>NC_058519.1:269824616-270132604 GCF_904849725.1 Hordeum vulgare subsp. vulgare | reverse complement strand
CTCCATGAAGATCATGGAGAACTTTGTATTGAAGATCCAAGAGAGAGAAGAAGCCATCTAGCTACTAACTACGGACCCGTAGGTCTGAAGTGAACTACTCACGAGTCATTGGAGGGGCGATGATGATGATGAAGAAGCCCTCCACCTCCAAAGTCCCCTCCGGCAGGGCGCCGGGAAGGGTCTCCAGATGAGATCTCGCGGAAACGGAAGCTTGCGGCGGCAGAAAAGTATTTTCGAGGCTCCCCTGATTTTTTGCGGAATATTTGGAATGTATAGGCGCAAAACCTAGGTCAGGAGGCGGCCAGGGAAGCCACAAGCTTGCCCATCGCCGCCTCCCCCCTAGTGGCGTGGTGTAAGCTTGTGGGCTCCCTGGGGCCCACCTGGCTTGGCCCAAAGGCTCCCTGTTCTTCTTTCGTTCGGGAAAAAATCATTTCGGGGATTTTATTCCGTTTGGACTCCCTTCCAAAATCAGATCTGAAAAGAGTCAAAAACACGGAAAAACAGGAACTGGCACTTGGCACTGAATCAATAAGTTAGTCCCCAAAAAGATAAAAAAAGGTACATAAAACATACAAAGAAGACAAGATAACAACGTGAAACCATCAAAAATTATAGATACGTTTGAGACGTATCACTCATCCTCTTGGGGAGGAGTTGATGCACTAGTGAGTGCAATTTGGTGATGTGGGGGGGGGGGGTTCCCACATACCTAGTGTGAGTGTCATATGTAGATGCTTGGGTATTGTGAGTGTGATGTTGATGGTGTGTGTGTCCACATACATGCCCAAAGCATGGAGGACCTTGTTGATCTCATGAGTATGCTTTTGTAGTAGGGGTGTGGGAACTATGGTGTCACTAGTGTGTGTGCCCTCAATATCATGTGTAGGTGTCTTTATTGAGTTGTGGTAGATTCATGTGATAGTGTGGTGATGTGCCAAGGCACATAGGCATGAGGTCTACCCCTCATGTACCCCCATTGATGTTGTGTTCATGTGCAAGAGCTTGTGTAGGATTTGCTCTAGTGATTTTGCACCTGTGATGTAGCACTATTCACTATATAGGATTCTATGTAGATTTTCTTCCTAGTTTGGGCCCACTTGTTCCAAGCAAGTGCATATGTTTTATATATGGTTTTGGGGTAGAAAGATCCCAGGAATCCATTGGTGAAGTCATTTTTGCCTTTGGAACATTTTCTGGAGATGACTTATTTCAGATTTGTTCCATGTTGAGAGCTTGGTTCCATGTGATGTGGGGAGCCCAAGGGTTTGTTTCTTGGGTGTGGTAGTAGAGGGTGACCCCCCTCTACCACATGTTGGCTTCATTTAATTTTTTAGAATGCATGTGTGCCAGTTGTTCCCATTCAAAATAGGCATGTGGCTGAAATTCCAGATTAGTGAAAATCTGAGATTTTCACTAAGTCTGAGAATCTGTTTATATTTTCTTCTCCTGTTGATTAGCCTTAGCTTTCAACTGGAAAGTTGAAGCTGATATATTTGTCTAGCTCCCTGTAAATTTTCTTTCCATTTGGAGTCCTGTAGATATTGTTTTGGCTGCTGTCAAAATGCTTCAGAGCATAAACAGATAGTGAGAATCTGGAATCTTCACCAAGTCCCTGAAATCTGATATTTTTGGGCAAGTTTGCAGCTGTGTAACTTTCTGTGTTTAACTCCTTTGTGTGGTATTTTTGCTTGTGCTTGTAGTACTCTTGGATATCTACAGCCACATATTATTTGGCATATTTGGGTGGCTGTAGGTGCTTTGCATGTAGCTCACAAAGTGCTATGATGCAGTTTATGGCAGATTGTGTAGTTTTGGTATTTTAATGTTTGTGTGTGCATAGTTGATGGTGTGGTGATAACCTTTGCACCACCCCATCCATGTTGGTTTGTTTTATGTCTTGGCAACATGGAAATACCAGAGTTGTGCCATTGGAGTGTGTGGTGAGAATTTGACACGTAGGGCTTCATATCTTGTTTCGTTGTTTCGCGTTGATCCGTAGCTCCGTTTGTAATGTTCTTTATATGCTTTTGCATCATTTTCACGAGACGCATCTGATCATGTCATTCTCATGCATGTCAAGATAGCTTAGAATGCATTTCTGTCCAGGAACATGTATTTGCTTCTCATGTTTGTGCTAGTGATAGAGATAGTGGTGCATGCTCATATTCATCTCATGCATCATGTGCTTGTTGCATCTTGAGGTGCTGTTGTTCATTGGATGTTATTCTTATGTTGGGTAGCACCGGGATCGGAGAACGAGTACGTGGATTCGGGAGAGTACGTGCAGGACGAACAAGAACAGTACAAAGCTGAGGATATCACAGGCCTTTGTCATATGATCGTTGCCTACCACTGAAATACATTGCCTCCTGATATGCCATGAAACCAAACACTTATCCCTTCCTAGCAAATCTTGAATGGCTAAGTAGGCTTTGCTCAACTACTAATGTTAGCGTTGCTAGATGCAGGTGCTTTGCCTCATGTGATAACATGAGCTTGATATCGTTATCTTAATTCTGTTATTTAATTAATGCACCTATATACTTGGTAAATAACGGAAGGCCTAGCCTTTTGCCGGGTGCTTTTTTCCATTATTACCGCCATAGTTACCGGCTGCCGGTGTTTGATTCCATATTGATCGCTCCTAACACGTTCGGGGTTTGTTATGGGGACCCCCTCGATAAATTGCGTAGTGTTAAGACTTGTCCGACAGGACCCAACATTGGTGTTAATTTGCTAATCACCTAATAATATTCTGCATAGGGAATGATCACCCCGAGGATCTTTAATCAATAACCCGGGCCAGTGCTCCTCATGAGTGTTGGTCCAAAATGGACAGACTACGGGGCCACCACAGAGAAACTTGAGGTTTGGCTCCTGTAGGCTTTTCCATCAGTCGTGTCCTGCGACTGAGATACGCGGCTCTTATCGGGGTCGTCAACACGACGGGAGGTCCTGCTAGAGTTGTCTTACCTTAGCGATATATCTTGCATATAGGAATCTCGGTGAAGCTTTGGTTCTCCCCAGAGTTGAGGTTTTCCTCTAAGGAATTCGGCGAGATCACGAGATTCGTGATAGAGGATTACTTTGCGGCCCGTGTACGTTTGTGATGGAATAGTTGGAGCACCACTGCAGGGTTTAATCTTTCGGAAAGCCGTGCCCGTGGTTATGTGGCAACTTTGAATATTTGTTAACATCCGGTAATAGATAACTTAATCACAAGCTAATAAAATTGCCAACTGTGTGAGTAACCGTGATTGTCCCCTTCGAAGATCACTCTTCGATCGGAACACGCTGGGGTTATGACTGACGTAGGTAGGTGTTCAGGATCACTTAGTGATCATCTACTATCGACCGCTAGAATAGACCAGCTTCATACATGTTCTACATAAGGTAGCCACCATATTAAGCTTAGGGGGCTGCAACCTAAACACTCCACCTTACCAACCTAATAACTTGACTAGTTCTGGCACCGAGGTCATATATTGATGAGTCCCCGTGGCTCACAGATTCCTTCACAACACCAGCAGGTTCAGGTACCCCCAAAATAGGTGATCCCGACGGCACGCAGCTGGCGTGGCAGTACGATGAGGAGAATGACCGCCTGTACGTGAACTATCCAGAAGATTGAGGCGTGGTCGTGATCATGGGCCAACATGCAGGGTAGCATAGTCATTTCTCATGTTTTGTAGTCCGTAGCGGAACTACCTTGTTTGGATGCGTGATGTACTCTGATATATTAATGAGGTGACAGTTGAATCCCTTATTGTCATTCCTCTATTATTTATGTTTGTGTTATGTTACCATGTTTGCGAAACGCTTAGATGCGCTTCTTTCCAATTCGGGGCCTCGATCCCCAGATCGGAAAGGACCGCATCTTAGTCGTTACACAAAATCACGATGAGTGCGTGTCTCTCTCAAAAGGTGTTCAGCAAGGATGATTGTGACACAACAAAAAGAAAATACTCCTACGATACAAGACGCTCCAAGCAAAACACATATCATGTGGTGAATAAAAATATAGCTCCAAGTAATGTTACCGATGGATTGAAGACGAAAGAGGGGATGCCTTCCCGGGGCATCCCCAAACTTAGGCTTTTTGGTGTCCTTGAATTTGTCTTGGGATGCCTATGGAATCCCCAAGCTTGATCTCTTTCCACTCTTTATCCCTTTGTCCATGAGAACATGACCCAAAACTTGAAAACTTCACAACACAAAACTTAAACAGAAACTCGTGATATCATTAGAACAAAAAACAAACTACCACCTCTTTATGTACTGTATCAATCTTGATTTCTATTTATATTGGTGTTAGATTACTGTATTCTCACTTTTCCATGGCTAGTACCCCCCCCCCCCCCCGATACTATCCATAGTTTCATCAAAACAAGCAACCAACTCAACAAAAACAGAATCTGTCAAAAACAGATCAGTCTGTAGAAATATGTATACTTTGTATACTTCTGGTACATCAAAAATTCTGAAACATTACGAGTGCCTAGTAAAAAGGCATATCAACCAGCAGCAAAAAGAATCAACTCAAAATCTCTTTCTGAATAAAAATGAAAAATAATCTCGTGAGCAAAATATTTCTGTCTTTTTCCACCAGGATCAAACAACCATCACCAACACTAGTCATAAAGGTTTTGCTTGGCTCAAACACAAAAAGAAACACAAAATACACTATCATAGCAAAATTATGATGGTGTGGACGCAACAAAACACAAAGAAAAAGATAAATTCATTGGGTTGCCTTCCAACAAGCGCTATTGTTTTACGCCCTTAGCTAGGTACAAAGGGATAGAATCACGTATCATCGTCTTTGGTGCTCAAACCGTAAGTAGCCCTCATCATGGATTCATAAGGCAATCTTATTTTATTTCTAGGAAAATGCTCCATGCCCTTCTTTAAAGGAAATTGAAATCTAATATTCATTTCCTTCATATCGATGATAGCACCGATAGTCCTTAGGAAAGGTCTACCAAGAATGATAGGGCATGTAGGATTGCAATCAATGTCAAGCACAATGAAATCAGCAGGTACATAGTTCCTATTTGCAATAATAAGAACATCATTGATCCTTCCCATGGGTTTCTTGATAGTAGAATCCGCAAGGTGCAAATTAAGAGAACACTCCTCAATCTCATTAAAACCCAAAACATCACATAAAGACTTTGGAATCGCGGAAACACTAGCACCCAAATCACAAAAAGCATTACATTCATAGTTTTTGATTTTGATTTTCATAGTAGGTTCCCACTCATCATGAAGCTTTCTAGGGATAGAAACTTCCAATTCAAGTTCCTCTTCAAGAGATTTTATCATAGCTTCGACGATATGATCGGTAAAGGCCTTGTTTTGGCTATAAGCATGTGGAGAGTTTAGCATGGATTGCATCAAGGAAATGCATTCAATCAAGGAGCAACTATCATAATTGAATTCCTTGAAATCCAAAGTAGTAATTTCATTACTACTCAAGGTTCTAATATCTTCTACTCCACTTTTCAATGCTTTTAGCATCAAGATAGATGGACTCCGAATTTTTGGGGCGTTTTTCTACCAAAGTGGATTCATATCCAGCCCCATCATCATTAGGTTTGTCACAAGAAAACAAAGATTCAATGGGAGTCACACCAAGCACTTTAAGATCTTCGTGATTTTCATCACGAGAACACGCCTTTTTAAGCCATTCATGTCTACCACGAATTTGGGCGGTTCTTTCTTTGCTCTCACTCATGGAAACACGCATAGCTTTCAAAGTTTCATCCATATTGATCTTGGGAGGAGCACATCTAACTTTCAAAGCATCAATACCACTAGACATTCTATCAACACTCCTAGCCAAATCGTCAATTTTGAGTAGTTTTTCCTCTATGAACGCGTTGAAAATCTTTTGTGAGTTGATAAACTCTTTGATATTACTCTCTAGATCAGAGGGTAATCTATTGTAATTTCCGTGAGTATTGTTGTAGGAGTTGCCAAAGTTATTAGAGGGGTTACTAGGAAAAGGCCTAGGAACATAGTTTCCTCTAAAAGCATTGGTGTTGCCAAAATTATTCCTACCAACAAAATTAACGTCCAAGCTAGCGTTGGTACTCTCAATCAAGGAAGACAAGGGCATGTCATTAGGATCTAAAGGAGCACTTCTACTAGCAACCAAATTCATTAAATCATCCATCTTAGCACTCAACGAGTTAATTTCTTCTATAGCGTGTACCTTTTTACTAGTAGGTGACCTTTCACTGTGCCACTAAGAGTAGTTCGTCATGATATTGTCTAGGAGTTTTGTGGCTTCTCCTAACGTGATTTCCATGAACGTTCCACCAAAGGCGGAGTCCAAGATATTTCTAGAAGCGAAATTCAAGCCAACGTAGAAGATTTGTATAATCATCCAAAGACTCAAGCCATGAGCGAGACAATTTCTAATCATCAATTTCATTCTCTCCCAAGATTGTGCAACATGTTCATGATCAAGTTGCTTAAAATTCATGATATCATTACGCAGAGAGATAATCTTAGCCGGCGGGAAATACTTGGATATATAAGCATCTTTGTACTTGTTCCAAGAATCAATACTATTTTTGGGAAAAGACGAAAACCAAGTTTTTGCTCGATCTCGCAACGAGAAAGGAAAAAGTTTGAATTTAATCACATCATTATCCACATCTTTCTTCTTTTGCATATCGCAAAGCTCAATGAAGGTATTAAGATGGGATGCGGCATCTTCACTAGGAAGGCGGAGAATTGCTCTTTCATAACAAGATTCAGCAAAGAAGCATTGATTTCGTATGATTCTGCACTAGTGGCGGGAGCAATCGGAGTACTAATAAAATAATTATTATTAGTATTCGAGAAGTCACAAAGTTTGGTGTTTTCAGTCATGGTGACTTCAGCAAACAAACAAGCACACAAGCGAACATAAAGCAAGCGAGAGAAAAGGGCGAACAAAAAAGGAAAACGAAGAAAAGGGCAAATAGTTTTGTAATTTTTTGTTTTTCAGAAGTGGGGGAGAGGAAAAACGAGAGGCAAAAAAGTAAATGCAAGAGATGAGTTTGCGACACTTACTTGGATGAGTTCTTGACTTGATCCTCCCCGGCAACGGCGCCAGAAATTCTTCTACTACGACGACAGAAACGTGCTGTCGTCTCTTGAGCTTGCGTTGGTTTTTCCCTTGAAGAGGACAGGGCGATGCAACATAGGAGCAATAAGTATTTCCCTCAGTTTGAGAACCAAGGTATCAATCTAGTAGGAGAATCGCGTCAAGTCCAGAGTACCTGCACAAACACAAAAGAGCTTGCACCCAATGCTATAAAGGGGTTGTCGATCCCTTCAAGATTGATTGCAAAGTGAGATCTGAAGGCAGAAAGTGCAACGAAGTAAAAGTGTAAGGCTGAAAATATGGTGTAAAGTAGACCCGGGGGCCATAGTGTTCACTAGAGGCTTCTCTCAAAACAGCAAATATTACGGTGGGTGAACAAATTACTGTCGAGCAATTGATAGAACCGCGCAAAGTCATGACGATATCTAAGGCAATGATCATACATATAGGCATCACGTCCGAGACAAGTAGACCGATACTTTCTGCATCTACTACTATTACTCCACACATCGACCGCTATCCAACATGCATCTAGTGTATTGACTTCATGATGAACAGAGTAACGCCTTAAGCAAGATGACATGATGTAGAGGGATAAACTCAAACCAATGATGAAAACCTCATATTTTTACCCTTGATGGCAACAACACGATGCGTGCCTCGCTACCCCTTCTGTCACTGGGTGAGATCACCGCATAGTATGAACCCAAAACCAAGCACTTCTCCCATTGCAAGAATCATAGATCAAGTTGGCCAAACAAAACCCACAACTCGAAGAGAATTACAAGGATATGAAATCATGCATATAAGAGATCAGAAGAAACTCAAATAAGATTCATAGATAATCTGATCATAAATCCACAATTCATCGGATCTCGACAAACACACCGCAAAAGAAGATTACATCGGATAGATCTCCATGAAGATGATGGAGAACTTTGTATTGAAGATCCAAGAGAGAGAAGAAGCCATCTAGCTACTAGCTATGGACCCGAAGGTCTATGGTGAACTACTCATGCATCATCGGAGAGGTCATGGTGTTGATGAAGAAGCCCTCCGTATCCGAATCCCCCCTCCGACAGGGCACCAGAACATGCCCCAGATGGGATCTTGCGGAGACAGAAGCTTGCGGCGGCGAAATAGTATTTTCGTGGATATCCTAATTTTTTTGGGATTTTAGGGAATTTATAGGCGAAGGAGCTAGGGCAGGGGAGGCCCAGGGAGCCCACAATCCTGGGAGGCGCGGGCCCCCTGGCCGCGCCATGAGGGCTTGTGTCCTCCCCCGGGACTCCCTGCCTTGGTTCCCAAGCTTTCTGCGTATCTTCTGTTCCAGAAAAAAATCTTTTCGGAAGTTTTATTCCGTTTGGACTCCGTTTAAAATCCTCCTCCGAAAAGGGTCAAAAACATGGAAAAATAGGAACTGGCACTTGGCACTAAGTTAATAAGTTAGTCCCCAAAAAGATATAAAAGGCATACAAAACATCAAAAGTTTGACAAGATAATAGCATGAAACCATCAAAAATTATAGATACGTTGGAGACGTATGAGTCATCAGGTCTCTTCGCTGTCATCGACATAGTCCTCACTCTTCGCACTATCCTCCATGCTCCCCTCATCAAGATCGAGTGTGTTGCCATTCGGGACCGGAGCATGCAAGTTCGTCCACTCCTGCAAGATACAATCCACAAGCTCAGTCGACAAGGAAATTGCAAGCACTCGGTTCGAATGCAAAAATATTCAACAAAGCATAACTAACCTTGTTTGTTGGCGGGTTTTCAGCTCTGAAGGGCACGACCCTTTTCGCCCCCATCAGATTATCACAAGGACCGGCTATTCCGCGGATCCACTTTGCTACCGTGTGTTCATTCACTTCTTGAGGATGAGACCGAGTGGAGTCCTTAGGACCGGTGTAATGCCACATAGTGTGCTCCCGAGCCTGGAGAGGTTGGATGCGTCTTCCAAGGAAGGTCTCTAATAGATCCATTCCTATCACTCTGTTGCGGACCAGACCAATCAACGCTTTGACCAAGGGATCCACGTGAGTTTTCTCCTCCTTCGTCAACACTAACCTCCTTGGAGCACTTGGTCGCTCTAGAGTAAAGGGAGGGAGTCCACTCGACATGTTCGGGCAAGCAACATCATTACAGTAGAACCAAGTGGCTTGTCAGTTGCGAACCGACTCAGTAAAGGTCATGGCAGGATAGCTACTTTTGGCTCTCTTTTGAAGCCCTAAACCCCCACACAACTGAATGACATGAGTCTTGTCATCAGTCCAATTAACTTTCTTCACCGACTAAGATCGCACGGTGAAGATAGATTTAAAGAGTCCCCAGTGAGGAGGACACCCCAAGAAACACTCACACAAGGTGATAAAGCAAGAAAGATGCGCAATGGCATTCGAAGGAAAATGATGCAACTGCGCCCCAAAGAAGTTCAAGAACCCCGAATGAAAGGATGGGGTGGCAGAGAGAAACCTCTTTCGATGTGGGTCAGGAGGAGAACCCGCTCTCCCTCCCGCGGCTCGGGCTCGATATCATCTCCAAGAATCCTCCAAGACTTGTCCTCCAACATGCCATGCTCGACGAGGTCGAGGAGGTCCTCCTTCCGCACAGTGGATCAGAGGAAATCCCCCTGGATCCAACCCGACGGCAGGGCTTGCTTCTTCGACTTGGCGGCGCCCTTCTTCTTCGCCTTCTCCAGCTTGCCGATCTGCCCTTTCGTCATAGTGGCAGGGGTGAGATTGGTTGCTTCAGTTTGCGTTGGTGGCTAAGGAGAAGGAAGAGCAGAAGAGAGGAAGAAGACGATGTCATTCCAAACCCTAGCGCCGGAGGCTTTTATAACCAGCCGACTGGGTCACTAGCAAGTGGCCCCTCGACTTATCCCGTTGCACGCCACCGCAAGATACGTGGCGGAGATAGAGGCGCAGGAATCGAGGCGACGGGATCCACTTGATGACGATGACGTCGTCACCGCGTAACGCGCGGCAACCGAAATTTTCAAATCCCAGAAAATCCGGAACTGACAGGGTGACTGGTCACATGAAAAGATCATGTCAGACGTGCCGTTTCGTTTGCTCACTTGGATCTTCAAATCCACTCAGATATTTTGTACCAAGCAGAATTGATCAAGGCGAACGACGAAGATTGCAATCGACATCCAATTCGGTGAAACTTTGAAGAGCATTCAAATTTAGTCTGCTATATCAAGATTTACAGTTACACCTTCACCACTCGAACCTCAATCCATTCAGGGGCTAATGATGGGTTTATATCCGTAGGGTAGGGTTATAGGCCTTACCTATAAGTCCTACCCAAGGGCACCTCATTATTAGCTTGAGGATCACAAGATACCTACCAACTGGATTAAGACAACCTCTGGTCCACTCGGTAGAGAACCACTCGGAGGATTATATTATACTCGACGACCGGATTCCACTCGGTGAAGACTAGAAGCCAGCCGACATGGAAGGCCAAAAGCCACTCCACGGAGGCTAACGGTCAGACGTTAGACTACTGTAGTTAATGTCATTTATGGCATACGTTACCTGTAACGTCCGCATTCAATCTCACTTATTGCACACATGAAGGCTGGACACTTATGAGGGGCAGTGCACTCTATATAAGCCACCCCTCCCCTCTGACACAAGGGTTCGCATTCTATAACACCTGTATTCCACTCGACACAAAAGCTCCAGAGCACTGAGATGTAGGGCTGATACCTCCACCGTAGAGGGGCCTGAACTCATACAACCTTGCCATAACTAGGACTGTGCCCTCTACTTTCGTACCCTACACATCTACTGTCAGGCTTATACCCACGACACCTACTGTGTTCGAGACTAGCCCTCCCATCGTGTAATGGCAATCGCACTACTCCTGCAGCCCTACGCCCGGACCGTGCCCACGTATGCTCGAGTGATCCTACCTTGTTCCGTTACATGCCTTGATCCTACCAACGACATTCCTCGACGCCGTTTCTTCCAACCTCCCCTTTCCTTCCGAGTTAAAGTTTCTAAGTCGTTGGCACACTTCCAAATTGAAATATAACCCAGGTTAGTTCTGGATGTTTTGAATTATTTATATTATAAAGAATTTAAATATGATAGCTCATAATTCACTACTCCCACTAATATAATATGCTCCTCACTTACATATATCTTCAATTATCATAGACCATAGTTGGATCTCATGAAGTGATTTTGCCGTGTGAATACTCGTACAGTAATAGAAAAGCACCACATGCATCTACTTGCTGAGCTGGACCATTAGCTTAAATACGTAGCTATCTTGCATATATTTTTTGACCAATTGATACCTCCCCTTAAGTTAGTAGATTAAATTTATGCAAGATGAGAATATCATTTGTATAGGTCTCGTCTGACTGTGTCTACATATATACCACAAATATTCAAGGATTTTATCTCAAAAGCATCTAGCAATCTTATTCTTAGGACTCAACCTGTTATTTTGATTTTAAGTTGCCCAACTCATCATATGGTATTTAAGATTGGCAGATAAAATTTCAAACATGACTTGATTTTCTTTGAATTTCTTATAAACTTTTGCTACTCACATTTACCATGCTAGCTAGGAGAGATACTAAACTATTGTATATTTCATAGTCAATATACAAAAGCCATAGTGCAGAATTAATACATAAGGAAATAATATTAGCATTGTATATCTTATAATATTACATTCTAATTATACTCATGTATATATTAATGGAGACATGTCGTCTTCGGAATTACAAGTCGGTGCAAAAAGCGGCTCGTGGATGCGGCGTGCTACACTATAATGACCAACAAACATGACCACTATCCATAACGGTGGTGAACGGACGAAGTGGCAACATGGATATTTCACTATATATGTGCACAAAATTTCATCATGCATGGGCACATTTATTAGGTGTGGAAAAATATTTCGCCCGTTGCTACGCACGAACATATTTATTTGATATGTGCAAAAAATTGTTTCACCCGTTGCAACGCACGGACACATTTACTAGTCTATACCTACTAATAAAAGAAATATGTATTTTTAGTCCATCATGCTATTTTATGGAAAACCCCAGATGTTTTTGACATTAAACTCGTAATACATTTTTTTAAAATACTCATATCTTCTAAACCGCAACTCTAAATTTAACATCTTATATATGGATTTTAGTTAGAAAAATATGAAGAATTTGAATATACATATCCAATTTTTTTAAAATACTTATATCTTCTAAACGGCAACTCTAAATTTAGCATGTTATATATGGATTTTTGATTAAAAATATGTAGAATTTGAATATAATATTATTTTATCTATTAACTTTTTGAAAAATATTATCTAGAATGCAATCTTAATCAATAATGCATTACCCGTCTTTATTTCGTACCGGTATTGATTTGAATTATGGATGAACATCTCAGCAAAATCAGGATTAAAGACAAAATTGAAGATCATTTGATCATTTCTTTCTACGTATTAAATCTACATGCAAACTTATTTAAATAGAAGACCCGTCTTTCTACGTTTTTACAGGTTAGAATCGTCTTTATTCAGGTCGTAGCTATAAAGACTTAAATTTTAGATCACTTTTTATAAATTAAGAGTGTGTGGTATTGCTTATTTTCATTTCAACGTACGAACTCTTTTCTTAGTAAAATCTCCCCTAATAATAAAGCGCGCAACGCTTCTGTCGCCCGTCGTCGGTCATTTTGCAGAAAAGCCCTCACAGTTTTAGTTAATTAACCCGCAGTCCAACTTTAAGTCAGAACGAACCGTTTTCTGTCCTTTTGCAGAAAAGTCCTCACAGTTTTAGATAATCAACCTGCGGTCCATCTTTTAGTCGATGCCGAACCGTTTTTTTGCACTTTACAGTAAACTCCTTGATGTTTCACGTAATCAACCCGTCGTCCCTATTTAAGTCAGCCGAAACGTTTTTTTGTTTTAACAAAAAAAAACCCTGACTTTTCAGTTAATCAATCCATATTTTATCTAAAACAAAATTATCCATATCTTTTAAACCGTAACTCTGATTTTAACATGTTATATATGAAATTTGATTGAAAAAATGTGTAGAATCTAAATAGGATGTTATTTTTAGCTGTTGAATACTTCTTAAATATTATTTTTTGTGCAAACTTAATCTGTAATGCACTGTCTTTTTTTTCTCTCTTTCCGACGACCATACGAATTGCAATAAATATCCATTAAATTAAAACCAAATTGAGAGGAAAGAAAACATCATTAACCACACATGCACACATTTGGAAAATCTCGTGGGGAGAAACAACATATTTCTCATCTTATTCCGAGTGATTGTACATTCAAACGCGTTTTCGTTATGTGAACACTGAGGCCATCGTCGACAACACAAATGTGCTAATATATTACGTTCAAAACGTGTGTTATTTTCTCTTCCGTTACAACGCACGGGCTTTTTTTGGCTAGTAATAAAAAAATAGGAAGAGGAGGGGTAGCCGCACACCTCCCGTGACGACGCACGGAACCTATAGAATCGCAGAAGCCGCCACCAACTCCAAAACCAGCCCCACCCACTCGGCCGCCCCACAAGGCGTCCAGATCCAGCCATCCAGTGCCGAATCAAGTAATTCTCAGCAACAACAGAAAATCCACGAACTCACGAGCCGAGCCGTGACCAAGAAGAAAAACCCTCCGTACGACAACCGCCGAGGCGCCGCCCACGGAGACACCGCCGATGGCCATCCCGCCGTCGCCCCGGCGGTCTGCCACGGGTGCTGGCGCCGCTGCGGGGGCCCTGCGCGTGCTACTCGCCCTGGTCGTGCTCTACGGCTTCATGTCCTTCCTAGTCTACCGCGTCATCCACATGCGCCACGTCGCCCCGCTAGACCGCGACGCGTCGCCCGGCGAATTCTCCGAGGGCCGCGTGCTGCAGCACCTCCGCCGCCTCGTCGTTGATATCCCTGGCCGCCAGGTCCGCCTTCTACTTGCGTTAGTAGTCTCAGTTCCGGTCATGTCGGTCTGGTCTCCGGTCCGGTCATCTCGGTCTGCCATGAGATGTGACGAGTAGAGTTCTTTTGCAGGAGGGGAGACCTGGGTTGGAGAGCGCCGCGCAGTACATCAAGGGGCAGCTTGAGGGGCTTGCTGCGCATGCTGGGCCGGAGTACAGGTGAATCTTAATCTTTCCTTTCTATTTTCCTTTCTCCATTCTCGTCCATGTCGTGTTAGTTGGAATGCTTGCTCTGATTGCGAAATATTAGGGGTGATATTAACCTAGAAGAGAATCAGTTTTGGCAGTCTTGGGTGTGGGTCCATGGGTTTTGCATGCCTTGCTTCCTCAACCACGCATTAATTGAGAACATGAGATCAATTGAAGTCTGGAGGAACAAACTGTTTGTTTCGTAGGATTCACAATGCTTCCTGATGCCTGGACTTCATTTAGTCCGTGCCTCAGCGGTCCTTCCTAGACTTTATTTACTAACAGAACAAGTACGTAAAGATGTGGTCCAAGCAAGACAATTGAGTTGGACAAGATACATTTTCTGGCCTCAGAATTATCATTGGAACATTGGCAGTGGTAGGTACGTTAGTAATCTTTTCTGATAGGCGACTGGAGAAGTGATTTTGTGGTCTTCTGCCATGTTCATAGTGACAAAGAGGGATGTGCAGGGAGCATCTAAGATGGCAGACATATGATGGGGTATACAAGATTGATTTAATTAACTTACACATAATAAATAATACCGAGATAGACTAGTACGCTATGCTAATCAACACAATTTGATGTTTGCAGGTAGCGACGCAAATGCAGACTATGCACGTTGGTTATATGATACAAATGCACGCTTTCCATGTTTTAGAGCGAATATGCTATTACTTAAGTTAAATGCTGAATTATGCCATGCCACTTTTCTACTATACTAAAAGTTCACCCTGGCTCTTCTAAACTCATGGCTATCCTGTCCCCAATGGCCATGTCACTGTAATCGACTTGACACTATTGGGTGGTATAGCCGGTGAACGTTGTATGGATTGACCATATTGGATCAAATTTAGGTAGTCAAAAGTAAGCGTTCAATATATCAGACAAATACGAGAAATGGAGCGCAAAATTTATTCATCTGAAAGAACAAGTTTTATCTAGTTTTGTTCCTTTTATGATCATTTATTGAGTCTGCATTTTCTTTCTTGCAGAGTAGAGGTTGAAGAAACAATTGTTAGTGGCTCTTTCAGCATGATTTTTTTGCGCCACAGAGTAACTCTAGGCTACAGAAATCATAAAAATATTGTTATGAGGTACTTAATATTACATGTCCTTTTTTCCTTGTCATAACATCATTTCTACTTCATCATCAGTTTTTTAGTCGCAATCTTGATCAGGTGGATATGAATCTGAGATTGCACAAAAATCATCGAATACGGTTTATCTGAATATTTTTATCCCCATGGGGCCTAATTTTCATTCTTGTCTGTTCTTATTTTTATGCTTTGATTTGCCGTTTAGTCTTCTTCAAGCATATTAACTAAAATCGAACATTACCAGTTGTTCGGAAGAAACAATGTAAAATAAAATAATGGTGTTGAATCGAGAGGGATCAGACCTTTGCTGTGTCGTCTGTGTGTGTGGCGGCGCCTCCTTCAGACACTGGCTAGCGGCTAGGTCAACCTCTTCTAGGTCATGGCCATGGGCCTGGGCCACATGGGCTTAAGTGAATATGGGCAAGGCCCATACCGGTTCAACACCCCTCCCCCTCTCAAGATGGGTGGTAGATGACAACTTACAGTCCTTTGACCCCAGTCCCTTTGTCAAGCAATCTGCTACCAAGATCAGACATGAGTAAGGTTGATGATCCCAACGTCAAGTTTCTCCTTAATAAAGAAGTGATCAATTTTCACATGTTTTGTCCTATCATGTTGAAATGGGTTATTGGCAACTTATAGTTGACTGGTTGTCACACCATACTCTGAAGGATCCAAGTTTTAACTCGTTCAGTAGGTTCTTCACCCAGAGCATCTCACTCAACCCTCGTGATAACTAGTAATTGTGTGCGTGCAATGCACACTAATATTAGGCAAAATATTAGTTGTATTGCACATTAATATTAGGAAATATATTACTTTGCTAATGTTGACGTTGATATTAAGTATGATATTAATTAGTGGAGGGTGCTAAACGTGTTTAGTGCTAAACAATTCTAACGCTAAACACCGGAGCAGCGTAGACCGTTGGATAGATGTGGTTTAATGGGCGAGATTTGTTGGTTCTCTGTAATTTGCTCTTTTTATATTGGTATAGATGCTCTCTATACTTGGCTTTTGCTGTTCATCTGAACACAACTTGTTGTTTCTTGCTTCTCCATGACATCAAATTTCCTCCCTCAAACACACAATAACCCAAAATTGAAGCAATTGAGGCAACCTAAACTCCATTTTTTGTATTGTTCTTTTTATAAACCAAACTAGTGAAATAAAGAAACTAAAAATTTCAATTGCAACATCTAAAGATCTTCAATCATCTTGACAACTAGCACAATCAGAATCACTATAGCCATCCACCTCAAGATGTCCACTCTTCTCAAACCACAAATCTTTTCCCGGAGTGCCCTTGAAGTATCTTAGGATTCTGTGCACTGTATCAAGATGCCCACTCCTTGGTTCATGCATGTACCTTCTAACCACACCCACGACATATGCAATGCCAGGCCTGGTATGACACGAGTCAATAATCTCCCAATCAGTTTATGATTTATGATAATCTTCCTTATTCACTCATCTGATTGTTCTGTCACTTGATGATTTTGTTCAATTGGAGTAGCACGACACCCCATCATGTCCATATGACTCAAGAGATCCAAGGTGTATTCAATTGGCACAAAGATACTCTCTTCTCTCTCCGGGCCACTTATGTGCAACAACAACAACAACAACAACAAAGCCTTTAGTCCCAAACAAGTCAAGGTAGGATAGATCTAAAACCCATAAGATCTCGCAACCAACTCATGGTTTTGGCCATGGACAACAAGATTGCATGCACCCCTGTCCATGGCTAGTTTTGTGGTACTCAAATTCTTCAGATCTCTCTTTACGGACCCCTCCAATGTCAAGTTCGGTCTACCCTGGCCTCCCTTGACATTATCAGCACAGTTTAGCCGTCCGCTATGCACTCGAACTTCTGGAGGCCCACGCTGAATATGCCCAAACCACCTTAGACGATGTTGAACAAGCTTCTCTTCAATTGGTGCTACCCCAACTCCATCCTGTATAACATCATTCCAGACCCGTTCCTTCCTTGTGTGGTCACACATCCATCTCAACATGCGCATCTCCGCTACACCTAACTGTTGACCATGTGAGGACACCACCTGCCCATCAAGGCTAACCTTCTCCCCCCTCGGGCCTAGTAGTACTGAAACAACACCTCATGTACTCGGTTTTAGTTCTACTAAGCCTAAAACCTTTTGATTCCAAGGTTTGTCACCATAGCTCTTGACTTCCTATTAACCCCCGTCCGACTATCATCGACCATCACCACATCATCCGCGAAGAACATACACCATAGGATATCTCCTTGTATATCCCTTGTGACCTCATCCATCACCAAAGCAAAAGGATAAGGGCTCAAAGCTGACCCCTGGTGCAATCCTATTTTAATCGAAAAGTCATCAGTGTCGTGGTCATTTGTTTGAACACTTGTCACAACATTATCGTACATGTCCTTGAGGTTAATGTACTTTGTTGGGACTTTTTGTCTCTTCCAGGCCAAAATCATTGGAATGGCTGAAATCAAGGAGTTGAACATCCAGGCCAGAATCAGGGAGTCGGTAACACTCCACTTCTTCCATTCTGGGCTCGTCTTGTCAGCCGGTGCTTCAACCGTTCCAAGAACATACTCTGTCAGACCCTTTGTCTTGAAGATCAACAAGGCTCGCCTTGACCAGCTCAGGTAGTTGCTCACGCCATTCAACTTGACAACATTTGGTAGGAGCTCAAGCTTCAACATCTGATCCGCGTGGGGCACAACGATGCCGCCACTTGGAGGAGGTAATCCCTCAACTTGTGCAGTCATGAGCTGCGCAAGTCTCTCTAGAGCAGCAGTGAGTTCAGCCCCCATGATTGTCTCCCCTCTTCTTCAATCAGCAGCAAAAAAAAAAAAAAAACTACAACAACAGCAGCAGTACAACACCAGCAGACTCTTCTTCGTCAAACAGCAGAAGTAGCAGCACTTCCAGCCAGCAGCTATTGCAGCAACGGAGAAGAACACCGGGGTAGAAACAGGGCACAACCTCCGCAGGCTTCTTCCTCGATAGCCCCCTTTGCAGTTAGCCGCTGCAGGTCACCAAGCAGCTCCTCAAGCTCAGCCGCCGTCATGGGATCGCTCACTTCAGCCACTCAGCTGTGAGAACCTGACTTACGCGCGCACTAGCACCTAGGTCAGCCGCCGCCTCACCGCCGCACGCACACGCTCCCCAGCAACCCCGCTGCCGCACACGCATGCACTCAGCCGCGTGAGCAGCCTCCTCTCTTGCCTGACCCTGCTGCCTCGCCGGCAAGGGAATACGCCACCGTCGCCATCATAACCTGGCTTGATACCATGTTGGCTGAGATAGAGAGCGTACCTGATGTAGATCTGACGTGTGGCGGTTGGGACACTTGTGTCCAATTCTTGCATATGACCACGTATGGTTGCTCTCATCTAGGTGACACACATGTACTTGGGCCCTATACCAACAGTGAGGATGGGCCAGGCCCCCATACCGGTCAACACACCATTTAGTGGAGGTCGACAATTGGCCAGGCCTAAAGTGGCAGTGCATGAGGCGGCCTAGCGGATGCATAGTTGCTATCTTTGTCATGTGAGTGAGGAGGTCAATGAATTTTGAAGACAACGCAACACCAATAGCAGTATCCATCTATGAGTAGGGCAACAACGGGGATGTGGTGCAACTTGATGAAGCGGTGGGGACATAGTGGAACTTGTTGAAAAGGTGGTGGTTAGCAAAGGAGGTGATAGTGGCGTGGTGGACTTACAATTGTGAAAACAAACTGAAACTCGAAAGTAATCGGATATGAAGGGCAACAACTTGACACGAAGACGTGGATACGATGTAATGCACTTAAAACGATGCAGACCAAAACTCAACATTGCCATGCACTGAAAAGAAAATTTGTGACGGCTTAAACTGGTTGTACGTGATGATGTAATTTTTTTTGTTTACTTTTCATGGATGATAACAAATCGAGTCTCAATCACAAAAAAACTAGAAAATCATCGAGCAACCTTGAGCTTTGATGTCACATGATGTGCACTACGGGTCCTGATCTCTTGATGAGAGCATGATATCCATTTTGGTACAATTGTTCAAACACCATGGACTTGATCACGACGAAACAATCCCTGCATACAATCAAAGAACAAGCATGAACATAGGACATGCGATCTTCTCATATAAGAGGAAGTACTTTATTATTGATAAATTGGGATTCCCTTCCTGGCACTCTTGCTTATGGTAAGAGTCACATAAACTAAACTTAATCAAACTACACCCAAAACTGAGTCGACGTTTGAAAGGATCGATATGGTTCACTAGGGGGGGGGGGGGGGTGAATAGGCAACTGCCAATTTTTAGCTTTTCTTAATAAATCAGATTTATCAACAAATAGGTTGTCTAGATATGCAACTAGGTGAGCAACCTATATGATGCTAACAACAACAAAGATACAAGCAAGCAAAGGATGCAACAAGTAAGGCTTGCACAATGTAAAGGTAAGAGATAACCACTAATGGAACCGGTGGAGACGATGATGTGCTACCAAAGTTCCTTCCCTTTGAGGAGAAGTACGTCTCCGTTGGAGTGGTGTGGAGACACAATGCTCCCCAAGAAGCCACCAGGGCCACCATATTCTCCTCACGTCCTCACATAATGCGAGATGCTGTGATTCCACTAGTGGTGCCCTTTGAAGACGACAACCGAGCCTTTATAAACAAGGTTGGGGCAATCTCCACGACTTAATTGAAGGCTCCCAACGACACCACGAAGCTTCACCACAATGAATTGTGGCTCTGAGGTGACCTCTTCCGTGTAGGGTGCTCAAACACTCAAGAGTAACAAGATCCGCAAGGGATTAGTGGGGGGAATCAAATATCTCTTGGTGGAAGTGTAGATCGAGGCCTTCTTCTCTAGAGCATCAACAAGATTTGATGTCTATGGAGGGAGATCGGATGAAAATGAGCTTAGGAGCAACAATGGAGCTTTGGTGGAAAAGAGGTGAGTCAACTTGAGGAAGAAGACTCACTTACGTAGTGGGAAGAGGAGTTTAACCATTAAGTCATTTTTCCCATGCATAAGCGGATGTACCATTGGGGTGAGCGGTACTTTTGCTTGCACGAAAGTACTTCCCAGACAGTGCAACTGACGAGGTCAGGGAGGCGGTAGTGTCCTCGGAGCGGTATTACCGCTCCCACCAACGGTACTTCCGCTTAGTGCTGCAATAGCGGAAGAACTCGCTGTAGTGAGGTGGGGTAGCATGGTAGTACTGCCTGAAGCGGTCCTACCACCCTCTACAGCCGCTCCACTTCACCACGGTACTACCGCTCTACTGGAGTGGTACTTCCGCTTTGTCCATAAGCACAGGGGGCAACTCATGCTGTAGAACCTCAGGGGCGGTACTACCACGCCCTACTACCGCCCTACTTCCGCCGGATTACCCAGGGAGCAAATTATAAGCGGAAGTGCTTGAGCACTGAACTGCGGTAGAGCGGTACTACCGCTCTGCAGCGCGGTACTACCGCTTCGTGCATTCTAGAAAGCTAATGGAGGGATAGAAGCTCCAGGTGCCGGGAAGAAGGCGGGGTGTGAAGTAATTGTGTACGCGATGATTCCACCCAAACCTTTTCGAAGCAGACCCCCTCTTGATAGTATAGATTTCCTACGACTCATCTCCACCAACACTAAATCAATAGAAAATACCCGTCTTCTCTAGAAACACCGAGGGGGAAATAAACCGTCTTGTGTCATAATCTCTGAAATCTAAATGCACACGGTTAGTCCGCAAAGGGCATTGTCATCAACCACCAAAACAACACAGGGAAAATTATGTTCTAACAACCCCCCTTTTTGGTGGGTTGATGACAACACGGGATTTCCACATAAGATACACAATAAAGTTTAGGCAAACCCAACGTCTATAAAATATAGACGGGCTCCCCCTAGATGTGTACTCTATTTTAATATGCTTTTGGAATGCAAAGAGCACACACTAGAATCAACATCCCCCCTATATTTTATAGACAAGTCAACAATCTCGCAAACCACATAATATAAGAGATAAGCATTGGGCACGAGATAGTAAGTGAGCATAAGGATAGAGCATCCGGAACACAACCTAATAATGTAGACATAAAGATACGAAGTGGAGTGGCACATGTCTTACTTCATATAGGAGGTACTCATAAGTCTTTGGAAACCTAAACCAAAGCAAGCAATGAACGAGTTCACGAGAGAGAAGACACAAAGATAAATGAGACACAACAAATCCCTAAACACTCTCTCCCCCCTTTGGCATCGAGAAACCAAAAGGGCACAAATGACTAAGATGATACTAGGTGATGGTAAGCTCCAGACAACCATCAGTCCTCGGGATGCTCATCAGACTCCTCATCAAAAGCAGCGGGCAACTCCTCGTCAGAGTCCGTCCATGGGCATTTCTTCTTGACCCAATCCTCCTCATCAATTATCTTCTCCTCAGACCCACTGGACACCTCCAGATCAAGCTTGGTCATGATCTTCTTGTCACGACTATGAGCCTTCTTTGCCTCAACATGAGCCTTATATTGACCCTGAGCCTGGAAACTGAGAAGCTTCTTCATCTTTGACTTGAGCTAGGCAGCCCATGACAGTTCGGTCTCATATGGTGGAGCATATGTGTAATCTGGCTCCTCATCATTAGCAGAATCAGTGGGGGCAATCTCAGGAACAGCCGGTGCAATGCCCTAATTCTCCATCACACGAAGCTTTGAGCACACCATGAGTCACCATGTGCTCTATGACCAGATGCTCACCAGGAAACTCAGCAGCCCAGGTATCTTCAATCAACATGAAGAGATAGGGGCCATAGATGGGCACCT
The DNA here is from genome assembly GCF_904849725.1 of Hordeum vulgare subsp. vulgare. Lineage (NCBI taxonomy): Eukaryota > Viridiplantae > Streptophyta > Magnoliopsida > Poales > Poaceae > Hordeum > Hordeum vulgare. The sequence goes on along the minus strand of NC_058519.1, from coordinate 270,110,403 downwards.
TCCTGTCAAGCACAACAAAACGAAGCTCGTGCCACATAATGTGGGAGACATCCAAAGTAGACTCCCCGCCCTTTTACTTGATGAACATCAGCAACAGATTCATGAGATACGAATGTACCTGATCCTTGTTCTCAATGCGAGAGAACAAAGTGTTGCAAAAGATATGGTGCATGATATCCAGAAAGGGGATGAGCTAGCTCATCCCCTTGGCAGTCCGCACTTGTCTGGAGTGGTGAATCAGCTTGGCCTTGTGAATAGGTGCAGTGTCCGCATGAGGCCTGAGGCCAATAGGGTCATCCAGTCCTCGATCAGCATATCCCAGAGAGTTCATGAAGGTCTTCCAGTTGGACTTCAACAGCCTTCCACCAGTCATCCAAATCATGCTCCTCTTCATCAGCATGAAAGTGCACGATGGCATAGAACTAAGCCACAATCTCACAGTCAAAATCCCTGTTAAATCTTATTATGGGAAGCAAACTCCACTGCTGGCACATAGCACACGCTTCACCAAAGTAATCATTCTGAGCGGGGTTGCTCATGTGGCCCATGTCGATAGACTTGACCTCCACAAATAGGTTCTTCTTGGCCTTCAAAATGTCAACATAGATAAGTGATTGCTCCTTGGTCTAGAAGGGACGACCAGCAAAAGCATCATCCTGAGGATGGTGATACGGGTTGCGCTAACGAAAAGCAGAGAACTTATGAGCGGAGTAGCAGTCTTGGGCTTGCTGGCAGTCTTCTTTGTCACGAATATGCAACTTGTATTATTATGAGGCCAAAGCCAACATATATACACATACATGAGGATGCCAAAAGGCTACATGAGGATGCCAAGAGACTAGAATGCAAAAGGCCAAAAGGCATCACTTAACACCCCCCCTCAAACTCATGGTGGATCCACAACACTGAATTTGGAAAGGTGAAATCTATGTTGCACTCTAGTCTGAGCCTTCGTGAAGAAGTCTGCTAGCTGTAACGCAGAAGGCACATACCAAAGAGCAACAACATGATCCTGCACAACAACGCGCACATAAGAAGCATCAACACCAATATGCTTGGTAAGCTCATGCTTCACGGTATCCCGCGCAATACTGATAGCACCTGTACTGTCTGACAAGAGGGTGGTAGGTGTAGTAACAGAAACACCAAAATCCTCCAGTAACCACCGTAACCAAGTCACCTCTGCCTTCAGAAGTGACATAGTTCGCAACTCAGCCTCTACACTCGAACGGGATACTGTAGTCTGTTTCTTCGTCTTCCAGGCAATGAGAGAACCACCAAGAAAAACACAGTAAGCAGAAAATGAACGACGATCCGTAGGATCACTAGCCCACGTAGCATCCGAATAGGCCTGGAGCTGTAACGAGCTCGAGCAGGGAAAGAAGAGACGGTGAGAGATCGTGCCACGTAGATATCGTAGAACACAAAGAAGGTGACTATAATGTACCGAAGTGGGAGACGAAACAAACTGACTCAAGATATGGACAGGATAGGAGATATCTGGACGAGTGACATCGAGATAGACAAGACTCCCAACAAGATGACGATAACGTGTCGGATCAGACAAGGGCTCACCATCAGAAGCACGAAGGTGAACATTGAGCTCCATAGGAGTCTCAACAGTGCGCTCATCACTAAGAGCCGCACGGGTAAGAAGATCCCGGATATACTTCTCTTGGGAAATAAAAAAGCCATCAGAGGTGGAGGAAACCTCAATCCCAAGAAAGTAATGAAGAGGACCAAGATCGGACATAAGAAACCGCTCACTGAGACGGGCCTTGACAATGGCAATGTACTCAGGGTCATCGCAAGTGATGATCATGTCATTGACATATAGAAGAAGAGTCTGCTCACGAGTTGAAAGGTGGACAAACAACCCCGGATCATGAGCGCTCACTGAAAAACCAGCGGCGGTCACCATAGAGGAAAAACGCTCAAACCAGGCGCGAGGGGCTTGCTTAAGGCCATAAAGAGAGTGATGAAAACGGCATACCATGCCATCGGGAACAGAATACGCGGGTGGTGGCTGTATATAAACCTCCTCACACAACTCACCATTAAGAAAGGCATTCTTAACATCAAGCTGAGAAACGAACCAATTGCGAATAGAAGCCACAGTGAGAAGTGTGTGGATAGTGGTCATATGGGCCACAAGAGCAAATGTCTCATTGTAATCACGACCATGCTCCTGCTGAAAGTCACGAGCCACAAGACGAGCTTTGTAGCGCTCAAGAGAACCATTGGAGCGAGTCTTAACCTTGTAGACCCACTTACAGGTGATGGGACGAACACCGGGAGGAAGAGAAACAAGATCCCACGTGCCGGTGCGCTCAAGAGCAGCAAGCTCCTCCGCCATCGCAAACTGCCATTCAGGATGAACAACAACATCGCGATAAGAGGTAGGCTCAAGTACAACCGGAATACCATATCGACTAGGAGAGTAGCGGTCAGGGGGAGGGGGAGGCCGAGTCCGAAGACCATAAGTCGGCTGGGACGAGGAGGAGGACGCACCAGAAGTAGATGGCACGTTAGTTGATTTATCCAGAACACGTGGACGACGAGTATAATGGAAAGGAAAGGAGGGTGGAGGTGGAATCACTAGAGGTGGAGACGGGGAATGTATTGGAGATGAAGGTGGAGAAGGGGAAGGTATCGGTGATGAAGGTGGAGAATGGGAAGGTATCGGTGCTGAAGGTGGAGAGTCATGCAGTGAGGGAGGAGAAGAATCCATAGGAGAGGATGGTGTCGGATCTGCAACAACAGTACGAGGAATAGGAATATTGGGCATAGAGGGAGGAGTATCCGGAAACGCAAGAAAAGAGATGTCCTTCGCTTAAAAAGCCGAGGAGGATGGATGCATGTAGAAGGGACGAGACTCATCAAATGTCACATCCCGAGAAATAGGCATCTGGCAGCCGACAGGATCCCAACACTGATAGCCCTTATGCTCATCACTGTATCCGAGAAAGACACACTCAACAGACTGAGCAGTCAGTTTGGTGTGTTCACGAGGGGCAAGCAAAACATAGCAACGAACCAAACTAATCAGGAGGATGACCAGAAAGATGCTCAAGAGGAACACCACCCCGTAGAGCAGTAGAAGGCTTAATGTTGATGAGATAGGTGGAAGTGGTAACAACCTCAGCCCAAAAGTGAGGCGGAAGAGGCGGCGATCATCATTGCACGCGCCGTCTCAAGAAGGTGACGATGCTTGTGCTCAGCCACACCACTCTGAGCATGAGCACCAGGACAAGAGAACCGAGTAAGAGTACCCTGCTCAGCAAGAAATCCTTGTAGCGCATGATAGATATACTCACTAGCTGAATCTGTGCGAATAACATGAATAGGAGTGGAAAGCTGGGTATGAACCATGACAGCAAATTTTTTGTATATAGATAAGACCTCATTAGGAGAAGACATGAAATAGATCCAAGTGTACCAAGAAAAATTGTCTATAAATATAATATAGTAGCGTTGACCCCCTTTTGAAGGGAAGGGAGCCGGACCTCAAACATCAGAGTGAACGAGATCAAAAGGACGCTCGGACACCGACTCACTGTGAGGGTAGGGCAGCTGAATTTGCTTATCAAGTCTTCAACCCAAACAATCGAACGAAGCATTACCGGAGATAGACCCCAGAACACCGTGATGAACCAAAGACGAGAGACGAGAACCACATAAATGGCCAAGACGATGATGCCACTGCTGAAAAGAGCTGGTAGATGCAACTACAGGGGTTGCGAGACTGGCGGCGGTGGGAAGACGAAGCCAGTCAAGCTCCCAGAGACCATCAGAGCGTCGAGGGCCAGCACCAAGCAGAGTGCCCGTGTGACGATCCTGAACAGAACACAAATCAAAGTCGAGAAGGACCCTACAACTAGAGTCAACAATTTGACCACTAGATATGAGTTGCATGGTAAGTCGAGGAAAATGAGCGATATAGGGAACATGAAATGAAGAAGTGCTAAGAGTGCCTTGATTATCTACATGGAGGGGAGTGCCATCAGCCGTAAGAACACGAACTGGAGACTCGACAGGTCAAACGAAGGTCAAAGTGGAAGAATCATAAGTCATATGCAAAGACGCTCCAGTATCAAGAATTCATGGGGATGTACCTGGACGAGTAGATGGTGGTTTCTCAGTGTCAGCAGAGTCGGCCACAGAAACTGCAGAACCTGGCGGTGAAGAATCCCAAGCATCAAGCAGGCATGGCAGCTGCGCAATCTCATGCGTAGACAGGGACACGACCGAAGAGGTTGAGGTAGAAACACTTGTCGAGGATGAGCAGTCGCCACCACTCGTGAAAGCCGCGTGTAGAGTCGACCGAGAATAGCGAGCCGACGTAGAACCGTATGTGGAAGACACCGAAGTAGTCGACATAGAGCGGTCTCTGCCGCGCGCGAAAGCTGCGAGAGGAGTCAGCGTAGGGCGACAATCACCAGGTGCAGAAGTCGTGGGAAGAGTCGCTGAAGAAGGACCAACACGGGCCAGCAGAGGCGGTTCAGCTGCCGAAGAAGTCGACGTAGAGTGGCTAGCAGCACCGGCGGAAGTCGCAGAAGGTGTTGAAGTAGAGCGACAACCACCACCTCCAAGCGGGTGAGCACCAAGCACCGAGGAAAGGTGCATGTGCGATATGGGATCAATGTAAGGAACACCGTCGAAAAACATTGAGCAGCGAGGAAGAGGCGTACCTGACGAAAGCATTGTACCTTTTTTTCTCTCTTTTTTAATCGAGCAATCCAACTGAACACACCCGAAACTGGGTCCAAGAATACCATAGCGAATCAGCCTTGGCACAACGCAGAAGCCGAGGCCAAACGTGGCCCGAGTTGCCACGCTCCAACGCACGAAGTGGCCTCGAGCGAGACCCGAGCTTTACCGCTTTCACACAACACACACGACCTCTGGCGTGTAGCCGCAAAAACCAGGAGGGCGGACGGGGCGGGCGACCGGCGAAGACCGCGAACTGGAGACAGGCAGTGGTAGCCTACCCTGGAGGAGGCGGGGCGTCGGCGGCGGCGGCCTAGCCTAGGAGCCAGGGTGGCGGCGACGGCCGGGCCTGGAGGAGGTAGGGCGGCAGTGACGGCCGGGCCTGGGAGGCAGACGACAGCCCAGATGGCGGCGGAATCCGGCAAAGGCCGGCAAGATCTAGTGAGGGGCGACGGGATTCAACGGTAGATGGTGCCCGGGAGATCGATCTAGAGCAGCGGCAAGTGGATTTCGATAGGGCAGCAACGACCACAGAATGAAGATAAGCAGGTCAAGCCCATGCGTGGAGAAGAGGAAAAAAGCTTCCAGCCGAAAGGATACACGACACAAGCACGAGAGATTGGACCGGAGCTCGAGTTGCGTGTGCAAAAATAATAATCCTAGAGCTCTAATACCATGTCACGAATATGCAACTTGTATTATTAGGAGGCCAAAGCCAATATATATACACATACATGAGGATGCCAAAAGGCTACATGAGGATCCCAAGAGACTAGAATGCAAAAGGCCAAAAGGCATCACTAATATAACCCTAACATTATTGACATTCTTCTTGGGTTGAGCATTTGAGCTTGCCTTAGCTTCATCTATGGTACAAAAACGCTTGAAACCATCCGGACGGCTTGGATTCTTGCGACGAGCCTGATGTGCGGAGCTACCATCACCTAGAACCCACAAATGAGTGAGGGAAAAACAAGTGTAAATCCAATGCATAAGCCAAAAAGAATCAAACGATGAGAAAGCAGAAAATCTGGATTGCTGGGACACAAGCGGTAGTACCATGCCAGGAAGCGGTAGTACCGCCGTAGTCTAAGAGGTAGCACCGCTGCAATCGGTAGTACCGGTTTGGATCCAGTGGTAGTACCGTCCGGCCTGCGAGGAAACTTCCGCGACATGGATCCGGTAGTACCGGTGATGTAGAATTCAAAATTTTCAGTAACCATCGAATATTCTCCTATCTAACAGTCAATCCACGTCCTACTCATGCCAAGAAATAGCCAAAAACGAAGAAACCACATGCATTGCCTTAGATCCAAGATCCAAAAACTAGAATGACAAAGGAGACCAAGGGCAATACCGGCGTCCATGGCACGACGGGGAGGTGGGGAACGATCCCATTGAATTGAAACGCGGAAGACGGCCCGGAATCGAAGAGCTGGAGCCGACCTCCGGGGCAGTTCATGGCCGCCTGAGAGAGACAGAGCACGGGAGATGGAGGGGTGAATGGGTATGGGGGAGTTAGAACTCCCGGTGCGCCCATCACTTAACCCGCCCAGAGCGCTCGAAGCGGTAGTACCGTGAAGGGCGGCGGTAGTATCGCTTGCGCTGTAGTACCGGACGCTAGCTAGCGGTAGTACCGCCTGCAACCCAGAAAACTGCCAAAGGAAAAGATAGGGCTTATGCGGAAATGATAAAGATGTTTTTGAGAGATAGAAGGCTTGGGTTGAGAAAGCAAAAACCACCAAATGGGAAGGGGCACTCCAAGCTCAAAATGGCAAATAGAATGAAGAACAAGCTTGGAGTGACACAAGACTCAAACACGCTCTTAAATGCTCCCTCCATTTTATATACAAGGCCACTTTGTTTTTCTTGTCAAACTTTGACTTATAATTTTGGTCAAGAAAATATGGATTGTATGTCACAAAAAATATATTATCAGAAAGTTCTTTCAAATGTGTGCATCAAATGGCATACTTTTTATGGCATATAACTCACATTTTGTTAGGAAAATTAATGGTCAAAATTAGACATAAAAAAGTGAAGTGGCCTTGTATTAGTAGATGGAGGGAGTAGCAAATACCTCACTAGGAGGGGGCGGTGGCTGGAGCCACTTATGGTATGGCACCACGAAGATTTTAACCTTGGGCCCATGACCAAAACTCGTCTTTGAAGCACAAGTACCATAAAGAATGGCTAATGTGAAAGACTTGATCGATTTATGCATAATGGGGGGAGGGAGAGTTCATTTAGAGAACACCCCCCCTATATCCATGCCTACATCTAAACAAGACAAAATGATGAGTGTGGTGGGGTGTGCAATACTTAAAGCCACATTGCTCAAATCAATGTATTTAGCTCATGCCTTAACTCGAGAAATCTTGCTTCATCCAATGGCTTCGTGAAGATATCTTTCAGTTGCTCATGAGTGTTGTGATAATGAAGATCAATCTCCCCACGCTTGATGTGCTCCCGGATGAAGTGATGGCGAATCCCATGTGGGCAACCTATCCGATGCTAACAAGATGTGAATCTCTGTGATTTTCACTAAGTCCTTATCTGTTATATTTAGGTGAGCAACCTATATGATGCTAACAACAACAAAGATACAAGCAAGCAAAGGATGCAAGTTGCCAAAGTGTTAGGCCCAAGCCCAGCCCGGCCTAGCTCTCGGGTCTAGATCTCAGGCCCAGGCCCGGCCCGTGGGTAAGGTCGGGATGGGTCGGGTCGAGCTTTTTCGGGCCGGGTTTGGTCGGGCCGGTCGGGCTGAGTATCCTATGGCCAGGTATAGATGCAACACAAGTAAGGCTTGCACAATGTAAAGGTAAGAGATAACCACAAGTGGAACCCGTGGAGACGAGGATGTGTTATCGAAGATCCTTCCCTTTGAGGGGAAGTACGTCTCCATTGGAGCGGTGTGGAGGCACAATGCTCCCCAAGAAGCCACTAGGGCCACCGTATTCTCCTCACGCCCTCACACAATGCGAGATGCCATGATTCCACTAGTGGTGCCTTTTGAAGGCGGCGACCGAGCCTTTACAAACAAGGTTGGGGCAATTTCCACAACTTAATTGGAGACTCCCAACGACACCACGAAGCTTCACTGCAATGGATTGTGGCTTCGAGGTGACCTCTTCCGTCTAGGGTGCTCAAACACCCAAGAGTAACAAGATCCGCAAGGGATTAGTGAGGGAAATCAAATATCTCTTGGTGGAAGCGTAGATCGAGGCCTTCTCCTCTAGAGCATCAACAAGATTTGATGGCTAAGGAGGGAGATCGGGTGAAAATGAGCTTAGGAGCAACAATGGAGTTTTGGGGTAAAGAGGTGAGTCAACTTGAGGAAGAAGACTCACTTATATAATGGGAAGAAGAATCCAACTGTTAAGTCATTGTGCCCGTGCATAAGCGGTAGTACTTCCCACACAGTGCAATTGACGAGGCCAGGGAGGCGGTAGTGCCGCCAGAGCGGTACTACCGCTCCCGCTAGGGTACTTCTGCTTAGTGCTGCAACAGCGGGAAAACTGACGGGAGTGAGGTGGGGCAGCACGGTAGTAGTGCCTGAAACGGTATTACCGCCCTCTACAACCGCTCCACTTCTGCCCAGAAAAACCAGTTGTCTGGAGAGCAAAATATAAGCAGTAGTCCAGCGATAGTTCACCATGGTAGTACCGCCGGAGCGGTACTACCGCTCTGCTGGAGCGGTACTTCTGCTTAGTCCATGAGCACAGGGAGCAGGTAGGGTCGTTGAACCGCTGGGATGGTACTACCGCGCCCTACTATCGCCTTACTTCCCCTGAATTACCCAAGGAGCAAATTATAAGCGGAAGTGCCTGAGCACTGAACTGCGGCAGTACTGCTAGAGCGGTACTACCGCTTAGTGCACTCTAGAAAGCTAAAGGAGGGATAAAAGCTCTAGGTGCCGGGAAGAAGGCGGGGTGCAAAGTAACTTTGTACGTGATGATTCCACTCAAACCTTTTCGAAGCGGACCCCCTCTTGATAGTACGGATTTCCTATGACCCACGTCCACCAACACTAAATCGATAGAAAATATCGTCTTCTCTTTAAACATCGAGGGGGAAATAAACTGTCTCGTGCCACCTGATAATCTTTGAAATCTAAATGCACACGGTTAGTCCATAAAGGGCACTGTCATCAATCAACAAAACCACACAGGGAAAGTTATGGTTCGGCCAACCCGAGGGAGGGGGAATCCACCACTAGGATGGGAAAACATTATCTGGACTTATACTCTGAAAATATCTAGTCTGGCCCAAAAGTGAGGTGGCATGACACCGATACATGCTTATGGGTGAAATTATAAGGTGTTATCTTGTATATTTCGTCCATATCCTCATGTGTCATTGTGGTGGCTTCAAAGTTCTGAATTTTCAACTTGAAGCTCCACCTTCACTCTTTCTATGGTTAATGCCATCACCATGCTTGATCATACTCAGTGCGTGTCCCTCTTGTCCATGCTAAGTCCTTTATTCCCAAGTACAACAAACACTTCCGATTTAGGCAACAACTTCATATTCTCATAAGTACTAGAAAGAGTTCCTAGGAACAACACCTAATATTTGAGTTGGCGTGTGCAAGCTCTAGTTATTGGTCCTTGTTTTTCTGGAGTTGAGCTGGCGTGGCTACGAGGATCTCATCACTCTCTCTAGTCTTTTTATTGGAGGATCTTGTGGCGTTGCCTTTTAGGGAAGCATTGCAAGGCGATATGTGTCGAATGTGCCTTGGCGTCTATGTGGTGTTACAACAACAACAAAGCCTCTAGTCCCAAACAAGTTGGGGCAGGCTAGAGGTGAAACCCATAAGACCTCGCGACCAACTCATGGTTTTGGCACATGATAGCAAGCTTCCATGCACCCTTGTCCATGACTAGTTCTTTGGTGATACTCCCGTCCTTCAGATCATCCACAAAGAGCATACACCATGGGATATCTTCTTGTATATCTCTTGTGACCTCATCCACTAAAGCAAAAAGATAAGGGCTCAAAGCTGACCCTTGGTGCAGTCCTATTTCAATCAGGAAGTCATCAGTGTCACCATCGCTTGTTCAAACACTTGTTACAACATTATCGTACATGTCCTTGATGAGGGTAATATACTTTGCTGGGACTTTGTGTTTCTCCAAGGCCCACCACATGACATTCCGTGGTGTCTTATCATAGGCCTTTTCCAAGTCAATGAACACCATATCCAGGTCCTTCTTTTGCTCCCTGTATCTCTCCATAAGTTGTCGTATCAAGAAAATGGCTTCCATGATCGACCTCCCACGCATGAAACCAAATTGATTTTTGGTCACGCTTGTCATTCTTCTTAAGCGGTGTTCAATGACTCTCTCCAATAGCTTCATTGTATGGCTCATCAACTTAACTCCACGGTGTTACATCATCACGCTATTTTTTTGGCGACTCAGTGTAATCCCATCATGTCCTTAGGCAAGGTTTAGACTAGGGTCTCGAAGTGTTTTATGCTTGGCCGGCTCCCACGGGAATTCTCCGTCTGTATCGTCCCTTGGCATGCCGATGGCGATGCCTGGCCCAAGCATCTTCTCCACAGTTCACGTGGCATGGTGGTCGTTCCCATCTCAGCGTGAATGGTGATAACCTTTTATAAGCTGATGCTAGGTTATTAGAGTCTAGAAGGGGACGTCCATGCAGTGCTGCCCTCGCCGCACGTACCAATAGCCTGCCATAAAATCTCGTGAGGATGTTAGCAACTAGCTGTTTTAAAACTCTGAATAAAAGCACCAGGACTTGAAACTGACTCACACGTGTGATTTTAATTATCTGGTGACGATAGGCAACACGGGACATGTTCTGCCGATTTGATTCTTAGACAAGCTGGATACAGTCCATGGGCCTAACTATAAGGGTGCTGCCCATTGCAATAGATGATTAATATGTGCATGCATTGATCATTGTATTCGAGGGTAGATTAGCAGCCATGCATGAGCCCTGGTGCAATTTAGACTGGAGCGATCCATTTAGCAGCCACGGTTGATTTTTATAATGAACTCAATCAAGAAGAGTCCAATAATTATATGCTTAGCAGCATCTTTCACAAAAATTGTGGTACCCAGCCATCATAGAGTGCTGCTCTAGCAAGTCTAAACTTTCAATTGTGGGATTGAGCTGCCAGGAACACTCATGAGCCACTTCTACTTTCGTTGTGGTGTTACAAAGTGCCAACTGACAAGACAACCTTTGTTAATTTTGGCTATATATGTTTCCTCATGAACCATAAATTTAAACAAATTATTTCTAAGATATAACAATTAATTACAGGATTTCATCAAATGTTTCAGAAGAGGATGAACCATCCCTTTTGGTGAACGGACATTTTGACAGTCCACTTGGATCACCTGGTGCAGCAGACTGTGGCTCCTGTGTTGGTAAGTGCAACCTCTTATTTGTCTGAAAAAATGTGGTTCTTACTGTACAGACTTTCATCGGGGCATGATGTGTGTTTGTAATATTTCTTGTCCAGCATCTATGCTTGAACTATCACGACTCATCCTTGAGTCTGGGTGGGTGCCTCCTCGGCCAGTCATCTTCCTGTTCAATGGTGCTGAGGAACTTTTTCTTCTGGTATGTGACTGTCAATCATCACCAAACTGTTAGACTACATGTACAAAACTATTACATAGTGCATGAATTGAAAAGTTAGTTGTGTGGTTTTGTTCCTTCGATAAAAATGTCTTTGTGGTGACTCAGCTGAGGGCAATCTGAACTGGTCCATAGTAAGGTGCTACTAATAGTTGCAGCGTATGAGTCTAAGCTAATTTTGGTGCATTGGCAAGCTCTAACTTTTTCCCTCGTGGGGGGTTGAAACATACATAACTGCCCCAGATATTAATATCTGCTTACTGATTAGAACATGGTAAGAATATCAAGTCAAACTTAAAGTAAAAACATAAAAGAATACTCATGTCATTTTCACATATGTTGATTGTCCGTCTAACTTAATGAAGCAACTTGCGCTTATCCTTCATGCCGTTAACCAGGGTTCACATGGTTTTATGAAGACACATAAATGGAGCAGCACAGTTGGTGCTTTCATTAATATCGAAGCTTCTGGAAGTGGTGGTGCTGGTACTATTCCATACTTTATCTCTTGTTTAGTTGTTTGAAATTTTGTATTTTGAAACTCAAGTCAATTCAAGAGCTGGAAACTGTTAGGAATATGCAACTTGTATTCCCATGAGGCCATAGGCCGTTATATATACATGTACAGGTTTGGACTATATGCAGAAAACCCCTTATACAATGGGATAAATACGAAGGGGTACATGGCTATATTATATATACTGTAACACCCCCCTCAAACTCAAAGTGGATGAACAACACTGAGTTTGGAGAGATAGAAGCTATGTTGCGCTCTAGTCTGGGCCTTCGTCAGGAAATCCGTCAACTGTAACTCGGAAGGCACGTACTGAAGAGCAATAACCTGATCCTGCATGCCAGCACACACATAAAAGGCATCAACACTAATGTGCTTGGTGAGCTCATGCTTCACAGGATCGCGCGCAATGCTGATAGCACCTGTACTGTCAGATAAGAGTAGAGTAGGTGTAGTGACAGAAACACCAAAATCCTGAAGTAACCACCGTAACCAAGTCACTTCTGCTGTCAAAAGAGCCATCGCTCGCAACTCAGCCTCTGCACTCGAACGTGAAACTATGGTCTGTTTCTTCGTCTTCCAGGCAATGAGAGAACCACCAAGAAAAACACAGTAAACAGAAAGTGAACGGCGATCTGAAGAATCACTAGCTCAGGTAGCATCCGAATAGGCCTTAAGCTGTAAAGAACTGGAGCGAGGAAAAAATAGACGGTGAGAGATCGTGCCCCGAAGATATCGGAGAACACGAAGGAGGTGACTATAGTGAACCGAGGTGGGAGCGGAGACAAACTGACTCAGAATATGAACCGGATAAGAGATATCCGGACGAGTGACAGCTAGATAGACAAGACTACCAACAAGATGACGATAACGCGTCGGGTCAGGCAAGGGGTCACCATCAGTATCACGAAGGTGAACATTGAGCTCCATGGGAGTCTCAACAATGCGCTCGTCAGTAAGAGCAACACGAGCAAGAAGATTCTGGATATACTTTTCCTGGGATATAAAAAAGCCATCAGAGGTAGAAGAGACTTCAATCCCAAGAAGGTAACGAAGAGGTCCAAGATCGGACATAAGAAACTGCTCACTAAGACGGGCCTTTACAAAGGCAATATACTCGGGGTCATCACCAATGATGATCATGTCATCAACATAGAGAAGAAGAAGAGTTCGACCACGAGGAGAAAGGTGGACAAATAATGCTGGATCATGAGCACTGGCTGAAAAATCAGCAGCAGTTACCACAGAGGCAAATCGCTCAAACCAGGCGCTGGGGGCTTGCTTAAGGCCATAGAGAGAGCGACGAAGACGACAGAGCATGCCGTCAGGAACAGAATACCCAGGTGGTGGCTGCATGTACACCACCTCACGCAGCTCACCATTAAGAAAGGCATTCTTAACATCAAGCTGAGATACAGACCAGTGGCGTACAGAGGCCACGGCAAGAAGTGTATGAATAGTGGTCATATGGGCCGCAGGAGCAAAAGTCTCGTCGTAATCACGACCATGGTCCTGCTGAAAGCCACGAGCCACAAGACGAGCTTTATAACGCTCAAGAGAACCATCAGAGCGAGTCTTAACCTTGTAGACCCACTTACAAGTGATGGGACGGACACCGGGGGAAAGGGAAACAAGATCCCATGTACTAGTGCGTTCAAGAGCAACAATCTCCTCTGCCATCGCAAACTGCCATTCAGGATGAACAACAGCCTGACGATAGGAAGTCGGCTCAAGAACAACAGCACCAGCGGTGGGAAATCCAGGGCGAGAACGCAAGGCATAGGGAGGCTGAGACGAGGATGACGACACATCCGCAGAGGCATCCACATGACGTGAACGACGAGTGTAACACTGAGGAAAAGATGGAACAATGCAAGGAGGGATCGCCAAGGTTGAATCGGGGGTGAAGACGAAGAAGTCACCGGAGATGAAGGTGCAGAATCCGATGGCATGCTAGGGGAGGAAACCGTGGGAGATGGTGGTGGCAAATCGGCAAGAGGTGGAGAAGCAGAGGTAGTAGAACGAATAGACAAAGGCTCGATGGGGGTGAGAGGTGTATCGGGAAAAGTGAGGAAAGAGATATCCTCCACTGAAAAGGTCAAGGAAGATGGGCGTGAGTAGAAGGGACGAGACTCATCAAAAGTCATATCCCGAGAGATACGCATCCGACGACCGATAGGATCCCAACAACGATAGCCCTTATGCTCATCACTATAGCCTAAGAAGACACACTCAACAGACTGAGCGGTCAGTTTGGTGCGCTCGCGAGGGGCAAGAAGAACATAGCAAACACAACCAAACAAGCAAAGCATTGAATAATTAGGAGAACGATCAAAAAGACGCTCGAAAGGAACACCACCCTGTAGAGCAGCGGAAGGTTGTAGATTGATGACATAGGTGGAGGTGGAGACGACCTCAGCCCAAAAATGAGGCGGGAGAGAGGCAGCAATCATCAATGCACGAGCCGTCTCAAGAAGATGACGATACTTTCGCTCAACCACGCCATTCTGAGCGTGAGCACCAAGACAAGAGAACTGAGAAAGAGTCCCGTGCTCAGAAAGAACACCACGCAACATTTTAGAAATATACTTGCCAGCGGAGTCATCACGAAACACACGAATGGGCGAAGAGAACTGAGTGTGAACCATGGCAGCAAAACACTTATAAATAGACAACACCTCACTACGAGAAGTCATGAAATAAAGCCATGTGTAACGAGAGAAATCATCTATGAAAATAATATAGTATTTTTGACCCCCTTTCGAAACGAAGGGAGCCGGACCCCATACATCAGAATGGACTAAATCAAAAGGACGCTTAGACACTGACTCACTATGCGAATATGGTAACTGAATCTGCTTGCCAAGACGACAACCCTGATATTCTAAAGAGACATCTCCTGAGACAGACCCCTGAAGACCTCGACGAACTAAAGACGACAAACGAGAACCACAAAGATGACCAAGTCGATGATGCCAGTGATGGAAGGAACCGGTAGCAGAGGCAACCGAAGCGGAGGAACTAGCGATAATGGTGGCAGCGGAAGGAACATGAAGCCAGTCTAACTCCCAAAGACCTTGAGAATCACGGCGGCGAGGGCCAGCCCCAACCAGAGTGTGCATGTGACGGTCCTGGACAGAACAAGAGTCAACGTCAAGGATGATGCGACAACCAGGATCAGTAAGTTGACCAGCAGAAAACAGATTCATGGTATGTCAAGGAACATGAGCAACATCATGGACAGAATAAGGAGTGGTAAGATTGCCTCTACTAACGACGGAAAGAGGAGTACCATCAGCAGTGAGGACATGAATAGGAGAATCAAGCGATCGAACAGAGGACATACTGGAAGAATGAGAAGACATATGAAAAGAAGCTCCAGAGTCCAGAACCCATGGGGATGTACCTGACTGTGTAGAAGGTGGTTGCTCAGTGCGAGAAGCATCAGACACAGAACCAGCAGTACCGTCGAGGAAGAACCTGAAGCAGCGAGCAGACGCTTAAGTCTCAGAATATCCTGCTCAGTCAAAGCGGTGGCTGAAGATGTCGAGGTAGTAGACGAAGTCCCTGAAGATGATGATCGCGCCTGACGCAGGTATTTCTTTTTCCGGAAGCACTGAGACTCAACATGACCATCCAGGTTGCAGTAGCCGCAATGTGGACGGGGGCGCCCCGAGCCGCCAGGAGGAGTGGACAAGAGCGGCGGAGCACTCGAGCGAGACGAAGTCTGTGCAGCATGTGGCGTAGCAGGGGCTCGAGCAGTGAGCACAGAGGGAATCTCTAGTAAACCAGCATCACGCAAGCGAGTCTCCTCAGTACGAATCTCAGAAAGTGCCTCCATGAGAGAAATACGGCCACGAGCAAACAACGGAGCACGCCGGGGCTCAAACTCCTTACGGAGCCGGGACAAAAACTCGTAGGCACAATGAAACTCCAAATTGGCCTGTACAGCCTGGCAACATGAGCAAGTACGACAACCAACATTGTGGAGAGAATCAAGCTGGCGTCAAATAGCAGAACTCTGTGCATAGAAATCATCAACAGTGGAGTCACCCTGCTGAAGAGCATCCTCCTGACGAAACACAGAGAGGTATAAGGCATCACCAGAGGGCTCATAACGCTGATGAAGACGGGTCCACATCTCAAAGACAGTAGGAAGACCCAGAAACTCAGAGGCAAACTGGGGCAGAACACTAGCAGTGAGAACAGCTGCAGCACGAGCATCATCATCAAGCCACTGGGTGTAAACAGACAGAGCACCATGATACGCCTGAAGAGCCTCCTCATAAATCGAAACCTGCTCATCATAAGTACGAACAACGGCCTCATGAGCAAGCTTAACTGCATCCTTCGCAACCTGATTAGCATCCGCAGGAAGAACCAGTGGCGTCGGCGGAGTGGGGGCCACAGGAGGAACCGGATGTGGCGGACAACGGACCTCGTCAGAAAGAACGCCCCATAGACGGATGCCACGCATGTGAATGCGCATGAAGCCAATGAACTCGGTGTAGTTAGTGGCATCAAAAATCACCGGACAACGAGAAACAACAGCATAGCCTGATGCGGTAGACATTTTTTTTAGTCAACAACCCTTAGCAGCAGCAACCAACAGAGTCATGGGTTCTAGCTTTGACCAGGAGACCACGAGATCCGGTAGAACCCGAAGCAGGATCCAAAACAACTGCCTGAGACGAGATCTGGACGGTGGCGGCTGCGTGACGGGAGCTGACTGCCAGAACAATTGCATGACAGGATCTGGACGGCGACGACTGAGTGACAGGATCCAGAACAGCTGCGTGACGGGAGGGCGACGTGAGCAGGCCCCGACGGGAGCAGACGAGATCTGGACGAGTGTGCAGCTGGATCGGGACAGGGGTTGACTGGGCTGCGGTGCATGCAGATCCTGCGAGCGGAACCAGCGAGAGCGGAACCTCCACCATTGGCGAGTTGCGAGCGGGACGAGAAGGGAGCGGAACCTGCACCACGAGCGGAACCTCCATCAGAGATCGACGGGGCTGGCAGATCTGACGAGACCTCCACTAGAGATCGACGGGGGCAGACGGACATGCGGCGGTGTGGAAGATTAGATCGGAAGAGCACGAGTTGCGCGTGCAAAAAAGAACCTAGGCTCTAATACCATGTTAGGAATATGCAACTTGTATTCCCATGAGGCCATAGGCCGATATATATACATGTACAGGTTTAGACTATATGCAGAAAACCCCTTATACAATGGGATAAATACGAAGGGCTACATGGCTATATTATATATACTCTAACAGAAACAAGCTTCATTTTATTGATCCTGCCTTATGGAAATGATATCCACTTACTGTATTTGTTGTATATCGATCCTGCCTTGTGCTATTATGATTGTATACTTCAGTAACTTAGTTGGTAGTTCTAACACACATTAGTTTTAGTGTTCTTTCTCTCATAATAGTAGCATATTCGGATCAATACATATTGAGATTGTCATGCGCTAGTTTCTTTCTGCGTCCAAGAAGTTCAGTATTGTTGTGCAGTCCTTGTTCATTGCAACTTATAATTCTGTCGCCTCTCTGTAGATGTTTATTTTTCCCCTCGTAGGAATTATTATTCCATTTTGAGTTATTGCCTTCATGTTGCTTCTATAGAGATTGGTCCTGTGCAAATGGGGCATCAGCTTAGTCCGTTGAACGCTTGATCCTAATAATCTAGATTGTCAAGTTCAGAATGAGGAAATTCTGCATTTATGTCTAGAGAATGACTTTAATTATAGGATAGTCAGTACTCCCTCCGCACCACAATATTAATTATGGTACAGAGATTGAGATTAGTTATTGTCAAGAAGTCATAATCATATTATACGAGTAAATTGCCAAAAACCACCACAATTGGGCACAAAGCATAAAAAACATCCTTTTCATAATAGTTTTCAGATAGCACTGTTTTCCAGTAAATGTGTTGCCAAAACACTGATTGTCGATTGACCGCGTTTTGACAGCAAACCTGACACTCCGGGCCCACCTGCCAGCTTCACGTGGCAAAGGCAAGCCAGGGGTGAGGGACGTTAAGTTTTTCTTTCTTCGTTTTTTCGGTTCACCTACTTGGCCCGGCCTGGCCCACACTTGTGCTGCCACAACCCAGAAGGGGGGATTGATGACTAGGATTCTTTGGCGGTACCTAGCATGGGGTGGGCAGGCAGCCACAACATCGCCCATCTACCTGTTATTATTCCGCCACGCCATTAGGACGGGTGTCATTAAAGTTGCTGTAATTCTATCGAGCTGCCACGTGCCCCGACAAGGCCCACCTAACTGCCTGCCCGCTTGACACCTCATTAATGGCGACAATGAACCCGATGAGGTGGAGCGGTGGCAAGGTAGTGGGGTTCTTGCCGGGCGCTGTGGCTGCCGGGTTTTCTTCGCTGGCAAGGAGGCTTGTCGGTGGCTTGGCCTTGTCGCTTGCAGTTGTCTTGGACGTAATCTCTTCTGGCAATGCTTGCCGGGCCGAAGGCTGCTGTCGTTTGTGCATAAGTCAGGGTACTAAAGGACCTATTCTTTAGTATACTGACAGGAGCCTCTGGCCTGGGCCACATTGAAGTCCATGACGATGTTGGGCTAGGCCCAGAGCAGTGCACAGACACGTGGCTGAATTTCACTGCAGTTGCAATTATGGTTTTACTGCTTACCAATGACGCACATTAAATGCGGGACGTGGGAGAGGTGGAGCGAAACGACGCAAAAGGAGAGGCAATCCTTGCCAGGGAGCGCCGCCAACATGACATTTCATGGCACATTTAATGCGTCTGTCCTAATCCGTCATGGTTAGGTAGCTTCCACTGTAGCATGTCAGTAGTTTGACCACTGTTACATACACTATTTACTCTTGTATATTTACCATTTTAGCCACTGTGGTAACCCCTTTCACCTATAAAAGAAGGTCCATGGCTACCTTTACAAGGGTCGAAACCCTGCTCAATTGCATGTGTAGTAGCACTCTCGAGCTTCTTGCCGGGCAGTTGCGCTCCCTGTAACTTGAGCAATCAAATACACCACAAAACACAGGACGTAGGGTTACCCTAGCTGTGCACTGGCTGATGTTGCTCTTTGCGCCCGTCGATCCCCACAACTGAACTGCAAAGGGGCCTCATCGGTCCCATAGATTGTCGCGGCTCGTAACCTGGCCAGCCAGGCATGACAGCGGTGCAGCAGTATGCGGTAGCAGCCATGCATGGGGCGTGCACAACACTACCGCGACGAGCACGATGCCATGGCAGAGCTCGCGGTGCCGGAGCCACATGGCAGAGCATGCTGACGCGGCGTCGAAGCCGAGCACGTGGCGTGGCGACGGACGCTTTTAGGCTCGGGGGTGGCCGTCGCGCGGGTGCTTGTGATGCAGGTGCGCACAACGGATGTGGTGGCGGAGCGAGTCGATGGCGGCAACGCGGCAGCGAGACGACATGGTAGCCCGGGAGCATTGCGGTGCTCGCGTGGAGCCTGTGGAGCGCAGGGTTGACCCAGCATGGAGTCACGATTCTGTGGCCGTGTCAGGCAAAGCACTTACAACGATGGCCAGCAAGGAGGCACGGTGGCCTTTGGTGCGAATAGGTTCGACCAGCAGAGCCATGACATGAATGTGTCAGCTTGCAGCGGTGCACGCGAATGCGTGGTTGCCGTGCTTTGGCCCGGAGCTCCACCTTGCATGGTGCGCGTCCCGTTCAAACTAGCTGGCCGGGCTATGATAACGAGCGCGCAACATTTCACCACTGCCTTTGCCACCGCCGTGCTAGAACTCGCGCATGTCACCATCCTCGACCTTGTCGGCCATGGCTGGTGACGCATCTGTTGGTGGTGACACATCTTCATCTGTTGGGGGGAGGAGCCAATTGTTGTGCCCACCAAGTGCTTGTGGGAATGTCACCAAGGAGATCAGAGAGGAGGGGGAGTGAAGAACTGATGGGTGGTCCTTTCATCTTACTTAAAGCGAGAATCAAATGGTGTGAAGATTTAGTGCAATGTCATCACTTATAGTGGGCCCCACATGTCAGTTTCTCCGTCAAAACACGCTCAATTCACCATTTATTGTTTCGGCAAAAAATTACCGAAAAATGGTACTATCTGCAAACTTTTATGAAAATGGTGTTTTTTATGCATTGTACGCACTTGTGGTGGTTTTTGGCAATTTACTCCATATTACAATGATGTCTGGCTTAAATGTGTTGATTTTGCAATGAATGTGATCCTGACCATTTATCTTTCCTCACCAGATTTAGTTTGTCAATCTGGACCAGGATCTTGGCCTTCTCGTATTTATGCTCAGAATGCAAAGTATCCAATGGCAAATAGTGTTGCTCAGGTTCTTGTTTCTGAACTTCCATACAAGCTTCTAAAATGGTTTACTTAAATTTTGTTGGTCTTCACTTACTTCAGTTTATGTACTTGGTGCTGCAAAATTAGTTGCACATGAAAGGTTTGCTTGTCCTAGCTTCAGGTTATAGGCTAAGAGGTGCCTGTTTGGATTGGTGGTACTTTTGAAGAGTTTTGGTATTTAGTTCAAATTTGCAATAACTATGGCGGCTCCTAAAAAATAAACGCCTCTTATCCAAACATCTCCTAAACAACAAAGCAAAGGTCAGCATAGCAGCTTATCTGTGGTTGACAAGCTCTCTTACAATTGTAATCCCTAAATAAGCTGAGCTGTAAAAAGGTGAATCTTGGTCTTGTCACAAGAAATTGTCCTCTTTGGAGGTCTACCAGTGGCAGCTTGGTGGTGAGCATGTCAGTAAGCCAACGAGGCAGCAATTAAGAAAAATAAACTGGCGATGGCATAACTAACTTACCAGAAAATGAATGACACATTGGCAACTATCTCAATTTGTAGTGTCTAGAGTAATAGAGGTCAGTCAACTGATGTTCACTATTATCATCTTCATCGTTGACAGAGTTTGCCTGTTCTTTTGTAAGTTTCTCTCGACATGTTGCATTTCTTTTTACCTACAGATTGTATCTTTTATCAGAAACCAGGATGGTCCTGAATCCCAATTTCCTTGCTGTGGAGCATTGACAGTTTGACTATTCTGCAGTTACATAACAATGTTGGCATGTTTTTTATTGTAAATCTCATTGTTTTTAAGGCAGTAAGGCGAGGCAAGGCGCTGGGGGGAGGGGGGCTCACTGCGTAAACGATAAGGCATAAGGCAAGGCGGACGCCTTAGAGAGTTCTGAGTAGCAGAATAGAGTAGAATTTGGTTGGTAGGCAACTAGGCATACTGCCATACACACCTTGTTGTTGCTTCTGGTTGTAGAGCCAATATAGCATCCATACTCTTTGCATTTTCTCTTCTGCCCAACAATAATCTGCATCAACATGAACCAATATATTAAAACTAAATAATGTATCACTTGATGCCCAAAATGCCAGATTCCACAAATAATGAACAAAACTGTAAGTGAGGCAGTGAGCAGAAGTGGAAAACAGCTAAACAAGATAACAAGCAGGAGTGCATTCTGCATTCTGCGGTGACATATTACACAAGCAGTTCAAATGAGAAATGACACTTGTCTACATAAAAAAGGTCCACATAACAAACAACACGAACATAGCAAAAGGGGCATAAGGTTTTCCAACTCTCTCAACTCTCAAATCTCGACTCTTAATCAATAGCAACCATCATCAAACTCATCCATGGTGACATTGGTGTTGTCTCCCCCGTCTTGGTTAGCATTGATTGGATCTTGATCATCATTGCTCACATCATCGTCATCCTCAACGTAGTCTGAATCCTCCTCGTCCGCATTGGGCATACTTGAGTGTTGCTCTTCCTCCTCTTCCTCATCTTCTTCAGGAATTGTAGGTCGTATTGTTGTAGATCTCTTACGTAGTGTTGCACACGGACATTTGACTGCCCCCTATGAACTGTAGTTGCTGTCCTAGGCAGATAGCGGCCTCGAAGGTTTGAAGATGCACCAATAGCTACATCAACATCCTCCCATGTAATGTCTCCAGGACAGGCTCGAGCATCATGAGGTTGTGATAGTGATGGGTCAACACACTAATTGCCCCAATCAAAATCCTCAATGACCAAAGGGTCATAGCTATTGTCGCCCACCTTCTCATGCCTCTTTTGAAACCTATGCATATTCTCCCGGTTGTATGAAACAAAGACAAGATCATTCAACCTTTTCCATTGTAACCTGTTCCTTTTCTTTGTATGGATCTACAAAGTACAAACAACAAATAACATTAGTAAATAAGTTGCTGAAATTACTATTGAACAAACACACGTAGTGATAGTGGTTTACTAGTTGACTTACAAATTCAAATGTGCTCCAATTCCTCTCACAACCAGATGATGATGCACAAAGACTAACAATGCGCTTTGCAAACCTTTGTAGATCAATAGTACCAGAAGTTACTGCATTAAACTAATCACTAGCAACAGCATGCATTGTTCTAATCAACCAAGGAGCCCATCATGCATTATTCTAAACATCCAGGTATCCACTAACCACTATAAGAGAGGCAGTGAGTAACCAGCAAAACAACTAGCACAAAGCAGTGAGCAACCAGCAAAGAAGAAAGAGAGCAGAGGAGGGTGGGGGAGAAGGGGGAGGGAGGTATACCTTGTCACTGTTGGCTCCTTGCTGTTGCTTGTTGCTGCTGTACTGGAGAGGAGGAGGAGCTGCTGGACAGGAGGAGAATGAGGAGCTGCTGGAGAGGACGAGGGAGCTGCTGGAGAGGAGGGAGGAGCTGTTGGAGAGGAGGGGGAGGAGCTGCCGGAGAGGATTTGCTGCAGAGGAGGGAGCAGATCTGCTGGGGAGGAGCCACTGGAGAGAAGGAGGGGGAGGAGTGTGTGGATTGGGAGCTGTTTCTCTCTCTCTCTCTCCCCTCTTACCTGTTGGCGCCAGAAACCTTTCTGTTTCCCGCCAAAACTCTGTTTCCCGGCGAAAACAGCTCCTCTGTCTGCCTGGCAAGCTAAGGCGTCCAATATGGACTAAGGCACCAACCTGGACGCCTTAGAAGGCGCCTTAGACGCTCTAACGCTTAAGGCGGACGCCTTACGCAGGGACATAAGGCAGGCTGGACGCCTCGAACTCCCAGGGCGCCCTGAGGCCTAAGCGTCGCCTAGGCGACGCCTTAAAAACAATGCTAAATCTACAAATGCTCTCTTGACTTGTCTGCTGACAAGTATATTGAAGGCATATGCAAGGCAAACGTATTGCATGATTGACATGTACCTGTCAACTGCATCATTGACATCTTCATCATGGAGTACTAAGGACAAAACCTATACACATTTCTTCAAATATTAGCTATGTCAGCGCACCTGCATAATATCTCCTGTCTTTTGTAACAAAGACATCCTACCATTATGTTATGTATCGGATGTACTCCCTCCATTCACAAATATAAGATGTTCTAACTTTTTTTTAACTGAATGTATATATATATATAGGCACGTTTTAGTGTGTTTGTTTACTCATTTCAATCCGTATGTAGTCTATATTGAAATATCCAGAACATCTTATATTTTTGAATGGAGGGAGTATTTTATGAAATGGACTGTGCTTCGTACATGCAGGATATGTTTGGAATAATTCCGGGTGATACAGATTATAGGATATTTGCTGAAGACGTAGCAAAAATCCCAGGACTTGATATTATCTTTGTTCTTGGTGGTTATTTTTATCATACTTCTTATGATACACTGGAAAACCTGCTGTATGTATTATTAAACTCCTGGCCTGATGAAAATTTTAACTTTCCATATGAAATACAGTAATTATTACTATATACTTATCCTTTTTCTGTTTCAGTCCTGGAAGTATTCAAGCGCGTGGTGCTAATTTATTCAACCTCGTAAAGGCTTTCACAAATTCTCCGATGCTGCTAAAAGAGAGTGAAAGATCCAATAAAGCTGTTAATGAGGGAATCGACGATTTGAGAGCTATCTTCTTTGATTACTTGACTTGGTTCATGGTATATTGACTGTATTCTTCCAAATTGGAACGATTATGATATTATGATATCAATGTTCTGAACAAGTTCATTTCATCACTTCCCCTACATTGTAAAATGTCGCTACAATATGCATCACTAAAGGATATGTAGCATGAAATTCATTCATTTTCTTGGGACTAAACTAACATCTTTATTCTTGTGTCCAGATCTTTTATCCACGTGATGTGTCTTTGATTATTCACAGTCTTCCTGTAGCTATTTTCCTTCTTACACCATTGTTCCTGAGCTTCCCAAATATTACCATGATATCATTGTTTCGGACTTTTATGGAGTTAGCAAAAGGTATGTTGTTGAAATGTACTATGAAATGGTGTGATATCATGCTTTACCTACTGGATGTTGTGACATGTGCCTTGAAAGGGGATATAACGCTATTCATCACCCAGGGTGCATAATAAGTTATTCTGCACCAGAGCTTTTCTTATGTTGTCTCATTAAGAATTTATGTTTGATATACAAATAGTTCCGTTCATATTGGCATAAGAAGAAAAGCCCCAGGTGAAAGGATGGCTCCGCTCCGCTTCTCTGCTCCGCCCTCCGCTCCTCTGCTCCGCCCTCCGCTCCCCACCCCCTAGCCTAACCTCGCCGCCGACGAGCCCCGCCGACACCCTCCCCTTGCCATGGCCTTCTCCTGCTCTAGTGAGGCGAGCTCCTCCGGCCACTCGCGCCGCTGGCAGGTCTCCCTCGACGGCTCGTCCTCCGCGCGCTCCTACACCGAGGTCGCCGCCTCCCCGTGCTCCCCGGCTCCGACGACGCGTCAGCAGGCTGCTACGCCGCCCCGTGCCGACCCACCCGCCCCCCCGGCGGCTGGTGTGCGCCGGGTGCCGGCCACAGCTCGCCTTGGGCCACGCTCGGAGGTTCACCAGGAGAAGCGCGCTGGAGCCGCGGCCGAAGTCGACTAGGAGGGGTTCGAGCTCCCTCGACGCAAGGACCGGCGTCGCCGTCCCCGACGTGCCGCTGCGCAGGACCCTGCACCGGCTTGCCACCACAGCCCATCGGCCGAGGAGGCGGCGGGCCTCTGCTTCCGCTGCCTGGACTCGCGCCACAGGGTGCGCGACTGCACATGGGACGTCCGCTGCCTCGCTGCCTTGTGTCGGGCCATGAATCTAGGGAGTGCCCAGGCCGCCGCCGCTCCGGCACCCGCGACCACTCCCCGCGCGCGCCGGCGACAAGAACCACGCTGCCGGTGAAGCCGCGCACCGTGGCGACCCGCACATCGCACGCGCCTGCGACGGGGACCGCGCCGCCTGTGACAAGGACTGTGCCGCCGACGACGCTGCGCACCGTGGCGATCCCCACACCGCCGCCGCTGTCCCCCATGGAGACCCAGGATCGCCCCGAGACCTCGTCCGCTTCGGTGCGAGTCATCCTTGCCCGCTCCGTCGAGATGGAGGAGACGGAGGGCGTCCTGCGCCGGGCCATGGTGGCCACCATCACTGGGACGCGGCCCATCGTCTCCGCGGAAGAGGTGTCCGAGCTGCTGCACACGTCCCTCGCCCTGCACCCCGGCGACTTCTCTGTACACCTCCACCGCCCGGAAGACTTCCTCATCGTCCTCGCCTCCCGTGAGCTCAAGGATCGCCTCGCCGGCGACCACTTCATCTCCGGCCCCCGCTTCTCCCTCTCGATGCGTCCATGGTGCAAGCTCGCGCATGCCGGCTCCGGCAGGTTGGACTACCGCGTTGAGCTTGAGCTCCGCGGGATCCCCGCCCAGGCCTGGCACCTCTCCAGGGCGGAGCACATCCTGGGTAGCCATTGCTGGATCGAGAGGCTACACCCGAGCACGCGCTCCCGCGTCGATCTCGCCACGTTCCGGCTCTCTGCCCGCACCGCGGACCCGACTCGCATTCGCTGCCACGCCATCCTGGAGATCATCGAGTTGCACCCCTCGCGCCACCAGTCGGACGCCTCGGCCATCTCCACCCTCTCGTACCCGGTGTCCGTCACGCTCGCCCGTGCCGAGCTCGACACCCCAGCGCCGTGCAGCCCCGCCCCTGCGGACGACCCCAACGACGGCCAGGGCGGTGACCATGAGCGCCGCGACGATGACCCCGCCAGGCGCGCCCGCCAGCACCGCCGTGGTCGCAAGAGACGCCGCACCGGCTCCACCCCTGCTGGCCGCGCCGACGGCATGCAGATGGATGACCTCCCCTGGCCGCGTAACCCGCGCCCGCAGCGTGCTGACGACATCGCCATTGTTGCTGGTTGGGCCTCGACCTGCGTAGCTCGACGTACGGTCGCGCGGCCAGCGGCGCCCCGCCCGTTCCGCATCATCCGGCCTTGGCCTGGCCTACGCGGGGCCCGCTGTACCCGCCGCCCACACCAGCCCCCTGCAAAAGCGCAGGACAAAGCGGTCAAACCTGCGCTGCCCATGATCCCCAGGCCGACAGGATTAGAAGTTGCAGAGGTGGAGCCCACCCTCGTGACCCCCGCGGGCCAGGATCGCTCGCAGGGCACCGTCATTGGCAGGGGCCCCAGCACGGATTTGAATCAACAGCTGCCCGACGCGGTTGTGGGAGACATCAACACACCGCGTCGCGATGCACCAACTCCTCCTGCCCAGCCGGATTCGCCGCTTTTTGTGGGGTCCCTCTCTTTGCCGCTGGGCCCCGAGGCAGATCCGCTGGCCCGACAAAGTGACGCCTCCCCTGCCTCCCCTGCGTCAGCTTCTGCCAAGGCGTGGCCCACCCCTGACCAACCTACGACACCAACCGGCCCCCCGGGGGAAGAATCATGGGAAGAGGCGGAAGGATTTCAAACTGTGAATTCCGCCCCACCACACGAGGAGCTCCTGGAAGCTTCCGCTGGGAAGGACCTGCGCACGGGTAGCCCCCCATGGCCCAACCAGCGACCCAGAGCGGCCCAAGCGCCAGGCCCACAACGCCGCCTCCACTGGACGACCCACGGTCCGGCCCCACCAACGGAAGACCCACTTTGGGATCCCCTACACGTTTTGCATCACCTCCGATCACCATGCGCCGCTCCCGCCCGCGCGCCAATCACGGCATTGACACTCGGCGACTTCCTGGCTGCAGCGTCCAGGCAGCTCTGCGCAGCCCTGCCGACCCGAGGAAAGAGGCAGCGAGGCCACCCGCCAAGCTTCTACACCCCCCGACGCGGGCGCTTTGCCTCATCAGTACCATGCAAGGCAGCCGGTCCTCCCATGGCTGAGCGGCGTGCGCAAGTCCACATCCTGCGCACACTGGGAATCGTCGGGATCAACCAGAGGATCACCGACGCTGAGATGCAAACCTACGACGGGCTCTTCGCCACCCCGCTCCCCACAACCGTCCTCACCGCCATAGCCGCGCTGGTTGATTGTGAGCTCCCCTCTGATCCCACAACGGCGCCGATCACCACGGTGATCGCGGGCAGCCCGATCGAGGCGTAGCTGCAACCTGCGCCCTCCCGTCGATATCTTGTTCCATGAATTACGGCCCCAAGATCCTTGTGTAGAACGTGCGCGGGCTGAACATGCGCGCCCGTCGTCTTGCCATTAGATCACTGATTGTAACCACTAGTGCCTCGGTCGCTTGCTTTCAAGAAACAAAGATGGAATTGATCTCTTCGTCGATTGTCCTCGAGACCCTAGGCTCGGAATTCGACGACTACGTCTACCTCCCTGCGACTGGTACCCGCGGCGGCATCCTGCTGGCATGGAAAAGTCGAGAGGTGGCCATCACTGATCCCTCTTTCACCACCAATACACTATCTGCTAGGGTCTCCAATATGGCCGGAGCTAGTGTTCCCTGGTGGATCACTTTCGTCTACGGCCCACAAGACGATGCTGGCAAGATCGCCTTCCTGCAGGAACTCCGCGACGCTATGTGGCGACTTCAACCTTATCTACCGGGACGAAGACAAAAACAACGGCAACGTCAACCGCCGGATGATGGGCCGATTCCGTCGCGTGCTCAACGACCTAGCGCTCAAAGAGGTTTACCTCAATGGACGCCGCTACACATGGTCGAACGGGCAATCGCCTCCCAGGCTTGTCCATCTGGACCGGATCCTCTGCACTGCAGACTGGGAGGAGCTCCACGGCGAGTGCCACCTGCGCTGCCTCGCCTCGGTCGTCTCCGACCATAGCCCCCTCCTGCTCGACTGCTCCCCGGTTGCGCCAACCCATCGGCGATTCCGCTTTGAGGACTTCTGGACACGGCTCGACGGCTTCCAGGACATAGTTGTGGAAGCATGGGTCTCCGTCCACGACGACGATCCCTTCGGGCGCCTCATGCTCCGCATGCAGGCTACTGCACGAGCTGGAGCTCCAAGACAGTGGGCAACGTGCGCCTAAAGCTTGCAGTCTCCAAGGAGATCCTCCTCAAGCTCGACACTGCGCAGGAGAACAGGATGCTATCCCTGCATGAGGATTGGCTCCGCCGTAAGATCAAAGCATCCTCCCTCGAGCGCTCCATCGCTCGCCAGCGAGCCCGCGTCGCGTTCCTCAAAGACGGCGGCGCTAATACATCCTTTTTCCACCGCCAATGCACGTACCGGCGGCAGAAGAACATGATTCACAGCCTCACCGTGGGTGACGACGTGATCACCAACCCCAGCGACATGGCAGCTTTGGCCTTTGCACATTTTGACGACCTGCTTGGCTCCACGGTACCTCGAGAGTGCACCCTCGACCTGTCAGACCTCATCACGCCGGCCGACCTTGCCGACCTCGATGTGCCATTTGGCGCAGAGGAGATTTGGCAGGCGCCGACCTCGATGTGCCATTTGGCGCAGAGGAGATTTGGCAGGCGGTAAAGCGATTACCGGCGCGCAAGGCGCCAGGACCAGATGGCTACATCGCCGAATTCCTGCACACCTGCTGCCCCATTGTTCGACAGGACTTCCTCGACGTGTTCCAGCAGCTATACGCGCTAAGGGGACGAGGTTTCAGCTCCATGAACCAGGCACTCCTCACGCTGATCCCCAAGCGCGCGGACGCAGCCGGCCTTGCCAACTACAGGCCCATAAGCCTGATCCACCTCGTGGCCAAGGTCTTCGCGAAGGCCCTGTCGCTACGCCTCGCCCCCAAGCTCAATGACCTCGTTAGCGCGAACCAGAACGCGTTCATCCCAGGGTGCAGCCTGCACGACAACGTCGTCCTTGTCCGGCAATCTGCGCGCCTGCTACACCAACTTGGAGCCCCGCGCGTCCTCATTAAACTGGACCTAGCACGCGCCTTCGACTCGATTAGCTGGGCGTTCCTCTTCGAAGTCTTGCGCCAATACGGCTTCGGCAACCGCTTCCTGGACTGGCTGGCGATTCTCCTCTCAACAGCCAGCTCCAAGGTGCTCTTAAACGGCGCGCCTGGCCCCGCCATCTGGCACCGCCGCGGCCTGAGACAAGGCGACCCCCTGTCGCCCAGCTCCCCGTCCTCGCGGTGGACACCCTTGGGCGCCTGCTGCACCGCGCCACCGAGCTCGGCATCCTACAGCAACAACACCCCCGTCGCTCGCTTCCCGTCGTCTCGCTCTACGCCGCCGACGTGATCCTCTTCTGCCACCCCTCGCGCGGCGACATCGAGGCGGTAAAGAGCATCCTGCAACTCTTCGGGCGTGCCTCTGGACTCCAGGTTAACTTCCTGAAGAGCTCTGCCACGCTGATTCGCTGCGACCCCGTCGCAGCCGCGCCCGTTGTCGACCTGCTGGGGTGCCCCATTGTGGACCTGCCCATCACCTATCTGGGCATCCCATTGACGATCCGGTGCCCAACTGCAGCCCAGCTACAGCCCGTCGTCGACAGGACCGCCGGTATGCTCCCGTGCTGGAAGGCGCACCTCATGAACAAGGCTGGTCGCCTCGCATTCGTTAAAGCTGTCCTGAGCGTGATACCCATCCACCAACTACTCGTGCTAGCACCACCGAAAAAGACAGTCAAAGCGCTGGTGAAAATCCAGCGAGGGTTCCTCTGGGCAGGGCGCGTCGATGCCCAGGGCGGCAACTGCCATGTCAATTGGCAACGTGTTGCGCGCCCAATTACATTGGGTGGCCTCGGCGTCCGCGACCTGGAGCGCTCCGGCCTGGCGCTGCGCATGCGCTGGCTGCTGTCAGAGCATGGCGCGGCCTCGACCTGCAATTCTCGGCGGAGGAGCGCGACTTCTTCTTCGCCTCCACCACCATGCAGCTCGGCAACGGCCAGCAGGCCCTTTTCTAGGAAGACAGATGGCTTGAGGGGCGTGCCATCCGAGAAATCGCGCCCCTGCTGCATGCATGCATCCCCAAGCACCGGCGCAAGCTGCGGACTGTGGCCGACGGGTTGCAAGCTCATAAATGGGCACGAGATATCCATGGCATGCTTGGGATCCAAGAGGTTGGGCAATACCTACAGCTCTGGCACAAGATTGAACACACGACGCTCTCCGCCGAGCCTGATCGCCTGCTATGGAAGTGGACTGCTAGCGGCACTTACACCGCGCAATCAGCCTACAAAGCTACCTTCCATGGTTCCATCCCATGCGATGCCTGGAAACTCACCTGGAAGTGTTGGGCGTCGCCGCGTGTCCGCTTCTTCCACTGGCTCGCCCGGCTCGATCGCTGCTGGACAGCTGACCGGCTAGCCAGAAGAGGGTTGCAGCACCCCCCACGGTGCCCCTTATGCGACCAGGAACCAGAAACCTTGCATCACCTCCTCCTCGCCTGCCCTTTCGCCCGACAGGTCTGGCACGAGGCCCTGGCCTGGCTAAGGATACCCTGTCGCCCACCTGATGGCGAGGACTCACTAAATGCTTGGTGGACCACCGCGCGACGAACTACGCCGAAGCTAATGCGCAAAGGCCTCGCATCCATGACCCTGCTCGTGCCTTGGATGACATGGAAGCACAGAAACGGCTGCGTGTTTGACAGAGACCGCCCCTCGACCACTAGCCTGATTGCGAAGATCAAGGAGGAAGCAGCGCTTTGGGCCAGAGCCGGCGCACTAGGCCTCAAAGCCGCGATCCCGCAGACCTGGGATGTCAACTGATTTTCTTTCCTGACCCTGTAACTACCTCCTAGGAGGATTGTAACTCAAACCCCTATCTTTTCAATGAAATGAAACGCAAAAGTCTATTGCGTTTTCTCGAAAAATATTGGCATAAGAAACCAAAATATAAGTTACAGTACTTACAGAATTTACATTATGTGTGTGTGTGTGTGCATACTATTGTAAGCGTGAGTGTAGAATATACTCCTAGTAAAAAGTGCTCAAAATATAGTAATCCATGTGCAAAATATAGTACTTTTCGTAAAAATGTACTCCAGAATTACTACTTAGGTACACGATGTTGTATATAGTTTTGTTAGGGGTGTAGAATAGCAATTCTATTCTACACTCACACTTAGAATAACGTTATTTTATACTCCCTCCATTAAAAAATACTCTGTATAAGTTATATTAGTTTTTCAAAAAGTCAAACTTCTCTAACTTTGACAAAGTTTATAGAGAAAAATATCAATTCTACAATAGCAAAGTGGGTTATATGAAAATTTTCTTTTGAAACCATATATTTCATTTTATTTGCACATAAACTGCTTTTTTGTTTGTACACAATGGTGTTATTTAAACTAAGGTTCCGATAATATTTTTTTGCAAAACTTGTATTCAGGTATCTTTTAATAATTAATAATGTATATTAAAAATCATAGAGGTATAGTTAATTTGTTTGAGATGTATATTGAATAGCATGTGTAAATTGCTTATTCTACATCCCTAGTAACACTATACAAAATTTAGTAAAATAGTGTACAAATTGTAGTAGTTCCGGATTATTTTTTTACTATCCAAGTTGGTAATTTACTACATTCTTCAAAAAATTACTATATTTTGTATACCATAATACTATATTTTGTGTACTTTTTACTAGGGGGGTAGAATAAACTATTGTACACTTATACTTTGTTTAACATTCCTATATTCACATGTATGTGTCCTACTATATGTAAAATTTCAGTAATAAATATTTTTGTGCTACACAAGTTATTAATATGTGGATCTATAATGGCAAATACTAAATCTACCAATGACATCTTACATATGCATATTGAACATCTACGGGTACATGTGGATTTGTTTCGAGAATTCTTTTGAATTCCTTTGTTTTTTGGCTTGGGATGAAGCTTAGCTTGGTCAGTATATACAATCATAGTACTGACTATTTTGTAGAAATGTAGAGGATTCCAATTTGGGGCACAATATAATCAAATAACAAAGCTGATTACAGTTTCTCATTTCACGCAAATAGACACGGAATTACCATGTTTTGTTGGAAAATAACATGAGAACGTAGGATTGTTGGTAAGGATTTGTACTGTACTTCCAGAACAGTATCATGCTGGCCAACAGTAACTATCTCACATGCACTCGCAGGAATGTTGCTTCATGCATTTGGTGTCATCCTTGCAATAGTCGTGCCTGCTATGGCTGCAGGCCTTAGATTGTTGTTCGCAAAGAATGCAATGAATTGGTAACAATATGATCTTTCTGGACATAATGATGTCTGTTCATTTTTGTTGTCACTTTTATTCCAATTATCTAGCAACTATAGCATGCAATTTTTTTCCTCATACAAGTTAAGATAAAGTAGCGACCATGCGGCATGGTTTGCATGGGCTACTCCACCATAATTTGTCCTATGTATCCCACTGCTCTTCCATATTGCATTATCATCCTATGTCTCTGTTATGACCGGTACAACGTACCAACGGAGGAGGCCCAATGGGCAGGGTTAGTTACGGGCTTAGCCCAAGTTATCTTAGCTATATTAGAGTCCAAGTTATATTAGAGTCCAAGTTATATAGGGTTTAGTGGAGGCAGTCCTCCTTTATAAACACATGTACCCCTTCGATATTAAGCAGACAATAAACAGTATTCTGTTGTCGTCTCCCTCAGGAGACGGGAGCCCCAAACCCCAGCCGCCTCTCTCTCTCTCTCTCACACCGCGACGGCGCCCAACCGCCGGCGCCGGCGTCCCGAACCTCGCAGCCCGCACTTCCACCCCTACAACCTACGTCCGAGACCTGGTAGAACCCTAGCCTCTACCAATTTGGTATCAGGTAGCTTGGGTTCGATGAGTTTGTCGGACCTTCCCACCACCACCGCCGCCGCCACCACCGCCTTCCCCGCCACCTCGCAGCAGCTGCCGCTGCCGCCGGCCACCTTAGGTCCGGTCGCCTCCGCTACCGCGGCCCTGGCGGCCGAACCCGCCCCCGTCCTCTCCCCGGCGGAGATGTCCTCGGCGATCCGCGACCTCAACCTGGCGGTCTCGAACCTCCGGACTTTCCTCCAGGCTCCGTACACAACCCCGCCACCATCGCCTCCGCCGGCGGCGCCCTTCGTGCCACCGCCCCTAGCCACCGTCACGCCCCAGGGCCTGTCGATCACCCAGGTCCGGTGGCTGCCGTCGCCATCCCCGCTACCGACGCCGACCTACACGCCGACCTACACGACGGCGCCGCTACAGCCGACGGTGTTGCAGCCACCCGCCCCCACCTTCGGTGGGTTCGGCGGGTACACTGACCCGTACGCCGGGAGCTTCGTGGTGCCGCAACACTCTCCTTCCGCCACGCTGGGTCGTCACGAGGGCACCTACGCGGCCTCGCCACACGTGCAGCAGCCGCCCCGCTTCACCAAGCTGGAGTTCGCCACCAACGACGGCACCGTCGACCCCCTGAACTGGTTCAATCAGTGCGACCAGTTTTTCAGGGGGCAGCGGACCATGGCGTCCGACCGCACGTGGATCGCCTCCTACCACCTCCGTGGCGCCGCCCAGACGTGGTACTACGCCCTCGAGCAGGACGAGGGCGGGATGCCTCCGTGAGAGCGCTTTCGCGACCTGTGTCTCCTCCGGTTCGGCCCCCCCCATACGTGGGAGCCACTTGGCCGAGCTCGGTCGCCTTCCCTTCACCACCTCGGTGCAGGACTTCGCCGACCGCTTCCAGGCGTTGGCCTGCCATGCGGCTAACGTCACGGCTCGCCAACGCGCCGAGCTCTTCGTCGGCGGCCTTCCCGACCACATCCGGGTTGACGTCGAGATGCGCGACCCCCAGGACCTGCAGACGGCCATGTATTACGCACACGCGTACGAGCAGCGCGCCAACGCCCTGCAGCAGGCGTTCCCGGGCCGCGGCATGCGTCCCCCGACCCGCCCCGCCCCGGCGGCCGCCACCCCGACACGCCCCGCCCTGCCGGCCACTACTGCGGCTGCCCCCACGCCGACACGCACCTTCCGGCGCTTGACGTCGGCCGAGCAGCTCGACGCCACCACACTCTCCGAGGCCGGCGTCACGACCTACGGGCCGGTCGACGTGACCGCCTTCGTCGTCTCCCTTCATGCCATGGCTGGCATCAAGACGGCAAAGACGATGCTGCTTCCAGTGACGATCAACGGGGAGCGTCTCACCGCGCTCGTGGACACGGGTTCGATGCACAACTTCCTGTCCGGGGACGCCATGCGCCGCCTCGCACTCCAACCGGCGGGCTTGGAGAAGTTCAGCGTCACCGTCGCCAACGGGGACCGCCTTGCTTGCCAGAGGGTGGCGCGGCAGGTTCCCGTCCTCATCGGCGATGAGCCATTCTCCATCGACTGCGTCGGCATCGACCTGGGCTGCTACGTCTTCATCCTCGGCATCGACTTCCTGTCCACTCTCGGCCCCATCCTTTGGGACCTCGATGTGCTGTCCCTCATCTTCTGGCGCGAGGGCGGCCGTCGCGTTCAGTGGACAGGCATCGGCGGCTCCGGCGCCGCGACCCCGCAGCTCCAGTTGATGGCAGCCGCACTGGACGAGGCGCATCCCCTACTGGCCGACCTCCTGCAGCAGCACGGCGACATCTTCGACGAGCCACAGGGCCTCCCTCCCGCGCGGCCCTGTGACCACCGCATCCACCTGCTGCCGGACACGGCACCTGTCGTCGTGCGCCCGTACTGGTACCCTCAGCTGCAGAAAGACGAGCTCGAGCGTTAGGTGGTGGTCATGCTCGCGCAGGGCATCATTCGGATTTCGACTTCGCCGTTCTCTGCCCCGGTGCTCCTTGTGCGCGTGCCCGACGGCACATGGCGCTTCTGCATCGACTACCGCGCCCTCAACGCCGTGACATCCAAGGACAAGTTCCCCATCCCCGTCGTGGATGAGCTCTTGGACGAGCTACACGGAGCGCGCTTCTTCACCAAGCTCGACCTTCGCTTGGGCTACCATCAGGTGTGCATGCACCCTGACGACATCGAGAAGACGGCGTTCCGCACTCACCATGGCCACTTCGAGTTCCTGGTGATGCCGTTCGGCCTCTCCAACGCGCCGGCGACCTTCCAGGCCCTGATGAGCGACGTGCTCAGCCCTTACTTGCGCCGCTTTTTGCTTGTTTTCTTTGATGACATTCTTATCTACAGTTCATCTTGGGCGGAGCACTTACAACACGTGGCCATCATCTTCAACGAGCTTCGAGCGCATCGTCTTCACCTTAAGCGCTCGAAGTGCTCGTTCGGCACGACCTCCGTCGCATACCTGGGGCACGTCATCTCGGCGGACGGGGTAGCAATGGACGTGGACAAGGTTGCCGCCGTCGCGCGTGGCCGACCCCGCGGTCACCGCGGGCGCTCCGCGGCTTCTTGGACCTCACCGGCTACTACCGGAAGTACATCCGGGACTTCGGCCTCATCGCTGCGCCATTGACGCGTCTCCTTCGACGCGACGCCTTCTCCTGGGACGAGGAGGCGACTGCGTCATTCGAGGCTCTCCAGCGGGCGCTCACGACGGGACCCATCCTCCAGATGCCGGACTTTGATATGTCGTTCGTGGTGGACTGCGACGCCTCTGGCATCGGCTTCGGCGCCGTCCTCCACCAGGGCGAGGGACCGCTTGCCTTCTTCAGCCGCCCCTTCGCCGCTCGCCATCACAAGCTCGCGGCCTACGAGCGCGAGCTTATTGGGTTGGTTCAGGCGGTGCGCCACTGGCGGCCTTATCTTTTGGGCTGGTCCTTCCGTGTGCGCACGGACCGCTACAGCCTCAAGTTCTTGCTGGACCAACGCCTCTCCACAGTTCCGCAGCACCAGTGGATCAGCAAGCTCTTCGGCTTCGACTTCACCGTCGAGTACCGCCCCGGCCGTCTCAACACGGTCGCCGACGCCTTGTCCCGCCACGACACTGAGGATGTCGCGGACGACGTCGCCATGGCTGGCACTATCATGTGCATCCGCTCCGGGCCATCTTTCGCCTTCATCGACGACATTCGCCGGGCAACTTCGAAGGCCGCGGACGCGCAGGGCCACCGCCTTGACGCCGGCGAGCTGGACGCGCCCTGGCACTTGGACGAGGGGCTGCTCCTACATGGCCGCTGCATCTTCGTGCCCGACCATGGCGACCTGCGCCACCATGTCCTGAACTTGGCGCACTCTGCAGGGCACGAGGGCATGCAGAAGACCCTCCATCGTCTCCGTGCTGATTTTTACATCCCCGGTGATGGCGCGATGGTCCGCGACTGGGTGCGGTCGTGCGTGACAGTGCCAGCCGAACAAGACGGAGACACTACGACCCGCGGGTCTACTGCAGCCGCTGGACGTACCCTTCCAGGTGTGGGCGGATATTTCCATGGAATTCATCGAGGGCCTTCCCAAGGTGGGCGGCAAGTCCGTCATCCTCACGGTGGTTGACCGCTTCTCCAAGTACGCGCACTTCATCGCCCTGGGTCATCCATATACAGCCGCCTCTGTGGCGCGGGCCTTCTTCGACGACATCGTCCGCCTCCACGGTTTTCCTTCGTCCATCGTCAGCGATCGTGATCCCGTGTTCACGGGACATGTCTGGCGGGATCTCTTTCGACTCGCGGGCGTGAAGCTCCGCATGAGCACGGCGTTCCACCCTCAGACAGACGCCCAATCCGAGGTGGTCAACAAGGTGATCGCCATGTACCAGCGCTGTGTTATTGGTGATCGTTATGTACCTGCGCTGTGTTACTGGTGATCGTCATGTACCTGGCGCTGTGTTACTGGTGATCGTCCACGAGCTTGGATGGACTGGTTGGCGTGGGCGAAGTACTGCTACAACACCTCCTATCACTCCGCCCTGCGGACCACACCTTTCGAGGTGGTCTACGGGCGCCCACCTCCGGCGATGCTCCCTTACGAGCCTGGGACGGCTCGGTCCGAGACGGCGGGCGACTTACTCCGCACCCGCGACGACATTCTGGCTGAGGCGCGCCAGCGTCTTCTCCAAGCACAGCAGCTGGCTCGGAAGTACTATGATGCTCATCATCGCGAGGCGGAGTTTGCGGTGGGCGATTGGGTGTGGCTGCGCCTCCTCCACAGGACCACGCAGTCTCTGGACCCGCGCTCCAAGCGCAAATTGGGACCTTGCTACGCTGGTCCCTTTCGTGTGCTGGAGCGTGTCGACACACTCGCATACCGCTTGGAGCTGCCAGCTGGTTCTCGCCTCCACGACGTCTTCCATGTCGGCTTACTGAAGGCCTACCGCGGGGACCCTCCTGCAGCGACGCCAGCCCTTCCTCCTACTTCGGATGGCCGCCTCCTTCCAGCTTCCGCACAGGTGGCAAAGATGCTGCAGGCGTAGCAGCGTCGCGGCGTCTGGCATGTCTTGGTACAGTGGACCGGCCTGCCAGAGGAGGAAGCGACTTGGGAGAAGCTCAACGATTTCCGCCAGCAGTTTGCAGATGTTCAGCTCGAGGACGAGCTGTTTGAGAAGGCGGGGAGAGATGTTATGACCGGTACAACGTACCAACGGAGGAGGCCCAATGGGCAGGGTTAGTTACGGGCTTAGCCCAAGTTATCATAGCTATCTTAGAGTCCAAGTTATCTAGGGTTTAGTGGAGGCTGTCCTCCTTTATAAACACATGTACCCCTTCGATATTAAGCAGACAATAAACAGTATTCTGTTGTCGTCTCCCTCAGGAGACGGGAGCCCCAAACCCTAGCCGCCTCTCTCTCTCTCTCTCACGCCGCGACGGCGCCCAACCGCCGGTGCCGGCGTCCCCAACCTCGCAGCCCGCACTTCCACCCCTACAACCTACGTCCGAGACCTGGTAGAACCCTAGCCTCTACCAGCCTCCCACTGTTCTTTCATATTGCACTAGCACATATGCCCGTGCGTTGCAATGGGAAGACCCCAAGGCACAAATGAGGCTCAGAGACATCGGATCATATTCTTCTTCAAACAGCATGTTAAACACATACCTTTAGGATCATATGCATATCTTCTAGCATTGCCTGACTTTTTTTGTCGTTAAGTCACTCTGTTCCTTCTTTGTCCATACATTATTTTCGGGTCCCTGTTTAAGCTTGCCGATGCCCGTGCTTCGCAACGGAGCAAATGCAGGTTGATATGAATCCGGGGTAGCCAGGTCACGGGATATGGGTTGCTGATGACAATAACAATGGACCAATTGAGAGTAAGATTATACAGGACGCTAGTTCGGAAATGAAACATGATCCTGAGTCAATTGATCCGGGAGAATAACGCAAACTTGGGATTATTAGTGTGAAATTTAAATGTAGGACGGGAAGAAATACAATTATTTAATGTACTAATGATGCCACAACCTAAATAGATCTTGTGCTATGCAACTTGACATCGTTGGTCAACAAATATAGTAGGTGTGCTAGATACACCATCAATGACTGTTTAGGACGTTTGGATAGTCGAGATTGCTCGCATATGTTTAACTCTTGTTTTTTATATTAGTAGATATTTTAAGGAATTCACAAGCTTACTGCCGACCTACACTTCAAAAAATAATTGAACTTGTCACTACTGTATATTCTACTACTGATAGACATGTACAAAGTAACGCAAACTTTTTGTCAAGAAAAGCAGTAACACAAACCTTGCATATTTCGAAGATAGCAAATATCGTTAGCTCTAGAAACAGTTCTTAGCAGAGTCCAGATCAAAAGTTGCATTTAGAAATCAAATGTAACTTAGAATAACGTTATAATCCAATTGATATTCTTCTTCATCTGCATAAATTGGATTATCTCATTACACTGATCCCCTTTGATATTAGTGTCTGCTGTTGAACATATGTATATTCTCCGTTCTTTTCTTCTCTGAAGATGAAGAAGAATAAATTAATGGATGGCAAGAGGGATGGATATAGTGTGTGGATGCATCTGGCAACAGACGAGGACTGAAAATGACGGAAAGACAGCCACGTTTCCTCCTGATAATCGTGACACAGATAATCTACAGGTTCTGGTGGGATGCAATGCCGACTGATTGCCTCATGGCCTATTGAGATAATCCAATTCATGCAAACAAAGTGGACATGAGTGGAACCTAGCTTTTGTTTGGGTGGCTGATAGCCTGACAACTATAGTGTGAATGTGTGTACACTTACACAAAGAAGCTACTCTGTTGTCTGTACTAAACTCTTGCTACGGTTCTCCCATGGCGCAACGCAATTGCCGTCTCCTCCAGCTACATCTCAAGGGCCACCGATCAGAAGATCATCACCACCCTCGCATTGGTCGCCGACGCTCATGATGGCCAGAGTGACAGGCAGGCACAATCTTTCCTTGTGTACCCACACCACGTCGCCGAGGTCATCCAGCAGCAGACCGGAGGTTACGAGACCAGCAGCGTATGGGAGTCGGACTGCACACTGGTGCACTGCGGTGGCATGGTGTTCTCGCAGGTGGGGCTTGAGGATTGTCAGCAGGAACGGCATCATGTTGTGGGGACTGCAACCGTGCAGCTCGCAGGCACAGAACACATGAACACAGTAGCGGCGGTGGTGATGCCGGTTCAGGAAGGTGAACTGAGCATCAAAGCCTTAAGTCGGAACTCATCCGACAACTCTTGTCTGGCATCCAGAAGCCCCTGGGAAAGTCATGCAGCAATTGGGCTGGAGCTTCGGTTGAGGGAGTACATGTGTATTTATATGTGCGTACATCGGCCTCTGGAACAGCCAAAGGAGTACCTGCCGGACACCCATGGGCTTGGCGCAGGAATTAGTTTGTGTCGGAGACAGTTTGGGGCACAGGAAGGATTGGATCAAAGAAGAGAGGTAGGAAATCGGATTGGATCAAAGAAGTCTGCTGCGGAAGCGCATCGAGTTGCTGTGTGGGACGTCCTCCTGGAGAGAGGAAGGATATTGTCAAAGAAGGAGACCGTGTCTGGTGTGTAATGCATTGTGTTTTTTTTAGGGGAAGGAAGGAAGGCCCAGCCCAATTAAGGATGCAATGGACCGCCCAACAATCTTTAACGCACAGAACACAATCAATTACGTAAAAGAATGCACGGAAAACAAAAGAACGCAAAGACAACAACTAATAAATGTATGGAGGACTATGAAAGGCGCCTCCCTTTAATATTAGGTATAGATTAGGTATAGATATAGATTATCTCTCTTTTATGATGCTGTCTCACTATCATCTGCCTGCAAGGGCATACGCCCAATCTATGCTTGTTGTGCAATAGTAATGTTTCTCCTGTCCTGTTGGAAACCTGATGCATTGTTGTATCCTTCAATAACTTTATTTGACCACCTTCAGACTTAAACATGGGCCCTAAAAATCATATTTTTTCTATATGGGCTATTTTTTGAAATATTTAAAAGCGAGCATATCCTTTTAATACCACTTAGTTCATGTTATTTCCAATTGAAGTTTACATGTATATATTTGTTAATTTTGTGCATGCAGGTTTGCTCACCCTTGTTTGGCATTTTTTATGTTTGTCCCAGCATCATTGGTCGGTTTATTGCTGCCAAGGATTATATGGGTATTTTTCTTATACAGAGCATGTAGTTTGTATTATGCTTTTACCGTTTCATTTGTTTGCACTTTGCATGCTTGTATATTAAGTCATTTGGCATTGATAATGAAGAACACAAATGTTACTTGTGTATTGTGCTAGTAATTGATACTCCCTCAGATCCAAAATAAGTTTCGCAGTTTTGAACTAAGGTTAGTTGTTCAAAGCTGTGGCACTTATTATGGATCGGAGGGAGTATAAAAGAGAAAAGTTCCACTTTCCACTCGGTCTAAAAACCGTCAGAGTTGCGGTATCAAACTTCTGAAACAGTGTCCTTTTAAACCTCAGGTGGTTTCACAAGCGGGTTTGGGTGATTTGGATTTGACATGTCATTCTTTGCTCGCTTATGTCACTGGCATGAAGAAACAAACAGTGGGATTTTGTTTTTACAAAATTGATTGAAAACGTCCACAAAATTTGAATATGGAAATGCAGACTTCATCGATTTAAAATAGTAGTTTTGCTTGCATGCTACTTCTTTTTCTGTTGACCAAGCATTGCACAAACTATTTTTTCAGCTGTGTTTCTGTATATAATCTTTCAGTCAGGAGAATTAGATTTTAGTCAAGTCAACTGCTTCTGTTCTGTAGCTTGTTTGCAGAGTAAAATTAGAGTGCCTATGTTACTCTTTCTGCTGAGACAATTTGGTTTCAATGAATAATGGTACTTTTATTTCTGAGGCAGATCAGTTTTATCAGATATAAGGTTTTAAAACTTCGATAAATCTGCATAATCTATTTCATTAATAGGATTTGTACAGTTACATGTAACTTGTTGATTTGGACAGTAAAGCACATGGAAGTTAGTCATGATATTGTCTTATGGTTCAGTTCTCTTTGTTGTCATCCAGTTAAATTGCCATGTTGGTAGTAGCTTATACCTTTCAATTAAAAGAACTTGGTTCTTATATTTTAGGGGCTATCAGAGCAATCACACTTTTGGGGTGCCTTTGGTCTCTATTCTCTAGTAACTCTGGTAAGTTCTTTAGCACCTTTCATTTCCATTTACTTTGTTGTTTAATTCTCAATTTCTATCTGATTTTTCCAAGA
This sequence comes from Hordeum vulgare subsp. vulgare, assembly GCF_904849725.1. NCBI lineage: Eukaryota > Viridiplantae > Streptophyta > Magnoliopsida > Poales > Poaceae > Hordeum > Hordeum vulgare. The sequence continues at coordinate 270,068,773 of NC_058519.1, read as the reverse complement.
TGATTCTTAGCAATACCTTGAGAGTGGTTATTACTTGTTACGTTATCTTAGTTATCTTTTGAACTTTACTACTCCCTCCGGTCCAAATTAATTGATGCAGCTTTAGTACAACTAAAGCACCAAGTTTAAAACCTATATTCTTATGAACCAGTACTTCTGGACCAAGCAAGTCTAGTGTGCATGAGGATCAATTTAAATTGGTGATCGATTGCCAGACATAATGTTTTGGCCTAGGCATTTTGATAGCTCGTTTTATAGTTATAGGCTTAGAGGTTCCCATGAAAGGTTAAACTAGGTTTTATGTATTTGTGATTGACATAACTGTCTACATATAAACAGTTACATATGCACTGCCATATTAGCATGTGCAAAACAACAAATATGTTACTGTCCAATTGTCAAATGTTCCTTTTTAGTTTACTTTTACCACTTTATTGTAGGAGACGTGTGTTTGTGCACGCACACATGAGGTTGGGGTGGGGGTGGTCCCATCACCATCTGATTACCGCTTTATTGCTGTGGGACATATGATGTCTAAACTATGGGTCGGTTGATTGTATCGTATCCCATGAAGATAGCTACCCAACTATCGGCCTTCGTCTACCTATATAAGGACCAGGCAAAGCCCATCCAATGGGAAGGGTCACCCAGGAGCCTCATACCTATCACCTGGCTTAGGCCCAGTTCTTTTGCTAGCTTTTAGAATAAGCTGAAATAAGCTGCCCCCTGCCTAGCTTATTTTAGAAGCCCAACCAAATTTATTTATTTAGAAGCCTACTAATTAAGACTGTACTAGTAAGCTTCTAAAAATATATTTTTAGTTGAGCTTCTAGAATAAGCTGGGTAGGGGGCAGCTTATTCTAGAAGTCCAAAAAAGCTACCAAAAGAACTGGCCCTTAGTAGATAGGAAAACACCATTGCAATTCTCTTATATTGATCAATAAAGATAGCCAGACAGCTATTACCCATCTAGGGGCCTGAACCTAGGCACTGCGCCTCTCTCTACTCACTTCGACAACCATCTCTGAATCTTCAGATCGGCGATGCATTACTGGTTTTACACTGCTCAAATATCGTCATACAAATATCTGAATGTGCCACTACCCGTTTTTTGATGCATTGTTACCTAGAGAAAAATAATACTCCCTCTGTCTCAACTTTGTACTAACTTTAGTACAATGAACTGTTAAGGAAGTTTACTTCTTTCCTCCTTAAAGGAGTTACGTTCATTATTGTAAGAGCAATCTCATTAGCTTAAATACAAGCAAATTCTGCCAGCAATTTTCTTACTCCCTCGGATCCGTATTAATTGACGCTGGTTTAGTATAAAGTTGTATTCCCTCCGTTACAAAATAAGTGTCGCAACTTCAGTATAACTTTGTATTGAAGTTAGTACAAAGTTGAGACACTTATTTTGGGATGGAGGGAGTATTAAACAAGCGTCAATTAATTTGGATCGGAGGGAGTAGAATTTTAAATTTACATTTAAATTTTGAACATTTATTTGTGGATCAACATTTTTTACTGTTTTCAGTGGGCAACCTGGGACTTGACACGTGCATCCTGTATATGGCAAAATTATTTCTCATGTATAGCACTACTGTCTGTCGACAACCAGAAGCCTTGGTTGTAGAAATACTAGTTGAATCATGTTATACTATTAATTTCTTCATGCACAACATAACTATGAAACATGCATGTTGTGGAGGATAGTACCACATCATCGCAACTAAAGAGCAATTAGTTTAGTTTAATCTTCATATGGTTCCAAACTTGTTTGAATTTCTAACATATTATTGTAGAAAAATGTTTCCTTGCTTAACACTTGTTTTGGGCTGTTGCTATATCATTTGGCGCAGGCTTACATGCTAGCTGGGCTGAGTGGAGGTTTTCTAACATTTTTTATTTCGGTGTCCCTTCTTCTTGGGCGATTTATCTCTAGCGTCAGCAGGAAGCAGTTGGGCCAACAATCACCTAAGTAACCATATTCTTATACTATTTTATTTTATTGAATGTTTATCATAATAATGGCATCAACGATTTTGCTTCTTCAGTTCAATAATAAACACTTATTTTTTGTTTTGTGGCAATCCATCCCTAGAAATATCAGAAGGCCAGTTACACTGCTTTTGGATGTTGGTATTCGGGGTCAGAACCGTGAAGTGGTATTTCATACGGCCCGAATCAGCTGTGTTTGTGGCCTTGCTATTGATGGCTGGAAACACTCGCTAATACCAAGCCTCGCTCGCGCCCACATGCGTACAAGGAAAGAGACAGCCTAATAAGGACACTCCTAAACCAATACTAATACTCCTTAGCACCTCCGCACAAATGCAAAGTGTATGCAACAGCATCGCGTTTGAAGAAGTGTAGCACGAGAAAGAAATGATGGGCTGAACTATGAGCAGCACCGCACATGATTTCCCGTGTGGTGCCCTCTAGCTATGCTCTCGTGATCGAACACCTAACGCTACCTCCAGCAGTTTGTTGCCGCCTGGTGCTAATCCTAGCCAGCGCGTGCACTTGCCTAAAATCTATCCTCTATACACGCCCTTGCGATTACCCACCTCTCCCCTATCGCTGTCACCCTCCGATCATCTGCATCTTCTTCAAAGACAACAAATCTTTTTCCTACATTAGACATGAGACAAAATACCAGGGACGAACACAAAGGACGAGAAAGAGAAGCTCTGGTCGAGCACAATCAGGCAGTGGAGATTCAGATGGGAGTAGAGAAAATCTGGAAAAAACAAGAAGGCTCTGCTGGAGTAAAACGCAGTTCCCTGATTAGTGTTATCAATTGCCACATTATTTGTATCAAGTTGTCAGATTAGTTCCCAATCTTTCGTTTCCCGCTCCTGTCCTGTTCCTAGATTAGTTGTGTGAAGTTGTCAGACTAATCATTATCAGTTGACAGATTAATTTTATGAAGTGGCTAGATTAGTTGTTATTAGTTGGCATGTTAGTTAGTTATCCATAGTGGACAGATTAGTTGAATCGAGCTTGCAGATATGTTTGCCGAGCATGGCATTCTCGTGCCACCTTGTTGCCAAATATCCCAGCGGCCTAGTGTTGAACATTGATCCTAAGCCATACGAATCTAGCATGTAACACATCATATATCACTTTGCGGTCTCACGTACGGTAATTCTCATGGCTGCCACCTTACCTTGGCTGGGACCGTTTGCGAATTTTGGCTCACGTATATGAATATGTCGCTAGCAATCATATGTCAGAGAACCCAGGTTGACATGACTAGTTATAGACCCAAGTGACACAACCGTACAGGAACAGACATACGTAACTGAACAATGCAGTTGTTGGTCATCAACGTGTGTAGACAACTAATAGCAAGCTACATGGACTTTGTTACACCGTGTGACATTTCCCTGTAGGGATAGACACAATAGCAAAGAAGGATACACGCCGGTCAATCAATGTGTCCGGAGCAGTAGCAAGCTACCATGGCTCAGTGGAAGCACAAAGAGGAATTTTCCTGTAAAGAGGGCTACCAAAGGCACACAACTAGGTGTCGAATCCCACCCATACCAATGCACGTCACACGTACGCACAACATGCACGATATGCGTAGATACAACATGGCATCACAACATAACTCTATGACTCAAATATTTATTAATAACTCATGAGAGCCAACATAGTGTGATATTACAAACAGTGGTCACATGACCCAACACTCAGTCATACAAGCATCAAGCGGAAGCATAACATGTCTGGGTATAGACATCTACTAAATGTGTCTGGAGGAGTTTGAAATCTACAACAACCCTCCCAAAGGAACCAGACCTTTGTCTGGGATTTCCAAGCTATCGGGTCAACATCGAGCCCATCTTAAGAACCACTAGTGAGACTCACGTTTCCTCTGCGAAAACATACTTAAGCAACCGTGAGTACAAAGGTACTCAGCAAGACTTACATCAGAACTATTTACATATGCATCATTATGAACGAAGGGGGTTGTGGAGTTTATTGCAGCAAACTAGTTTTGACTCTTGGCCAACCTGTACTACGGCTACAAGTAGTATCTTTGAGATAAGAGAGCGCACACGAGTCCACATGTTCACCACATCAATACACCACTATGGATCCTCTCCCGTCTCCCTACGTGAAGGCCATTCATAGCACTCACACTTATCTTGCGCATTTTAGAGTATCCATCTCAAGTTGTCTATGAACCATATAAGCATTCCAAGTAGTCCATATCCGCGGACACGGCTATTTGAATAGATGAATTAACCCTACAGGGATGTACTTCTTCACACATGTTTCCACCACTTAGCGCCATGTACATGTCATGTACTCCCTCCATTCCCTTATACAAGACCACTATGGAAAATACATTTTGTATCTATATAAGGCCACTAACAGTAATCGAGGCAAACATTAATGGCGTTTCCTCGTAGTAGCAACTTATTTAATACTTGCATGCATGTAGACATAATGACACTTAGCTTCTTTCTTCTCATTCCTTCCTTGCATGCATGCGGCGTATTAATGATCTAGGTTAACAAAAAGAAAAGTTGGCTTGCAAAGCATTCATTAATTTTTGCCTTGGACCTGTAATCTTGGTTTGTGGCCTTGTATAAGGGAATGGAGGGAGTATCTCGACAACATTCAAGCGGAAGCTTGACGTGGATGTAGACCACGACCATTAACCACACAAGACTAGTCTAGGTTTATCGCCTATTTGAGACTGAACCCGCGAGAAAGTCCGGTCGAAGTTTCCTCTACGGCCCCAAATGATGTGAGCAGGGTTCCACAAGCCCACCATTCGGGTGGCACTTGGTACACAGTACCACTGTGCATCTACCGTACTAAAATCCCCCATCGAGTAACGCTAAACATGGTCGCCAACACTTGTCCTACGAACACCAGAAACTAATTTCAACTCCTGGATAGAGATCAAGGCGATTAATAAGTCGAGCGGGGTCATATTTCAGGGCCCAACGTATGATAGTAGCTGTCTTGGATCACATATACAGAACTCAGTTCTTAAGGATGTCCCAATGAGACAACCCACCATGTACTCCTACATTGCCTCTCATCGCTACCTTAACCAAATCGGATTCACACACTTCGCTCTCACACAACAGGACATGAACACATCCATTCCGATTCATCATCCAGATGGATCAGACCCTACACGACTCTAAGCATAGCAGGCACAGTAAGCAATCATGGATGAGTAGGCACAACAAGGCTCAAACAGTTGCTACTCATGTTGAGTAGTTTTAACTATTTACTGTGACAAAGATATGTCATGCAAAGGAATGGGTTTAGTTACAGAGAACATGTAACAGTTGAATCGTTGTTGTCCTAATGCAGTAAAATAGAGTAGAAGCGAGAGAGTGGGTTTATATCAGTATGCTCAAGGAGGGTTTGCTTGCCTGGCACTTCTGAAGATAGTAATTCTCTTCATTAGTGTCGTCGATCTCGATATCGAAACAACGTCTACCGAGAGGGAACAAACACCGCAAACAAAAAAGGAACAACATTTAATTCACATCATATGCAACAATATGATGCATGATCATGGCTTGGCAATATGCATTTGTTTGAGCTAATGCAACTAACAACCCCATATATGGTTATTTAAATGTCATTTATATGATTTGTCCTAAACAAAGGACATAAGTTGTTCTATCATGCATGAAAATGGTACAGATGGATTCTTTGGATTTTCCTGATCATTTTTCATATATAACCTATTTTCATCCGAGTCATAGATTATTTTCTATGAATTTTAGAAGTTCTCAACATTTTTTGAAAATAATAAATCATTTCTGATTTATTTTAATTCCAGAAAACAATTACGGTGTTAGCATTACGTCAGCATGACATCAGCTGGTCAACCGAGGCGGTCCCCGTCAAACCTGACCAATGGGGTCCTATTGGTCAGTGACACAAACAATTAACAAGGGCTAATTAACTTAATCAAATAATTAATCCAATTAACCCATGGGCTGGCCCCACCTGTTATTGACCTAGGGAGGTCAAACCGCGGTTAAATGGGGTCAAACCTATCGGCGGTTCAACGCCCACGCCGACGAGGCCTGAGACCGCGGAGGGGCTTGAAAACGTTGCTCCGACGACCAAATCGGCAGCGGAGTCAATCTACGTGGAGCTGGATCACGCGCGCATCGACTGATGCCGTTAGTTTGTGCCGGGGCGGTCCAAATTGACGGCGGCGACCACAAATGCGGTGGCCGGAGTTCGGGCCTGGATGACTGTGGGGTTGTGGGTCATGGGCAAGCTGGGTCAAGGACCCTTTAGCCTTTACGGAGCTCCAGGAGCTCGTTTTAGAGCTCGGACACGTCGGTGGTGGACCATAGCGACGGTGGCGTCAAGCTTAGCGACGGCGAGCTACGACCATGCCGGGGGAGGAGCGCCAGATGTCGGGAGAGGAAGAAATAGGGGAGTGGATGGGTAGAGATGCTCATGGCGAGTTGAACGGAGCCGACAACAAGCTTGGGGAGGTTCGATGGATGGCGAATTGATGGCGGCGGTGTTCGGCATCCCGAGGAGGAAGACGACGGTGGGGTGGCGATGCAGAGTTTCCGGCGATATCCAGCTAGGTGGAGAGGATGAGGGCGTTGGTGCGGTTCTTGTGAGCGCGGCTAGGGGTCAAGGGAAGCAGGCTGGCTACGGCAATGACGATGACAGCGCTCGGGTGGCTCTCGGCCATGGTGCAGGTAGAGCGAGGGAGAGAGCAGGGGGAAGAATGGAGAGGAGGGATCAATTCGGCAGTTGGGTCTTATCCCCGTCGTCTACGTGGTTTGGGGCACAAGCAGGCAGCCTGGTGTGTGGCACGGACGGTGTCCTACCGTGTCACGCCTCTGCCAGTAGGCAGAGGTTGAAGACGACTAGCAAGGCCAGCTGGGCTTGGGCCGGCCAGGTAAGTTCTCTCTTTTTTTTTCCATTTATTTCTGTTTTTCTATTTTCTTTTGTCTGTTTGATTTAGTAAAAATACCAAATCATTTTTATAATTCTTGAAATAATTTCTGGGCACTGTTTGGATTATTCCAAAAGCCCTCAAGAGTTTTCAGAAATTTTGGAGCACTTAAATTATTTGTAGCAATTAAATGCCCCAATTGGAATACAATATGCATCAGTTCAAAAATCCAAGATGGCTAGGAAAAATGTGCATCACCTCTGGTTTTGTTTCCAACATTATCCAAATATCATGAGCATTTTTGAAGGCCATTTTGGGTTCATTGAAAATTATTTTGGGTTGAACCTAGTTTGAATTAAATTGATGCTAGGGTTTTCTTCATCCCCATTTCAAATTCATTTAAAAATATACATGATGAATGAATGCTCATGCAACTAATTACAAGCAATTTCTAGGGCTATGACACCCAGCCCACCCAGTTGCCAAGTAGGCGAGCAAGCCTGCAACAGGAGCCGGTCACGGAGGCGGGGCAACATATGGGGGCGTCGGGGCACATGTGCGTCAAGTTGCAGGCGGCCTTTAGTTTCGAAATAGGCTTTCGCCCCGTTATATGGATATAGCAACCACCAGATACAACATCCCGAACACCGCTGGGGCGGACAACACAAGCACACCCAAAAGAAAATACAAGAGAAATTAAGAGAAAAAATGCCAACAACGCCGGATCAACGAAAGCTACGACTCCCCGCGACCGTTGTGCCCACCGAAGATAACCACCACGCTCCAAAGCCACCGAGTTGTCGTGTACCAAGCACCACCTTCAAGAAGGAATGCGACGATGTCGACGCTGTTGCCCGGACGAATCCTGGGATTTCTCCCGGTACACGGAGGGTGGTGAGGTGAGAGGGTCACCCGACGCCCTTCAAGAAGGATGGTGGCGCCTGCAAGCGTCACCGCGTTGGTGCCGGCAAGATCCGACAGGGATTTCTCCCGACCCCTCGCACCCGCCACCCAGGACCAACCTACGGCTCCACCACACCCGCTGCCCACCAACATGCAGCAACACAGTCACGAGGAAGCCGCCGTCGTCTCACCACGGCCAACGAAGCGAGGCCGGTCGGATCCAAACAAGACACCCGTAAACAAGAACCGGCAGCACCACAGCCACGAGGGAGGGAACAACCTCCACCGGCTTAGGCGTTAGCAGACCGGGCATAGCAGCAGAGGCACACCAGGTGGCCTTTAGTTGGGAGCATCGGAGTTTGATCTAGTTGGGTGGAGCGAGACGATTTTGTGTGAGGTGCAGAAGCGGCCCAGGCCTGCAGTAGGGATGGTGTCAAGCGGCCTGGAAATGGAGGGCAGACGAGGTGTGGACCTGCAACATGGAGGTCGAGCGTCGGGATGTGAGATGGCCTGCGAGGATGGCCGCGAAGTTGTCTGTTTGAGACGTGCAACGGAGTGCAGGCCCACGGGAGCGGCGATCTGTAACGGCGCCACCATGCGGGGATCTGCAGAGGCAAGGTGGGCGGCGAATACACCAACGTCGGTTGGAGAGGGAACAACTGGTATCGATGCATAGCACACTTGTGAAGAAGGCATTTTGGGCTGAAGTTGTCGATGTGATCCAAAAGCGGGTCTTGAGTCAGCATCGCCTTGGGAGGCAGGTGATGAGTTGGGCTTGGTCCACGCATAGGCCACCAACGGCGCAACGGATGGGTTTGCATGGATCCATCTATGTAGAGTCAGTAGCGGCAACTGAGTTTAGCAACCTAACAACAGTGCGATCTTGCCAGTGCATTGGTGACGGCAGGAGGATGTGGAGAGAAGACCATAATCGATCGTTTGAGAGGAGGCTGAGAGAGGAACTCGATAGGGAATACGCGTTGTGGCTTCCTGGAATCCCCCCCCCCCCCCCCCAAATATTTACTTAGCTAAGAAGCAAAAGGAAGGTAGACAGCACTTGCGTGCGTTTAGTAGCGAAGATATGTGCTAGCTGTACCTGTACTAGATGCATAGTCGGTTTAGAACTACTATATAAGGGGCAGCATCAAGTCTCAATTAGCTCAAGTAGTACTCCGTCTCGAGTGTGTGTGAGCCTTTTATAGACCGCACTACCTGCAGTTTGTTCCACCGGTTGTATAAATCAGTGTACACTCACACAGTCCTAAGGTAGATAGCTACCCTGTAGTTCGGGCTAAAATACATTGTATTTGTGCGGATGTCGAACTCGGGTGATGAGGTTGTACATCCACTGTCATACTTGTATTTTATTATGAAGCCATATGGCAGAGAAATGAAACTAAGATCTTAGACATAATGATGGCGACAATCACCACTCATCTTCTCTTTCGTTTGATGTTTATTCTGTCAAAATGCAGCCACCTCATATTCATCTAGTAATCTACATAGGGATCCTAACTTCTTTTTACCCTTGTTAATATACATGGTGTTTACACAAAACTAGTTTTTGTGAACTCTATATTTGCTTACTGAAATGTTGATCTCCATGATGCTATTGTTTTATATGCTTTCAGGATCTGTTTATGCTTGTGATATTGACAGATAATGTGCAGGTCATTGTTTGGATATGTGATACCAATGATCCCGTGTCTCCTGTATTGTCTTTACTATGGAGGGTTCCTTATCCAGTTTTTGATTGAGAAGATGGGAATGATGGGATCTCTTCCAAAACCATATGGTTAGTAATTTTATGGTTCTATCTGATTTTACTATGGAGGGTTCCTTATCTCCATGTTGTCATTCACGAAGTTTGTTGGGAATAGCTGAAAACCATATTTCCATTGATCAGCCTGTCAGCATGCCAATTAATTTTGTTTGATACAAGGGAAACTTAATCTGGTATCATAAGCTTGAAAATGCTATTATCTTTGCTATGCTGCCTGGTCGTTAACTTTAGTAGTTGTCATCTATTGATTGATATTAGGGACTACTTAATCATGATATTGTCTTTTGCAGGACATTTTGTTCCTGATATTATTGTTGGTGCCATGGTTGGATTGGTAGTGGGTTGGTGTTTTGGTCCATTAGCACCTATTGTCAGCCGTTGGTTGGCCAAAACATCCATTCTGCATGCCTTTCTGCAAATTACGGTGGTTGCTATGGCTATTTCATCCCAACTATTTCCTTACAGCACCGGAGCACCAAAACGAGTTGTGCTTCAACACACCTTTGTTACAGGTTAGTTTCTTTGTGGGCTACTGGTGTTAAAGTATTATATCTATAGCCATGTAACCTTTCGTGTTTACCCTATTGTATAAGGGGTTTCCTGCATATTCCACACACCTGTACATGTATATATACTTGTCTATGGCCTCCTAGAAATACAAGTTGCATATTTCCTAACATGGTATTAGAGCTAGGTCAATTTTTTGCACGCCGCAACTCGTGCGATTGATCCGTCGTGGCGCCACCCTTGCTTTTTTCTTCCCCATCCTAGCAGCCCGTCAACCCACCGCTCATCTCCTCCCGATCGTGTGGATCGAGTCGCCCCCGCCCACAGGATCGTCGCCGTCGGCCCCGCTTGAAGCCGCCGGCCCCCGCTCTCGAGGTCCTGCTCGACGCTGCAGCCGGTCAACGCAGGATCGAGCCGCCCCCGCCCACAGGATCGACGCTGCCACCGGCCCCGCTTGAAGCCGCCGGCCCCCGCTCTCGAGGTCCCACTTGACGCTTGAAGCCGCTGGCCCCCGCTCTCGAGGTCCCACTCGACGCTGCAGCCGGTCAACGCGACGCCGCTGGCCCCGATCTCCTCCATCGCCCTCAGGATCGACGCAATGCCGCTGGCCTTGATCTCGTGGTTCCACTCGAAGCTGCTGGTCCCGCTTTCGATCTGCTCGGTGCCCTCTGGATCGCATCTCTGACAGCATCGGCCACCGATGCCCGTCTCTCGTCCGGCCAGCTACCACTGCTATTCCCTCTGTTGCTGGTTCTCGTCGCCCCTGCCGCCTGAAGCCCTGACTGCGGTTGTCGCTGTTCTCTGTACTGCTGCTGCTGGTGACTGCAACAAAAAAATGTTTGCAACATCGGGCTATGTTGCCGTTCCTCGTTGTCCGGTGATTTTTGATGGCGCTAACTACTCTGAGTTTGTTGGCTTCATGCGCATTCATATGCGTGGCATCCGTCTATGGGGTGTTCTTTCTGGCAAGGTCCGTTGTCCGCCACGTCCGGTTCCTCCTATGGCCCCTACTCCGCCGACGCCACCGGTTCTTCCTGTGGATGCTAATCAGGCCACGAAGGATGCAGCTAAGCTTGCTGATGAGGTTGTTGTTCGTGCTTATGATGAGCAGGCTTCGGTGTATGAGGAGACCCTCCACATGTATCATGATGCTCTGTCTATTTATACTCAGTGGCTTGATGATGATGCCCGCGTCGCAGTTGTTCTCACTGCTAGTGTTTTGCCTCAGTTTGCTTCTCAGTTCTTGGGCCTGCCCATCGTATTTGAGATGTGGACCCGTCTTCATCAACGTTATGAACCCTCTGGTGATGCCTTATACCCGTCTGTGGTCCGCCAGGAGCATGCTCTTCAGTAGGGTGACTCCACTGTTGATGATTTCTATGCACAGAGTTTTGCTATCTGGCGTCAGCTTGATTCTCTCCGGAGTGCTGGTTGTCGTACTTGCCAGTGTTGCCAGGCTGTACAGGCCAATTCAGAGTTTCATCGTGTCTACGAGTTCTTGTCTCGGCTCCGTAAGGAGTTTGAGCCCTGACGTGCTCAGTTGTTTGCTCATGGCCGTATTTCTCTCATGGAGGCACTTTCTGAGATTCGCGCTGAGGAGACTCGCTTACGTGGTTTACTTAAGGTTCCCTCTGCTCGCTGCTAGAGCTTCAACTATGCCACATGCTGCACCGACTCCTTCCCGCTCGAGTGCTCCGCCGCTCTTGCCCACTCCTCATGGCGGCTCTAGCCGCCCTCGTCCCCATTGCGGCTACTGCAACCTGGATGGTCATGTCGAGTCTCGGTGCTTCCAGAAGAAGAAACACTTGCGTAAGGCGCGGTCATCATCTTCAGGGACTTCTTCTTCAACATCTTCAGCCACCGCTCTAACCGAGCAGGATATTCTGAGACTTCGGCGTCTGCTCGCCGCCTCAGGTTCTTCCTCGACACGTACTGCCGGTTCTGTGACTGATGCTTCTCGCACTGAGCAATCACCTTCTACATAGTCAGGTACATCCCCATGGGTTCTGGAATCCGGAGCTTCTTTTCATATGTCTTCTCATTCTTCCGCTTTGTCCTCTCTTAGATCGATTGATTTTCATGTTCATGTACTCACTGCTGATGTACTCCTCTTTCTGTTGCTAGTAGAGGCAATCTTACCACTCCTTATTCTGTTCCTGATGTTTCTCATGTTCCTTGACTTACCATGAATCTGTTTTCTGCTGGTCAACTTACTGATTCTGGTTGTCGCATCATCCTTTACGTTAACTCTTGTTCTATTCAGGATCGTCGCATGCACACTTTGGTTGGGGCCGGCCCTCGCCGCTGTGATTCTCAGGGTCTTTGGGAGTTAGACTGGCTTCATGTTCCTTCCGCTGCCACCACTATCGCCAGTTCATCCGCTTCGGTCGCCTCCACTACCGGTTCCTTCCAGCAGTGGCATCATCGACTTGGTCATCTTTGTGGTTCTCGTTTGTCGTCTTTAGTTCGTCGAGGTCTTTTGGGTCTGTCTCAGGAGATGTCTCTTTAGAATGTCAGGGTTGTTGACTTGGCAAACAGATTCAGTTACCATATCCAAATAGTGAGTCAGTGTCTCAGCGTCCTTTTGATTTAGTCTATTCCGATGGGGGTTCATCGATACTATATTATTTTCATAGATGACTTCTCTCGTTACACATGGCTTTATTTTATGACTTCTCACAGTGAGGTGTTGTCCATTTATAAGCGTTTTGCTGCCATGGTTCACACTCAGTTCTCTTCGCCCATTCGTTTGTTTCGTGCTCACTCTGCTGGCGAGTATATTTCTAAGATGTTGCGTGGTGTTCTTGCTGAGCAAGGGGCTCTTTCTCAGTTCTCTTGTCCTGTTGCTCATGCTTAGAATGGCGTGGCTGAGCGCAAGCTTCATCACCTTCTTGAGACGACTCGTGCATTGATGATTGCCGCCTCTGCCCCGCCTCATTTTTGGGCTGAGGCCGTCTCCACCTCCACCTATCTCATCAATCTATAGCCGTCCGCTGCTCTACAGGGTGGTATTCCTTTCGAGCGTCTTTTTGACCGTTCTCCCGATTATTTGATGCTTCGTTTGTTTGGTTGTGTGTGCTATGTTCTTCTTGCCCCTCGTGAACGCACCAAACCGACCGCTCAGTCTGTTGAGTGTGTCTCTTAGGCTATAGTAATGAGCATAAGGACTATCGTTGTTGGGATCCTATTGGTCGTCAGATGCGTATTTCTCGGGATGTGACTTTTGATGAGTCTCGTCCCTTCTACCCGCGCCCCTCTTCCTCGACCTTTTCAGTGGAGGATATCTCTTTCCTCACTTTCTCTGACACACCTATCATCCCCATCGAGCCTTTGTCTATTCGTTCTGCTACCTCTGGTTCTCCACCTCTTGCCGATTTGCCGCCACCATCTCCCACGGTTTCCTTGCCTAGCATGTCACCGGATTCTGCACCTTCATCTCCGGTGACTTCTTCGTCTCCACCCCCCGATTCTTCCATCTTTTCCTCAGTATTTCACTCGTCGTTCACGTAATGTGGATGCCTCGGCGGATGTGTCGTTCTCCTCGTCTCAGCCTACCTATGGCTTGCGTCCTCGTCCTCGTCTGCCTGTTGATCGCCTTGAATTTCCCATCGCTGGTGCTGCTGTTCTTGAGCCGACTTCTTATTGTGAGGTTGTTGTTCATCCTGAATGGCAGTTTGCGATGGCAGAGGAGATTGCTGCTCTTGAACGCACCGGTACATGGGATCTTGTTTCTCTTCCTCCAGGTGTCCGTCCCATCAAGGTTAAGACTCGCTCTGATGTCTCTTGAGTGTTACAAAGCTCGTCTTGTGGCTTGTGGCTTTCAGCAAGAGCATGGTCGTGATTATGATGAGACTTTTGCTCCTGTGGCCCATATGACCACTATTCGTACACTTCTTGCCGTGGCCTCTGCACTCCACTGGTCTGTATTTCAGCTTGATGTTAAGAATGGTTTTCTTAATGGTGAGTTGCGTGAGGTGTACATGCAGCCACCACCTAGATATTCTGTTCCTGATGGCATGGTATGTCGTTTCCATCGCTCTCTCTATGGCCTTAAGCAAGGCGCCCGCGCCTGGTTTGAGCGTTTTGCCTCTGTGGTGACTGCCGCTGGTTTTTCAGCGAGTCCTCATGATCCGGCATTGTTTATTCACCTTTCTCCTCGTGGTCGGACTATTCTTATTCTCTATGTTGATGACATGATCATTAGTGGTGACGACCCCGAGTATATTGCCTTTGTAAAGGCCCGTCTTAGTGAGCAGTTTCTTATGTACGATCTTGGACCTCTTCGCTACTTTTTTGGGATTGAAGTCTCTTCTACCTTCGATGGCTTTTTTATATCCCAGGAAAAGTATATCTAGGATCTTCTTGCTCGTGCTGCTCTTACCGACGATCGCATTGTTGAGACTCCCATGGAGCTCAATGTTCACCTCCGTGATACTGATGGTGACCCCCTGCCTGATCCGACGCGTTATCGTCATCTTGCTGGCAGTCTTGTCTATCTAGCTGTCACTCGTCCGGATATCTCTTATCCGGTTCATATTCTGAGTCGGTTTGTCTCCGCTCCCACCTCGGTTCACTATAGTCACCTCCTTCGTGTTCTCCGATATCTTCGGGGCACGATCTCTCACCATCTGTTCTTTCCTCGCTCCAGTTCTTTACAGCTTCAGGCCTATTCAGATGCTACGTGGGCTAGTGATCCCTTAGATCGCCGTTCACTTTCTGCTTACTGTGTTTTTTTTGGTGGTTCTCTCATTGCCTGGAAGACGAAGAAACATACTGCAGTTTCCCGTTCGAGTGCAGAGGCCGAGATACGAGCTATGGCTCTTTTGACGGCAGAGGTGACTTGGTTATGATGGTTACTTCAGGATTTTTGTGTTTCTGTCACTACACCTACTCTGCTATTATCTGACAGTACAGGTGCTATTAGCATTGCGCGTCATCCTCTGAAGCATGAGATCACCAAACATATTGGTGTTGATGCTTTTTATGTGCGTGCTGGTGTGCAGGGTTAGGTTATTGCTTTTCAGTATGTGCCTTCTGAGTTACAGTTGACGGATTTTCCAACAAAGGCCCAGGCTAGAGCACAACATGTCTTCTATCTTTCCAAACTCAGTGTTGTTAATCCACCATGAGTTTGAGAGGGGGGGGGGGGGGTTGGTTAGAGTATTATATCTATAACCATGTAACCTTTCGTATTTACCCTATTGTATAAGGGGTTTCCTGCATATTCCACACACCTGTATGTATATATACTGGCCTGTGGCCTCTTGGAAATACAAGTTGCATATTTCCTAACAACCGGAATCATTAGGAAAATAATCATCAATCGTTGTATAGTTTTTTGAATTGAAAACTGTGAGTGACCCGGACAGTAAAATTTAAGTAAAATGTACCGTGGGATTTACGTTCATGTATTTTTTTAAACCGCATGACGCTTCGACTTTGATTGTGGATAGATGGCAGATCGCCAACCCGCATCGGCCCTCAGAAGCCTCCCTGGGACCCTAAAAAACTCGGTTGCGGGCCTACTCGCCTGTTCTAGGCCCTTGAGGTCCATTCTTCCCTCACATCCCCTCTTCTCCTGTCTCCACAAACCCTAGCTCGCTCACCTACTCCACCGCTGCTGCTCCCACCACCTGTCGCCGCCTCTCACCCTCCGTCAGCCGCTGCCACAATTCCCTGAGCCATCACCGCCACTCCCTGCAACGTGCCTGCAGGTGTCCGTCGTGTCTCCCACCTCCCTTTTCCAGATCCAGGCCACGACCGTAACGGCTCGAGGGTGATGGATCTGTAAGCACAGAGTATATACAGAGGAAAGGGACATATGCAACAGAACAAGGGGAGACTACAAACCCTAAGCTAAGGAAGACTGTATAATACTAGTCCAGTCACTGCAAGAAGGAAGGCTTATTTCCTTTCGGAAGGCATATCTGTATTTTGTTGCTACTAGGCAATGTTTTGATTATCATTTGGTCTTCTTAAACTAAATTAAGAACTGAAAACATGCCGTGTCTCAATCATGAATTGACATCAAGTTTTTCTTTCAAGAAGTTCTAGCGATTGAGAAACTCAACTGACTTTTCAAACGTCCATGAATATTTTGCTGGGACTATAATTCTCTGCATATACGATATCTGCTACCAAAACCTTTTTGTCAGCTTGTGGATTACATGTTTTTTTGCTTTATTTTATCATAGCAAGAGTCTCCTGGTATTCTACGTCTGCACTCTTATGCTTTAACATGGATGCAAAAAGAAATGAAGAATTACCTTGGCTTATGGATATCTGTGGTCCGTCGAACAGATGTTGAACTTAGGAACTATGATAGTATTCCTTTATGCTGCATGTTTGATGACATTTTCAGATGCTAGTAACATTGTGGAGTCAAACTATGGGTTCTCTGTGGTTGATGCTAATTCGTTGGAGTTTGTTTTCAACAACGCACCCGAGGCAGCAAAATGGCTAAAAGATAACTCAGAGTTATCCTTCAAAGAAAAATATCGATCTGATAGAAGCACGTGGGTGGTAAGTAAATTTTCTCAAAAACTTTTATAATGTGACATCCAGGCAAATCCTTGCAAGTACCATCTATTGCAGAAAACTTAAGTTAGGTTAGTAAATATGCTCTGCTTTTTGTGGTGGAGCATTATCTGGACCTGCATGAGGGATACTAGTTGATGTAGAAAATTTGTGATAAACAAGACAGGATGATCATTCTTCACAAATAGGACGACCAATAAGTACTGTATAGGAGGCTGATTATATTTTCTAGAGATACATGCATAAATGAATAATTTTTGCCATCCTTTGTTATTAGTATTTGCTTGAGTTTGTCTTATTTTGCAGGCATTATATCCTGTTCCTTTCTTGTTCTCTGGAAGTTTGAAGTTTCCTGCACAGACTGAAGAGGTTAGAAAGCACCACCAGCATTTCCCCCAACTAGTTGTTCAGAAGACATCGAGTAACAATTGGAAACGACGGGTGCATCTACAGCTCTCACTTGGGTAAAAATTTAACTACCATGGTGCCAAAAATAAAACTAAAGAAAGCAACCTTTAACCATTATGTTACATTCTTTTTCCATTTTGTTATATGTTATATGTGCCAGTTCATTATCGGAGATTTGGACCACTTCACTAAATATTACTGGTCCATTATCGAATTGGTCCTTTGCTGATAACACACTTCCAGGTGCTTATATTTACTCCCTTCTATTCAGTTACTTTTTCTTCTTTTAGCTATCAAGAGGCTAATACTTCACTCTGGTTACTTTCATCAGCTCCTCAAACTGTTAGCGGTGGACCACCATCATATATCTGTCGACTTACTGGACAAAGTAATGAGAATTGGTCTTTCTGGTTGGAGGTAAATGATATATGCTTCGTCATCAAACACACACCTATACTAACAGGGTCTGCTGGTATTTTTAATTACGTGAACGAAATTCTACGCCATTGGTCTGGGTTTGTAAGCCCCCCTTGCGTTTCGAGCCTAATTATGGAAACTTAGATTTGCCCTGGTCAACTGAGCTGCATAGTACTAGGTGCTTCCTCCGCTTCATTTTACTTGTCAACCAAATTGTCCAGTTTATTTAACCTGTCCGACTGACCTGTAGTAGTAATTAACAACCCTTTTTGATCTCATAAATGAACACAATAACCGTGAAACAACAATTCCAAATAAACGTGACATATATCAAAATAAATCGAGTACTGTTTCGTTTGTGACTGATGTAAATCTTTACCTAATAATAATAAAGAGGCTATCGCTTCCGTCGGAAAACCCACCGAGGTGATTTTACAAAAAAGCCCTTACTGTTTATGACATTAAACTCGTAGTATATATTAAATGTTTTTTAAAATACTCATATCTTTTAAACTGTAACTCTAAATTTAACATATTATATATGGAATTTGATTAGAAAAATATGTAGAATTTAAATATGATATTATTTTATCTGTTAAATGTTTAATAAAAATACTATCTAGGGCGCAATCTTAATAAATAAGTCATTATTCGTCTTTCTTTCATACCGGTACTCATCCGGGTTGGGGATGAACACGTCAACAAAATCAGGATTAGAGATGAAACTGAAGGTCACTTGACTGATTCTTTGTATGTATTAAATCTATATTTTTGTAGGATAAGACCATCTTTATTTGTGTCGTAACTACAAATTCTCAGATTATAGATCATTTTTTATAAATTAAGAGCGTGTGGTATTTCTTTCTCCCGTTGCAACGCATGGGTCCTTTTGCTAGTTATACTAACACGTACAGCTTGGAGTTCATTTACATGAATACTAAGTAGCTTTCTGAAATAATTGCAGGCAAACTCTTCCGAACCACTGAGAATCGATGTGGCTGTACTAGACCAGTTTCTTGTTGATAGTACAAAAGAACTGAAGAGCCTCTTTCCAAGTTGGGCAGATATGACAGTCTTCACCACATTTTTTTCAACTTACCATTTGTAAACTCTGTATAATTGTAAATCTGTGTATTTAGGAGGGGAAATTAAATAGTCATGTTATGTTTTGGGGGCAGGATGTATTCTCCCCAGTAGGTGCCACCTTATTTGTAATATTATCATAACAATAATTTAATATATAGCGGCTTCAAAAAGGGAAAACCTGAAACAAAAACAAACTGGTATAGTGACCCCCAAACATTCACCATGTAACACGTACTCCCTCCATTCATCATTTTATAATGTGTAAACAAATTTGAAGAGTCAAGTTTGACCATCAATTTGATCAATGAAATGGGTTGTGCTACAAAAGTTACATCATTAAATTCATATTTAGAAGTTGTTATGATATACTCCCGGACTTATATAAGAGTGTTTAGATCATTAAAACAGTGATGATTTTAGTGATCTAAACGTTTTTATATTAGTTTACAAAAGTTAAATCTTGAATTTTGTGTATGCCTTATAAATTGGAATAAAGGCAGTATGTGCTACCTCCATTTTTAAATATAAGCCCTTGCAGTCTCCATTTCTAAATATAAACTCTTTTAGTGTTAGACGAGAGAGAGAGAGAGGCGTTGGTGAAATCGATGGATATTGAATTGAGCCTCACAGAATATTTCCTTTTCTTTACGATTCTTTATGAGATACAGCTAAATCTCGGTTCTCATTTTTACCACACACAATAGTATTGGAACATAGGATAAGTGTAAAGATGCTTTTATTGTAAACTATTTTCTTTCTACTAAGATCATTTCCCTTAGAAATAAAAATATGGATTTTAAACAACATGACCAAGAACATGTTGCACAAGGTTGGGAGAGTATGAAATCAACGATTAGTAACTTCCCTTTTTGAACTTGTGAATGATTATCTAATTTTTTTATGCTAGACTAAACTTTAGCTGCACGTGATACTGTCACACCCTGTTTTTACAACACTTCTTCTGTAATTTAAAAATCTGAGTTTATTAAAACTTTTTCAAACTCAATGATGTGAGTGCCATGGTTGACATTTTATGCTTATATGCTCGATTGTGTGATATCAAAAACCATATTTCATAACTTAATTATGCTCAAAAACCTTTTTCTTATTTTTGGTTAATTTAAAACCCTGCTTTGGGTTGCACTACAAGTCTTGGATGGCAAGAAGTGCCCTTACCTAATGTTGGTGTTTTTGTTCTAACACCAATTTAGTTCATCAAAATCATAAAATAATTATTTTATGAATTATTTTCCTATTTTATTTGCATGTCCATTTCTGAAACCAGAAATGATATTCTTATATGGAAAAATACTTTTCTGTCATAGAAAAATCTGAGAAAATTTGGAGATACTTAGAAGGACATATATTTTCCATACATAAGATTTTTAACCCTTATTTATATTATAAATATTTGAGTAAAACCTTCTGTCTGTTTTGACCTTTTGAAATATTTCCAAAGGAAATATTCTCAATAATTCCTAGAAAATTTCAGTGGTCTCCCTAAGCCATATTTGGTGCCCACATAAAGTTTCACCTTGATCCAAGGTGGTTAAGGTCACCAAATAATTCCAAAACCCATTCTGTCCAAAATGAAGTTAGAGCAACTCTACATACAAAAGTTTATCCAATGAAGCTGAAACTTTGCAGGAGTGCCTAATAACTCAAATGAGGCCTCCATGCCAAAAAGGGATCTGTGGGACTCGATTTGCCCACACTCCCTTTGAAAGGAGCAGATCTGGTCATTTAGGTATGTTTTCAAGTTTACAAAGCTAAACTTGCCCAATGGAGCTCAAACTTGATATAGCCCCATGTTTTAGCATCAAACCCAATCCTGTTAAGTTGCATATCCAGTGGTGGGGTGCAACCATTCCAAACCACTGTCGAGCACCTTTTGACAGTTGGGTAAAACCCCTCCTAGCCCCAGCGAAACCCAATCTCTTTCTCCCAAACTCATAGATTAGGTGGCTGACATCAGTGCCTAACTCCAATCAAGTGGCCCCTCTCTGGTTCAAAGTAGATAAACCAAAATCTTCAATTTGAGCTTCAGCCCAAGGCTGACAACACCTGTTTCCCTGTCTTCCTTTGACCAACCGAGGCTCCCACGGGACTCCAACGGCTAGGCATCTCCAAGCCAGTGCCCAGGACACGCTAGACACGTCCATGGCACCTCAGAGCGCCAGCATGCCAAAGTTGCGCTCTGGGCGCGCTACACAGAGCAACCGAGGTGGGGCGACCTCTCACGGCCAGATCAAGCCTCCCCACGGCGCCTCTCCTCTCCCCCGACAACCCCTCTGCATCAGGCAGCCCTCAGGGCCCCTCCTTTCCCGCGCTAAGAGTCGGTGCGACGCGTGCCCGTGCGCACCAGAAGCGACCAGAGGAGCGCGACCACGAATGCGCGCCACTCCTCCCTCCCTCTCTCTCGCAGTGAGTCCTGGAGGTCCAAAACCACGTCCTGAGACCGTGGTTTGAACCCCAGCCTCTCTCTGCACCCCCATGCATGCCACGGTGGATCACCGGCGCTCCCGAGTCGTCTCACCGTCACGGGCCTATATATAGCCTCTCCCCTCGCTCCAGAACCCATCACTCCACTTCATCGAGACCTCAATCATCTCCCTAGCCACCCCATTGTGCAAGAAGAGCCCCAATGCTTGAGATCAACCAAGGACCCTACGCCTCGGAGCTCCGGTCGATCTCCGGCTACACGTCGTTTCTCGCGTCCATCTGCCCACCAAAGCACTTCCCGTGACCCTAGGAAGCTTTTCCCTCTCTTCCCCGAGCGAGTCTGTGCCCGTAGCTGCCACCTTCACCTTCACCCGAAACCCTTCCGCCGTGGCAACCTCGTCGCCGATGAACCAGAGCTCCTCCATCATCGACTCGACCACCAGCAGGTAGGCGGCGACGAGCCGGACCCATTCTTGCCATTGTTAGGGCTTGAGGACGTCAGTAGCCACGCTAGCGTGTTCCTCCTCCTCTATGGCCAGAGGTAGGAGACGACCTCGACAGGTGTGCCCCACCTGTCGGTGGCCCATCTCTCTCTCCCTCGCTGCCCGCAGCCATTGGCCGTAGGGGCCCGCGCGTCAGGTTCAAACCTGACGGCGCGCGCGCCTAGGCCAGCTGGTTGGCTGGCCTCTAGGCCGACCCAGTCCGAGGCCAAGCCAGGCCGGGGCTGTAGCCCTTTTTCTTTTTATTTAAAACCTGGTTTTAAATGATTTTTGTAAAAAGATTTATCCAGTGAAAAATTATGATTCTGCCACTGATATTTTTCTAAAAATGTGTAGTATTTAACAGAACACTTGGATGAATTTTTGCAACAACTATTCTGTTTTATATTAATAAAAAGGGTTAACTTGGACTAGTTTTGCTTATGTTAAAATGATTTTAAAAATATTCTTTCACCAAAACGAGAGACAAATATTTTTAAAATAACAATGTGGATTTATCAGAATTAAACAACATTTTTAAATTGACTTTGCGAACTGTTTTGGAGTGAGCTACTTATTGCTTTTTATTTAAATTGACGATTGAAAACCCGTGTGACGAAGGAGTTGGACTTGAAGACCGTGACCATGCTTTGAGCATATGTTATATTGCATGCTAGTAGTGAAACTATTTTCGTTGCATGTGATCATAAGTATCGGTAAATCATTGAAGTGATGTTATCGATGGCTCCTCCGGAGCACTTGCATATTAGGCATGATCCTACCACCTATGAGGGTCACGCTAATATCATGTTGACAAGTAGAGGTAAGCATAGTAGTAGCATGAGCCTGATGATGGTACAAATCAAAGGTTTATGAAAACCCCGTCGGGTGCCACTAATGCCCGAGGGTGATGATGAGTTAGGTGGCCACTTTTGGTGAAGTGGTGCACCAGGTATTTGTGTGTGTATGGTTTCGGAAATGGAAATAGATTTATGATGTGTCGACCGTCCCAACCTTACATGTATGACCACGTTACCCCTTTATGGGACGGGGCCTTCTTGATTACTCTGGTCGGTGCTAGCAAAGAACCACATTACTAGTGCCGAGAGTGATGTGTGGTCACTCTTGTGATGGGGTCGTGCCAGGTAGGGCGACTATGTCGTTTTTACGTGTTCCAGGCACACCGTTGGTCCCCACATGGTTGATATTGTCCAGAGTCGATGCTCGTAAGACGTACAACATGTGGGCTGGGTACCAATCGAGTGGACCTCTTTGTCTAGTATCGTCAGGGGAAAGGCATTGATCGGGTACTTACCTCAGGTATGTTATATACCGCGAGTCGTGGATGACACGGAAGTTTCCTGGATCTCGTGGATCCAGCGTACTACCTCTGCAGAGTGTAATACTATTCGAATAGCCGTGTCCACGGTCAAGGACAGTTAGGTAATCCTGCTTAAACTACATCCAGTCGTTTCCGCATAAACCAAGTGTGTGTGACTGTGTGGTGTTAATATGAAAGTGTTGATATGACCAAGTTTGGTGACTTGGCATATAGGGTGAACCCGGAGTGTTCAGTCCTTGGCAGATATATTGATATCTGTAACCTGTTCTTCAAATCAACATCTAGTTTATGATGCATATCCGTGAACAAGTTTATTCATAGATAATATGCTATCCACCAAAGTTGCATATTACTTGTTATACTACCAATTGCATTGTTCATATCATGAGCTGTTTGCGAGTACATTCAAAAGTACTCATTGGCTTGCCATTGTTATATTATTAACCAAACATGGAAGGACCGGAGTTTGGAGAAGAGTACGTCTTCGGAGACGGCCCTGTGAACTAGGACACTTCCCAGTCAGAATGCCTGTTGGTGTAGGCTGATGGCATGAGCACCCGCTTAGCCCTAAGTTTCCGCTACTAGTTGTATCCGTGTGATTTTGCCTTATAGGCCCTACCTTGTGAACTTGACCATTCGGTCATATGATGTAATAATTCGGTACTTGGATGTAAGACTTAATATTCAGTATCTGTGTGTTCTGTGAGCATTGATCTCTGGGATCACTGAGCATGTTCATTCAGCGATGTCAACTCGTAAGTCGGGGTCCCCACAGATACCTTCATGGAGGTGACACTAGGAGAGGCCACCAAACTGCTGGACAATATCATAACAAATTAATCTCAATGACATACCGAAAGATCTCCAACATGTAAGAAGGTAAATTATGTTGGGGAAATCGCTACTTTGAGTGAAAAAGTGGATGCTTTTATGAATATGGTTTCTAGTAGAAATACAAATCTTGATCCCAATGATATTTCGCTGTCTACTTTGATTGAGAAAAATGATAATGCTACTGATGTGAATTTTATCTCGCTGGAGGTGTCGACGTCGCTGTCACTGGAACTTTCGGCGCAACACTCGAGGAGGATAGCACTCGCTCCGAAGAACTTCACGAAGAGGGTGGTGGAGCTGTCAAACCGAAGTGGAGGAGATGCCCGGGGCAAATACCCTAGGAACGAGCGAACGAATTCCACCCCCGTGTCGCGCTCCCGAGGGTGAGGTCAACCGCCGCACACATAGGTCCATTGTAGCAAACGTCTGCCCGAACAACAAGGCATGGGGTCAGCTGTCCTCCATGGCCCTGCAAAAAGATCTGGGAGTCGCAGGCAGCTCCCGTGCACCCGGGGGGGTCACCACGATGAACTCTTGCACCTCTTCCCCACATGAATCCCCGCATGGGGTTGCAGGGGAGGAGTGCCACCAAGACCTCCGCGGATCAACTGGGCCGCCCTCGCATGACCCCCGGACGCCACCCCACCACGGGAGCTGGAGTCGGACCCTGCCAGCATCACCATGATGCGCATCGGGCTCTGGGAGCTACCCCTTCCAGCACTCCTGGAGCTTTGGCCCCGTCCGCTACCCCTCGCCATCACGAAGGGGGCGTGCTGGAGGTACGACGAAGGAAGAAAAGGAAGATGCTGGCCAGTGGAGAGGATTAGGAGACATGGAGTGAGTCGCACCCTTCCTCCGGTCCTCCCCCTATTTATAGGGACGAACAAAAGGAGGAGTGCGGGATGAGGGAGGGTAATGGATCCTCACAATCCATGGCGTACGCGCATCCACACACGCACATGGCCCTATCGGCCACCCTCCTCGACCAATGGTGAAGCGCGTGTCAGCCAAGGCACAGTCAAGACAATAGGGGAGCGACGCCACTTAATGGTAGAAGGCGAGCAGGCGCCGTGTCGTTCCCCCGCTACGATCCCCATGGAAGGCCAGGGGCTGGACGCCCATGTACCGACGTGACCTTGCTATCGCTGCAGAGCATGCTGCTTGGGCTACCGCCCCTTGCTACTTCTTGAGGTTGCGTTGGTTTTCCCTTGAAGAGGAAAGGTTGATGCAGCAAAGTAGATAAGTATTTGCCTCAGTTTGTTGAGAACCAAGGTATCAATCCAGTAGGATGAACAAGCAAGGCCCCAATCTTAGCACCTGCACAAACAATCAAACACTTGCACCCAACGCTAAAAAGGGGTTGCCAATCCCTTCACATTTATTTGCAAGGATGAGATCTAATAGAGATAGATAAAAGATTGCTAAAACTAAAAGTAAAACAAAAGTAAATAAATGGCAGCAATATTTTTGGTATTTTCGGTTTATAGATCTGAAAGTATAATATGGAAAATATACCCGGGGGCCATAGGTTTCACTAGAGGCTTCTCTCACGAAGGAAAATAATACGGTGGGTGAAAAAATTACTGTCGAGCAATTGATAGAAAAGCGAATAATTATGAAGATATCAAAGGCAATGATTATGCATATAGGCATCACGTCCGTGTCAAGTTGACCGAAGCGATTCTGCATCTACTACTATTACTCCACACATCGACCGACTCCTGCCTGCATCTAGAGTATTAGGTTCATGATGAACAGAGTAACGCATTAGGTAAGATGACATGATGTAGAGGGATAAACTCAAGCAATATGATGAAAACACCATCTTTTTATCCTTGATGGCAACAATGCAATACGTGCCTCGCTACCCCTACTTTGTCACTAGGTGAGGACACCACAAGATTGAACCCAAAAGTAAGCACTTCTTCCATTGCAAGAATTACCAATCTAGTTGGCCAAACCAAACCAATAACTCAAAGAGACTTACTAAGATATGAAATCATGCATATAAGAATTCATAGAAGATTCAAATAATATTCATAGATAATCTGAACATAAACCCACAATTCATCGGATCTCGACAAACACACCGCAAACGAGTATTACATCGGATAGATCTCCGTGAAGATGATGAAGAACATGGTATTGAAGAACAGTGAGAGAGAAGAAGCCATCTAGCTACTAGATATGAACCCGTAGGTTTGTGGTGAACTACTCACGCATCATCGGAGGGGAATGGATTTGATGTAGATGCCCTCCATGATTGATTCCCTCTTCAGTAGATTACCGGAAAAGGCTCCAAGATTGGCTCTCACGGGAACAAAGGCTCCCGACAGTGGAAAATGATTTTTTTGGTCTCCTTCTGGTATTGGGGGAATATTTTGGAATTTATAGGCCAAGGATTAGGGTTAGGAGAGCTGTAGGGGCCCCACAAGCCACGGAGGCGCCCCCCTAGGGCGTGGCCTGCAGGCTTGTCGCCTCCCGGAAGGTCTCCTGCCCCCTTATCGAAGTCTGGCAGATGTCTTGTGGTCCAAGAAAAATCATTCTAGAGATTTTATTCTGTTTGGTCTCCATTTAATATTCCTTATCTGCAATACTCAAAAACATGGAAAAAATAGAAACTGGCACTAGGCTCTAGATTAATAGGTTAGTCCCAAAAATAATATAAAATAGCATATTAATGCATATAAAACATCCAAAACAAATAATATAATAGCATGAAACAATCAAAAGTTGTAGATAAGTTGGAGACATATCACCCCTCTCCACCAATGCCGTCCCTCGTAGGGCTATGCTCGGTGGGGATGGTTAGCAAAATCATCATCACCGAGAAGCGCGGCTGCGCACGCCCTTACACTATTTTGGACCTAGCCCAAGAACGTTGCGCATGCGCACGTGTGAACTATGCTTGGGGTCTACAGCCGGTGTCCTAAGAAACGGGGTCCTTAGTCCCCCTGACCGAGGCACGAGCAGTCGCGCCCCCCAGGTTGGCAACTACTTGCCGAGCTCACTTTGAGCCGCATGGCAAACCAAGACCAAGACCGAGGCAGGGTGTCAAGACTCCCATCGGCCTACGCAGGCGCCCGACAAGACCCCAGCCCATTAAGACACCACTCCACCTCACCAGGCGCCGATTGTTTACATCAGCCGAGGTGTCGACTGGGTAGGTGAGCAGGTTGAGCTGGCAGGGGAACGCAGCCGTGGCAGTGGACGCCTTCTAGCGGCAATGCCACCTGTCTCACTGCGTTGAAGCAGAATAAGAGGTAGCTAGGCAAACGACATAGAGAAATATGCGATCCTTGCTGGGAGACGTCGCCCGTGCACCACGTCATGGCACATTCAATGCGCATGTCCCAGTCCGTCAGAGTTAGATATTTCCCACTACCTATTCTGGCAAGTAGTCTCGTCCCCGCAATACACACTATACACCAAGGAAAAAGAGCGTTTTAGCCACTATGGTACCCCTTTTACCCTATAAAAGGAGGTCAGTGGCTACCGGAAGAAAGGTTGACACTCTGTTCAATCGTACGCATAGCTGCACCTCTTGAGCATCCTTGCCGGGCTGGTGCGCTCCTGTATTTGAACCCAGTTACTAACTACCACTAGAAACATGACGTAGGGTTTTACACCCCCCGAGCGGCCTGAACCTGTAAAAACCCTCGCATGTGATCTCACCAATTGATGCTCTGCGCGCGCCGAAGCCCCCCTATAGAACTGTAAAGGGGCCTCCCAGGTCCCATAGATTGTTGTTGGTCCTTTCCCCCAACAGTGATGGACACTTCCCTAGAAATAGAATCAGACCACCTTATGAACCTATCATGAGGTATACTTATGGGTGGAGTGTCAAGGATGACCAGACTTTAATAACATGCATTCTGCCTAGCTAGGGGCATAAAACAATAGCGCTACTTGGGAGGTAACCCAATAGTTATCTTAAAAATATTGTTTTTAATTTTTATTTGTGTCTGATAACATGATTATTTCCTTTGTAATGATTGTGTTTTTATGTTTTAGTTAGTGTTTGTGCCAAGTAAGGCCTTTGGGATGACTTACATGATAAGTAGAATTGATACGATGCAAAAACAGAAACTTTAGTGTCAAGTGAAGAATTTCAATGATTTTAGTGGAATGTATTTTTAATCTGAATATTTTACATAGTATTTATATATAAATTACTCAGGTTTCCCTATATTATAGGAATTTTTGGAGTTATAGAAGTATGGTACTTAATTATATCATTACAGACTATTATGTTTTAGACAGATTCTATTTTTTGCTTGCATAGTTTGCTTGTTTTGGTGATGCCATGGATTTTATCGTGGGGTATATGTAATGGAGAAGTTATAATACAGTACCTTATGCAATAGTAAAATATGAACCAATTTATGAAAGTACCCAAAGTATTTGTTATGTTTATTATATTAACGGATCCCGTGAAGTTTCTGTTGAGTTTTGTGTGGTGAAGTTTTCAAGTTTTGGGTGCCATCACGATGGGTTAAAGAATAAAAAGCGGAAATATCCTAAGCTTGGGGATGCCTATGGCACCCCAAGGTAATATTCACCCCAAGGTAATATTCTAGAAAGACTCAGTCGTCTAGGCTTGGTGATGCCCCGGAAGGCATCCCATGTGTCGGGACCCCGATCCTAAGCCATAGGAATCCAGCCCGTAACACATCGCATCCCTTTGCGGTCTCACGCACGGTTAACTCCACGACTGCAGCCTTACCTTAGCCGGGACCATTTGCGTCTTTTGACTCACGTATGCAATAGTGTCGCTAGCATTCCAATGTCAAAGAACCCGGATCGACATGTCTAGTCATAAACCAAAGTGGCAGTACCGCACAAGGACAGGCATACATGACCCAACAAAGCCGGTGTCGGTCAATAGCGAATGTAGACGAGTCTTAGCAAGCTACAAGGACTCCATTACATCGCGTGACATTTCCCCAAAGGGGACAGACACATCAGCTAAGAAGGACACATGCCGGTCAACCAATGTGTCCGGAGCAGTAGCGAACTACCAAGGCTCGTTGGATCACAAAGGGGCATTTCCTTGTAAGGAGTGCTACTAAAGTTCACGACTAGGTAATCGAACCCCATACATATCAGGTACGACACACGTACGCATGGCATACCGATATGTATAGATACATCGATGGCATCACAACATAACCATAAACATACAAGCTTTATTTAGTAGGCTCAGAAGAGCCACACACATAATATTACACATTAAGGGTCTCACGACCCATAATAGCAGTCATTCAGTTACAAGCCAGCGGAAGAGTTTAAACTGTCTGAGTACAGACAGGGCAACTAGAAGGCACATGACCTGACTATACTACAGGTCCAACGTAGGGCCAGATCGTAGCTGGGACACCAGCTACTCGTCGTCGTCGATGTCTACGAAGAACCCTCCATTAGGGTCATTAGCAACCTCTGCAACATTTATTAAGCAAACATGAGTACGAAGGTACTCAGCAAGACTTTAGGATAACTAACTACACATGCAAGGTATCAAAAGGGTATTGTGGGGTTTCATGCGGAAAGCCAGCATTTGACTCGTGGCTAGACAACTTGCATTTTTTAATAATTTTGACAACTTGATTTCTCGCACACGAGTCCACTAACACCACAACAATACACTATCGTGGAATCATTCCGTCTCCATACGGAAATGCCTTCCACAACACTCACGCTTATCTTGATAATTTTATGAGTAGCCATTGAAGTTATCTATGAACAACATATGTCTCCAAGTAGTCCATATCCGCGGACGCGGCTATTTGAATAGATCATAACCCTGCAGGGGTGTACTTCGTCACACACGCTCTCGCCACTTATCTCCATGTGCACGTCATGCACCTCGGCAACCTTCAAGCGGAAGCCCAGCGGGGGAGTCGGCCACGACCGTTAACCACACTAGTACCTAGTCCATGTTTATCGCCTTTCTGAGAGTAACCCGTACGGAAGTTCGGCCGAGGTTTCCGCCACGGCCTCAAACGATGTGCGCAGGGTTCCCAAGCCCACCATCCGAGTGCCACTTGGTACACCGTGCCACTGCCTACCGCATTACGGCCCACCTCTCAGGTCAGCACCATGCACGGCCTCCAGCATGACTATAAACACCAGAAACTACTTGCAACTCCTGGACCGAGTACTAAGCGATTAATAGGCCGAGCGGGGTCATATTTCAGGGCCCAGCATGTGGTAGTAACTAGTCTTGGATTACATACACGGAACTCAGTTCCTAAGGACGGTTCCAATGAAACAACCCGCCATGTACTCCTACACAGCCTTTCACCGGTACCTTTACCAAATCAGATTCAACACACAACCTTTGCTTACCGAACACATTCTCACAATTCTGTTCATCTCCCAGATGACAGACCATACACAACTCTAAGCATAGCATGCATAGCAGGATAAGGCACATCATGGCTCAAGCAACTACCAGGTATGCTAGGTTGCAAGGTTCGGCTATTTACTGTGACAAGGATAGGTCATGCAAAGGAACTGGGTTCAATTAACGTGGCAAAAGCAGTTGAAGCATTTGATCCTAATGCAATAAATAAGTGCAGGAGCAGGAATATAGGATTTATCGGGATGATCAAAATGGTTGCTTGCCTTGTTGCTCAGAGGAGGGACAATATCCGTCAGACGGACATTCGGTGGAATCCGGGGGTGCGGAGCCTACCGAAAAGAATGGCAATAATCAATAACAATCATATGCAGACAAGATGATGCATGGGCATGGCATGAGAATGCAAGGTGTTAACTAATATAATCAACATGTATTAGGTTTGTAATTGATTTGAATCACATTCAAATATCAATTCAAACGTGGTATTCTCGGATACCGATTTAATTGATTCGACCTGATGCTCAGATCAACTTGATGTTAACATGCATGAGATGTCATGTTAAGGTACTGATTTGTAATTAGAACAGTGTGTGATCATGTCATTCATAATGAAATTTGAATATTTTCCAAATTCCATTTATAAAGTAATTATAAGAATTGACTTATTCATTAATCTACATGTTTGGGTTCTGTAACTTTTTCAAACATGATTGAAAATAGCATATTCAGATTCCTTAAATTTTTCTGATACTTTTTCATATATAAATTATTTTCATTGGAGTTACAGATTAATTTCTATGACTTTTTTAAGTTTTAAACATTTCTGGAATTATTTTTATACTGGAAAATACTTTTACTGCATCACCAGGTCCAACTGGCCGTTGAAAGTCAAACCTGACCAGTGGGACCCACTGGTCAGTCTCTCTGGTCAATTTTAGATTAGGATTAAACTTATTTAGTTAATTAAACCCACTGGACCCACATGTCAGTGTCTTATTATTTTTACTGATTTATTTTTATTATTTCTAATCTTGCCAGAGGCTGGCCCCACCAGTCAGTGGCTCAGGCCAGCCAAGATCCACCGGCGGCGAGGTCGTGCTCGCCAGCGGGGAGCCTCCGACGACTACCAGAACGGCGAAGGGGCTCGGAAACGGCGCACAGGGGGCCAAACGCTGCGCATAGAGCACCAGAGGAACGACACATCTCCCGCAGCTCCATTTCTGCACTTAGCTGGGGCTGATCTGGCCGGAGATGACGCCGACGACGAGCTTGGCGGCGGCCAAGGTTCGGGCGTCATCGAGGTCATCGATACAGAGAGAACTACGCACGGTTCTTAGCTCCTACAGCATCTACGCGACGGCCTGAAGCTGCTGGTGCCCTCAGAAGGACGAGCCGATCACCGGAGGGCTAGCGACGACGAGCTGCAGCGGCGGATCTTGTCGGGCTCCGGTGGAACTAGGCCTAGAGGAGGGGATCGACGGGGAGATCTTAGGGGAAATGACCGCATGCTCATGGGGAGTGCAGTGGTGGCGCTAGTCTGCTCGGGGACGGCCTGGAGAGGGAGAACGTTGGCGGCAATCTTCGGTGATCCGAGGAAGAAGACGATAGCTGCTCGTCGATTCACTGCATCTGGGCGTCGGGCTCGTGGCTAGGAAGCTCCAGGGGGTTGCGGCGGAGCTAATGCGCGGCTCAGAGGGAAGGGAGGTCGGCTAGAACGATGACGAGCTCGAGCTCTGCTCGGGCTCCAATGGCGGCAGAAGGAGGGAGGAGAGATCCGAGAGGAGGGGGAGAACTGGCGCTGGGAATGGATAGCCACGGGCTCGGGGAGCTTATCCCCGGCCTTGCCAGCGCGAGGCGGCGGCCAGGCAGGCGCACAGGTGCGTGGCCGCGCCGGAGAACGCGGCGGCCACCTCCTGCTCCTACTAGCGCGGGGGAGGTGACGACTGAGGGAGATGGGCTGGGCTAGGCTAGGCGACAGGTAAGAGTTTTCCATTTTTTTCCGTTTTTGTTTCTGTTTTAGCTACTTCAATAATTTGCTATTTATTTCAGCTCGCAAATAATTTGTAAAATTTATTTGAAGCACCCTAGAATATTTGTTGGAATATTTCCAACCATTCCTAAAGTTTTCAACATTTTTGAAAGTTTAAAGTTTCTGATTTCAAATTTAAAATTTGAAACCAGTAGCTTTTTGCATTAATTTAAAAACTTGAAGTGTCAAGAAAAATGTTTTCTTCATTGCTCATTTACTTTCATGATTTATCAGAAAGTTTGAACTTTTCTTGAGGCCATTTTGGTTTCATTGATTTTAACTAGTTTGAGATTTCCTTTATTTAAAGTAGTGGCTAGGGTTTTGAGTTTTTTTTTTCTTCACCTCTTTCTTTGATCTTGTTGAAAATTCTTAGATGCAAATGCAAAGAATACATGAGCACAAGACTAACTTGCTTAAGGTGTCAGGGATGTGACAACTCACCCCCACTCAAAAGAATCTCGTCCCGAGATTTAGAAGTCGTCGGGAATAACGCAGGATACTCCAGTCGGAGACTATCCTCTCTTTCCCAAGTTGCCTCCTTTTCAGAATGATTTGACCATTGAACTTTAAGAAACTTGAGGTTTCGACGTCGAGTGGTACGCTCAGCTTGATCAAGAATACGCACGGGGTATTCTCGGTATGAAAGGTTATCTTGGAGATCAAGCGTTTCGTGGTCCACTTCATGGATAGGGTCCGAAAAGCAACGCCTGAGTTGCGAGACGTGGAAGACATCATGAACCTTGGAAAGATGCGGAGGAAGTTCCAACTGGTAGGCAACTTCTCCTCGTTTGGCAAGAATGCAAAAAGGACCAATGTAACGAGGAGCCAACTTGCCCTTGATACCGAATCGATGGGTACCCTTCAAAGGTGTAACCCGAAGGTAAGCCTTCTCGTCAACTTCAAAGGTCACAGCCTTATGATGACGATCATATTGGCTCTTTTGACGAGACTGGGCTGTTTTCAACTTTTCACGAATGATGCGAACCTGCTCTTCTGCATCCTGGATCATATCCGGGCCAAAAAGTTGCCTCTCTCCGGTTTCTGACCAATTAAGAGGTGTTCGACATCTTCGTCCATAGAGAACTTCAAAAGGGGATTTGCCCAAGCTTGATTGGTAACTATTGTTATAAGCGAATTCGGCGAATGGAAGACACTTCTCCCAATTCATACCGAACGATATAACACAAGCTCGGAGCATATCTTCTAGGATTTGATTCACTCTTTCTACTTGACCACTTGATTGGGGATGGAAAGCAGTGCTAAAAGATAGGTGAGTCCCCATGGCATTCTGAAAACTTTCCCAGAAGCGAGAAGTAAAGATACTTCCACGGTCCGAGTTAATCTCCAGGGGAACACCATGAAGAGACACTATTCGGGAGATATATAACTCTGCTGGCTGGCTAGCTGTTATACTCTCACGAACGGGAAGAAAATGAGCCACTTTGGAAAGACGGTCAATGACCACAAAGATAGCATTATTTCCTTTCTTGGTCTTGGGAAATCCGGTAATGAAATCCATGCTAACTTTATCCCATTTCCATTCAGGAATAGCTAGAGGTTGAAGGGTTCCAGCAGGCCTTTGATGTTCTGCCTTAACTCGACGACAAACGTCGCAGTTAGCGACGAACTCAGCAATTTCTCTCTTCATCCTAGTCCACCAGAACCTCTGGCGTAGGTCCTAATACATCTTAGTACTACCAGGATGAATGGTGAGAGGAGAATCATGAGCCTCCTTAAGGATTAACTTCCTTAGATGTGGGTTTTTAGGAACCACTAGACGTTTCTGGAAGAACACAACACCTTGATTGTTCATGGAAAATTCTTTAGCGTTTCCGCTAAAAATATTCTCCTTGATCCGTGATATACCCTTGTCACGCTTTTGGCCAGCTATAATTTGATCCTTAAGAGTAGGCTTCGCCACCAGGGTAGAAAGGAATCCTTGAGGAACAATATGAAGATTCAACTTCCGAAAGTCCTCATGGAGATGTGGTTGACCTTGTTGTAGCATCAAATTGTTACAATAAGATTTACGACTTAGTGCATCGGCCATAACATTGGCCTTCCCCGGGGTGTAAGTTATCCCTAAGTCGTAATCCGAGATCAACTCAACCCACCGTCTTTGCCTGAGATTCAAATCCGGTTGGGTGAAGATATATTTCAGACTTTGGTGATCAGTGAATATTTCGCAACGATTACCCAAAAGGTAATGTCGCCAGGTTTTTAGTGCATGGACCACAGTTGCAAGCTCAAGGTAATGTGTGGGATAATTATCCTCATGTGGACGCAACTGTCGAGATGCGTATGCGATCACACGACGATCTTGCATGACAATGCAACCTAATCCTTGTCGCGAGGCGTCGCAATAGATAACAAAGTCCTTAGAAAAATCTGGTGGTAGCAACACATGCGCGGAAGTCAGGCGTCTTTTCAGTTCCTGAAAACTATGCTTGCACTGTGGTGTCCACTCGAACTTTTTATCCTTCTTGAGGAGTTCAGTTAGAGGCTTTGCAACCTTGGAGAAATTCTCGACGAAGCGGCGACAATAGCTCGCTAGACCAAGAAAACTCCTAACTTGCTTAACCGATTCAGGTTGAGTCCAATCAAGGACAGCTTGAACTCTCTCGGGATTGACAGCAATACCCTTACCAGAGATTACGTGACCCAGATAGGTCACTTCTGGTAACCAAAATTCACATTTTGAAAACTTGGCATAAAGGCGATGCTCTCGAAGTTTCATCAATACCAGCCTTAGATGCTCGGCATGTTCTTGTTCATTCTTCGAGTAGATGAGAATATCATCGAGGTATACCACGACGAATTTATCCAAATACTCCATGAAGATTGAATTCATCAGTCGAGAGAAGGTGGCTGGGGCATTGGTTAAACCGAAGGACATGACGGTGTACTCGTATTGGCCAGAACGAGTAACAAAAGCCATTTTTGGAATGTCCCCGTTCTTGATCTTGATTTGATGGTATCCCAACCTCAAATCCATTTTGGAGAAGACTGAGGATCCAGCGAGCTGATCGTACAGATCGTTGATCCTGGGGAGCGGATACTTGTTCTTTATGGTGACCAGATTAACTGGTCGGTAATCTACAACCATCCGATCCGTTCCGTCTTTCTTCTTGACGAAGAGGACGGGGCAAGCCCAAGGAGAAGAGCTAGGACGAATGAAACCTTTGTTCAAGGCCTCATCTAGTTGTTTCTTAAGTTCGACTAGCTCCAGGGGTGCCATCTTATATGGTCTTCTGGCTATTGGGACAGTTCCCGGAACAAGATCTATCACAAACTCTACATCTCTGGCAGGTGGAATTCCTGGCAGTTCCTCTGGAAAGACATCCGGGAAGTCACGGACTACCGGAATGTCTTCAAGTTCCGGAAGAGGGCTGGCATTTAGGGAATAGAGTTGGCATTTGGCAACTCGAGTAGAGACATTTACTATCTCCCCCGAGGGATGGGTAAGCTGGACATTTCTAGAATGGGTATCAATCTTGGCATAGTGAGCTGACATCCAGTCCATGCCCAAGATGATACTAATATCCGAAGATTTCAATGCTATCAATGAGGCTAGAAAAAGTAGCCTGTCTACTAGAATTTCATTGTCATAGGTTATCCTAGAGGTTTGCCATTTACTACCAGGAGTTTGGACAACCAATGGAATTGGCATATCACAAAAAGACATGTTATGCAACTGTGCATAACTTTCTGAAATGAAGGAATGAGAAGACCCAGTGTCAAAGAGAACATACGCTGGGTGATGATTAACAAGAAGCGTACCCAGCATGACGTCGGGATCCTCTGCAGCTTCTTCTGCTGACACATAGTTCACACGGCCACGTGCAGGAGTTGGCTTCACATAGTAAGCTTTGCCCGACTTGGCTTGCCCGACGGACTTTCCGGGTTGCTTGGCACCCACATTCTGAGGACACTCACGGGAATAGTGCCCTGGTTCTCCACACTTATAGCATATCACTTGGTTGGCACGTGGTGCAGCATTGCTAGCTGGACCACCATAAGCTTTTGCTTGAGGGTTGGCCTGATTTGTCTGAGGCGCCATGTAGGATGGCCTCGGAGTATATCTTGGCGGCAGAGAACTGTTCGGAATCCATAGCCTGCGTTTTGGAAACGCGGAACCAGAAGACGAGCCAAAGTCACGGGAGTGCTTCCTTGTGGCTTCGAAGTAAGTATGACCAGTCTCGGCACTGATCGCTTTGTTGACCAGGGCTTGAAAGCTTGCACACTCATGGAGGCGCAGATCACGACGAAGCTCAGGGCTCAGACCCTTACGGAATCTTGCTTGCTTCTTGGCGTCAGTAGACACCTCCTCTGTTGCATAGCGGGCGAGGTTACCGAACTCGCGGCTATAGGCATCCACAGACAACTTGCCCTGAGTGAAGGCACAGAACTCTTCTCTCTTTCTGTCCATTAGGCCCTCTGGAATATGGTGCAGACGAAAAGCTGCACTGAAGTCTGTCCATGTGGCTACTGGTTCAGCGGGATGCATAGCTTCAAAGTTCTCCCACCACAGATTGGCGGGTCCTTCCAGGAAATACGCCGCAAAGGTCACCTTGTCGGCCTCAGACACATTCGCACAGCGAATCTTGCGTGAGATGCTGCACAGCCAGTCATCAGCGTCGAGGGGATCGACGGAATGATGGAACTTTGGAGGATTCAGGTTCACAAAGTCGTTGAGGGACACTGTAGCATTCCTAGGCTGACGAGCCGTATTCTGCTCAATACGCTCTAGCAGTCGGTTGGTCTCCCTTTTGTTTCTTTCTGCCTCAAGCATCACTTCCACCAGAGAAGGCGGGTGAGGCAGGTCTTCCTGCGACGCTTGACTACCCTCGCCTTGCTCATGAGCAGGGGCACGGTTCAACCTGGTGAACACCATCCTGACAAACAAACTCACAGCTTAGACCAATATCATATCAATACTAGCTATGGATTATGAATGTACTAAACACACGGAATGCGGAAATGAATATCCGAACAGCATGGTAACAAGCAACTGCTATATATACACCATGGTTCATACACACCCTTACATAGTTCAGTACAACCTTAACCGAAGAGAAAACTACTGAGATTATGACACTACTCATCAGAGGCTTACATGCTTCCTATACATTATTTATCTAGGCCTCCGGAATTCATTTCACATCACAGGCATACTTCACAAGTCACGCAGGACTGTGAACGTACGGCTACTACCATACTATCCTTCCGCTCACAGCTCACGCATCCGCATAGTACATCTCATAGAGATTACCTCCATGACCTGGAAGCTCAACCTGCGGATCAGGAAACACTCTAGCCTGAGATCCCTGGGATCCATAAGGACACGGATGTGGCCTTGGTCCCCTGACTGGTGGTAAGAGGGGTCCCCGAAGAGGTGTGACTCCTCCTATAGCTGGCCAGTCAACGTGAGGCGGAAGATGGTTCCTAACAGGGTTCAGCATCTCCATTTCTCCATACCCTGTCTGGACTACCGGTGCCAGCTGCATCAAAGCCGTCCACAGACGGGCACGGGTAGCATAAAGCTCCATGCGGAGAGCACGAGCATCCCTGTCTCTGTTCTCTAGCATCTCAACAGTGGACTGCAGTAGTGGATCCTCCATAGAAGAATCAAAATAGACTCCACTGAGGTATCCCTCTTCACCAGGCTGAGAGGCCGGAACAAAGCAGAACTCTGAATTCCGCAGCAGTGCATGTCTCGCTCTCATAATGGTCAGCATTGAATAGGCAGCATCCTGTACTGCCATGTCAACGGTGACCCCCAAACCATAGGACCAACGGATTGGCTTCTCAGCTCCAGGGTAGTCTGGAAATACCCTAACAGTGCAGATGTACTGGCTCTGGTTGAAGTCTCGGTACTGTTCCTCCACTGTGTACTCGGGGTACCAGCGGTAACCGCACACCGACATCACCCTGACCAGCATGGCCGTATGACCCGGCACATCAATGCACCTGGTCAGACGTACCACCTGACGAGAAGGACGGCCAGGCATCTGTAATTAGAGAGTAATGCAAAAGCATTAGAGCTCCGAATGCAAAATTGGGCAGCATAACGGCTGTAAATGCTCAAATTTTTTTTTTGAGACAACCCAAAATGGAATAGCGTAACCACTCAACTATCAAGTTCGACTCTCTGATCATCAAACTTACTTCCTTTTTCCTAGGGATGACAGAAACCCAATATCTCTTGACCCGTAGTCCTATAATCTACCGATCACAAACACGAGCCTAGAAGAAGATGAGTAACCTAGTCCTTAATTCCCGCAGAAAAGACGAGGATGACCAGAATAGAATAACTTGAGAAGAGAACAAGAGTCTTACGTTCCCTTCCACAAACAATTCCCTTATATATAACTAAAGCAATTCTAGACTCAACTTCGACCAGTTTGGCTTAGTAATCCTACAGTCAGTCAGGCTCTGATACCAACGCTGTCGGGACCCCGATCCTAAGCCATAGGAATCCAGCCCGTAACACATCGCATCCCTTTGCGGTCTCACGCACGGTTAACTCCACGACTGTAGCCTTACCTTAGCCGGGACCGTTTGCGTCTTTTGACTCACGTATGCAATAGTGTCGCTAGCATTCCAATGTCAAAGAACCCGGATCGACATGTCTAGTCATAAACCAAAGAGGCAGTACCGCACAAGGACATGCATACATGACCCAACAAAGCCGGTGTCGGTCAACAATGAATGTAGACGAGTCGTAGCAAGCTACAAGGACTCCATTACGAGTAGCCATTGAAGTTATCTATGAACAACATATGTCTCCAAGTAGTCCATATCCGCGGACGCGACTATTCGCATAGATCATAACCCTGCAGGGGTGTATTTCGTCACACACGCTCTCGCCACTTATCGCCATGTGCATGTCATGCACCTCGGCAACCTTCAAGCGGAAGCCCAGCGGGGGAGTCGGCCACGACCGTTAACCACACTAGTACCTAGTCCAGGTTTATCGCCTGTCTGAGAGTAACCCGTACGGAAGTCCGGCCGAGGTTTCCGCCACGGCCTCAAATGATGTGCGCAGGGTTCCCAAGCCCACCATCCGGGTGCCACTTGGTACACCGTGCCACTGCCTACCGCATCACGGCCCACCTCTCAGGTCAGCACCATGCACGGCCTCCAGCATGACTATAAACACCAGAAACTACTTGCAACTCCTGGACCGAGTACTAAGCGATTAATAGGCCGAGCGGGGTCATATTTCAGGGCCCAGCATGTGGTAGTAACTAGTATTGGATTACATACAAGGAACTCAGTTCCTAAGGACGGTTCCAATGAAACAACCCGCCATGTACTCCTACACAGCCTTTCACCGGTACCTTTACCAAATCAGATTCAACACACAACCTTTGCTTACCGAACGCATTCTCACAATTCTGTTCATCTCCCAGATGACAGACCATACACAACTCTAAGCATAGCATGCATAGCAGGATAAGGCACATCATTGCTCAAGCAACTACCAGGTATGCTAGGTTGCAAGGTTCGACTATTTACTGTGACAAGGATATGTCATGCAAAGGAAGTGGGTTCAACTAACGTGGCAAAAGCAGTTGAAGCATTTGATCCTAATGCAATAAATAAGTGCAGGAGCAGGAATATAGGATTTATCGGGATGATCAAAATGGTTGCTTGCCTTGTTGCTCAGAGGAGGGACAATATCCGTCAGACGGATATTCGGTGGAATCCGGGGGTGCGGAGCCTACCGAAAAGAATGGCAACAATCAATAACAATCATATGCAGACAAGATCATGCATGGGCATGGCATGAGAATGCAAGGTGTTAACTAATATAATCAACATGTATTAGGTTTGTAATTGATTTGAATCACATTCAAATATCAATTCAAACGAGGTATTCTCGGATACCGATTTAATTGATTCGACCTGATGCTCAGATCAACTTGATGTTAACATGCATGAGATGTCATGTTAAGGTACTGATTTGTAATTAGGACAGTGTGTGATCATGTCATTCATAATAAAATTTGAATATTTTCCAAATTCCATTTATAAAGTAATTATAAGAATTGACTTATTCATTAATCTACATGTTTGGGTTCTGTAACTTTTTCAAACATGATTGAAAATAGCATATTCAGATTCCTTGAATTTTTCTGATACTTTTTCATATATAAATTATTTTCATTGGAGTTACAAATTAATTTCTATGATTTTTTTAAGTTTTAAACATTTCTGGAATTATTTTTATACTGGAAAATACATTTACTGCATCAGCAGGTCCAACTGGACGTTGAAAGTCGAACCTGACCAGTGGGACCCACTGGTCAGTCTCTCTGGTCAATTTTAGATTAGGATTAAACTTATTTAGTTAATTAAACCCACTGGACCCACATGTCAGTGTCTTATTATTTTTACTGATTTATTTTTATTATTTCTAATCTTGCCAGAGGCTGGCCCCACCAGTCAGTGGCTCAAGCCAGCCGAGATCCACCGGCGGCGAGGTCGTGCTCGCCGGCGGGGAGCCTCCGGCGACTACCAGAACGGCGGAGGGGCTCGAAAACGGCGCACAGGGGGCCAAGCGCTGCGCGGAGAGCACCAGAGGAGCGACACATCTCTCGCAGCTCCATTTCTGCACTTAGCCGGGGCTGATCTGGCCGGAGATGACGCCGGCGACGAGCTTGGCGGCGGCCAAGGTTCGGGCGTCATCGAGGTCATCGATACAGAGAGAACTACGCACGGTTCTTAGCCCCTACAGCATCTACGCGACGACCTGAAGCTGCTGGTGCCCTCGGAAGGACGAGCTGATCACCGGAGGGCTACCGACGACGAGCTGCAGCGGCGGATCTTGTCGGGCTCCGGTGGAACTAGGCCTAGAGGAGGGGATCGACGGGGAGATCTTAGGGAAAATGACCGCATGCTCACGGGGAGTGCAGTGGTGGCGCTAGTCTGCTCGGGGACGGCCTGGAGAGGGAGAACGTCGGCGGCGATCTTCGGTGGTCCGAGGAAGAAGACGATAGCTGCTCGTCGATTCACTGCATCTGGGCGTCGGGTTCGTGGCTAGGAAGCTCCAGGGGGTTGCGGCGGAGCTAATGCGCGGCTCAGAGGGAAGGGAGGTCGGCTAGAACGACGACGAGCTCGAGCTCTGCTCGGGCTCCAATGGCGGTAGAAGGAGGGAGGAGAGATCCGAGAGGAGGGGGAGACCTGGTGCTGTGAATGGATAGCCACGGGCTCGGGGAGCTTATCCCCGGCCTTGCCAGCGCGGGGCGGCGGCCAGGCAGGCGCACAGGTGCGTGGCCGCGCCGGAGAACGCGGCGGCCACCTCCTGCTCCTACTGGCGCGGGGGAGGAGACGACTGAGGGAGATGGGCTGGGCCAGGCTAGGCGACAGGTAAGAGTTTTCCATTTTTTTCTGTTTTTGTTTTTGTTTTAGCTACTTCAATAATTTGCTATTTATTTCAGCTCGCAAATAATTTGTAAAATTTATTTGAAGCACCCTAGAATATTTGTTGGAATATTTCCAACCATTCCTAAAGTTTTCAACATTTTTGAAAGTTTAAAGTTTCTGATTTCAAATTTAAAATTTGAAACCAGTAGCTTTTTGCATTAATTTAAAATCTTGAAGTGTCAAGAAAAATGTTTTCTTCATTGCTCATTTACTTTCATGATTTATCAGAAAGTTTGAACTTTTCTTGAGGCCATTTTGGATTCATTGATTTTAACTAGTTTGAGATTTCCTTTATTTAAAGTAGTGGCTAGGGTTTTGAGTTTTTTTCTTCACCTCTTTCTTTGATCTTGTTGAAAATTCTTAGATGCAAATGCAAAGAAGACATGAGCACAAGACTAACTTTCTTAAGGTGTCAGGGATGTGACACCATGTTTCGTCTCAATCCATGGGTATGTCACTTGGAGCTATATTTTTATTCATCACATGATATGCGTTTTCCTTGGAGTGTTGTTTTCTTTAGTTTTATTTTTGTTTTAGTTTCCCACAATCATTGTTTTCTTGACACACCCACTTGGGAGAGACACAATATTACCATGATTTATTAGAATACTCTATATGCTTTACTTATATCTTTTGAGCTTAGTAGTTGCTCTAGTACTTCCACTGGTACAGTTACATGCTATAGAAGTGGTTTCTACCCCCTTTCCGCGATGGAGTTTTAAACCATCACCTAGTTAGTGTGGGCGATAGGGGGTCCTTCCCACACATCCCAGAAACCATCGGGGATATGCGTGCGGCTACTAACAATTGGCATAGAATAAACGTATGAGAAATCGCGCCTATCCCACACGTTACGTCTCGATGTTACATTTCTCATCCGGGAGACATACAAAATGATTACACTGCTATAGTTATGTAGAAAAGGTGGATATCACAAACATTTAATCTATCGGTATTTTTGAAATATGTATGTTATCGCACATAGTTCAAAAATGTAAAATGTGTGCGGTGCCTCTACTATCGCCAATGTGTCCATTTTCATAACTGTGTGCGATAGGTATTCCCATCGCACACGGCCTCCATACATGCATCATATTCTTTTTATCCAATATTACACACACATACATGTTTGAAATGTTTGTCGTATTACCATGAATCCACACGCATATGAGAAGAAATCGTGTGTGTGTCCGTCAACCATCTCAAACGCTTCACATCAAAGAACTGTCTGTTCTAAACTTTTCCATCGCACACGTTGTTTTATTTCTAACCGTGTGTACATTATTTAATTCGCTCTTGTTTAATTTTATTTTCCCTGTAATTTATTATTAGAATTGGTTTATTATTAGAATTGGAAATTTTGAAATATGAAACTTGGAATTCAAATTCTCACCACAATGGTTCAACAACCAATCCACAAATAAATTTAGCAGTACAATATGTTCTGTAATTACAGTATTAGGCACCACTTAATTATTACGAACTACAGTATTTAGAGGTGGTAAAGGTGACGAGACAAGTGTAAGTCATTTTGGCTGCCGATGGTGTCGAAGAAGCAAAATACCCATAATGTGCCCTCCTGCATGCAATAGGCACGGATAAGTTTTAT
The DNA here is from genome assembly GCF_904849725.1 of Hordeum vulgare subsp. vulgare. Taxonomy (NCBI): domain Eukaryota; kingdom Viridiplantae; phylum Streptophyta; class Magnoliopsida; order Poales; family Poaceae; genus Hordeum; species Hordeum vulgare. Next base: position 270,025,688 of record NC_058519.1, on the reverse strand, counting down.
CCATCCCCTTGTGACGGTCGCTCGCCCATCCTTCACCGCCTTCAGGAAGACTTCTAGAAAGTTATCATGGTAGTATGAATTATATAATTTAACCTTAGTTGCCTCCACTCCGGTGATGTAGTTTTCAAGGTAATCAGCAGTAAATTGCTTCAGAAACCACTGAAAAGAGAAAACTTTCAGATACTCATGTCTAATAGAGTAACTCGTTGCGGACAGGGGGAAAGGCATCACATTACTTACCATCCTAAAGTTCACTATTGTCGTGGACAAAGTGTAAATAAAGAGCATAATTCCCATAATCTATCTATTTCTCCTACCAATCTTTCTTACTTTCCTCAATTGACGCTTCTTCATGAACATCTCATTACCCATACGCAAAAGGGATCGAAGCGTGGATCAGTACCGCAGATATATGTACCTACATGCAACAAGTAAATATTAGAATCTTGCACAAATGGTGTAAAATACAACTACCTACGTTCCTAAGTACAAGTATTTTTAGAGATTTCAATATGAACTACATACGGGTGTATATAGACATAATTTAGATTAGAATGTAGATTCACTCATTTTTCTCCGTATGTAGTGTACATTGGAATATCTAAAAATACTTAATTTAGGAAAGTATGGTGTATAAGACATGGGATAGAGCTAACCTAGATGGAAAACAACAACATCGCCCAATGTTTCCCTGCGGAAGTACGTGGAAATGCAATGTTAACAACAACAGGGTTAATATCCACCAAAAATAGCAAATGGTAATAAAATGATAGCATGTGTAATGATATGTTCATTGCGAGAGAGTAGCACAGTAGCAAAGGGACGGATTAAAAACGGATTGAATTGTTTACTACAACACGCATGTTGCACTATAGAAAACTGTATAGCCATTGAAACTGGTATTGCACTACTGATAGAAATGAAATTGACAAAGTTAAACATCACAAGGCAGATCCTGCTAGAGCAGAAAATGGCCCTGTTGTCTATAAAAAGGTAGAGAGAATAGATAAGACCGTTTGGCATGCTTACTACAACATGCTTAATACATCAACCGTACAAAACATCGCCATTGCAACTGGTATTGGTAAGATTCAACTAGTTAGTTCATACTTGGTAAGTCCTGAGGGGTAGTTGCTTGGGCACTTCATATGGGCAAGAGCCCGACCCAAGTTGGACACAGTGGAGGCAAGGTATTCCTGTAGGTCGAAGCGGGTATCAGTGTGGCTAACATGTGTATCTACAAGAAGCAAATAACGTAAGAATTTTAACTACAATTGCACAAATTATGTAGAATACTGTAGACATGGGATGCAACTAACCTCGACGGCGAACAACAGCATCGCCTGTTATGTCCGTGTGTAAGCAGATGGAAAGGCATGTTAACTACAATAGGGTTAGCGTCCACCAAAAATACAAAATGGAAATAAAACAACAACATCTCTGATATATCTTCATTGTGAAGAGTAGGACAGTAGCAAAGGGGCAGATTAAAAAATGGATACAACTGTTAATCGCAATAGGCTTAACAACATCCTAATTCATGTTTTGTTAGTTTGTAGCTGCTATTGGTTAAATTTAGCTGTACATTTCATACTTGAACATCACATAGTGTGCAGTACTAAAAATAACAAGGCACTTTTAACTACAGGCAACCTAGTATAGCCAATGAAACCGGTACTGATAAAAATGCAATTGACAGAGTTAAGCATCGCAAGGCAAGTGCTGCCATAGCAGAGAATGGCCCTTTTGTCAATAAAAGGTAGGGAAAATAACTAAGACGTGTTAGGCATGTTTAATACAACATGCTAATGCGTACAAAACATAACCATTGCAACCGGTATTGGTAAGATTGAACTGGTCAGTTCATACTTGGTAAGTCGTGAGGGGTAGTTGCTGGGGCACTTCAACATGGCCACAGCCCGCCCCATATCACCGGCAACGGAGGCGAGGTGGTCCTATGGGTCGAAGCATGGATCAGTGCCACTGACATGTGTACCTGCAGGCAACCAATAAATGTTAGAAGTTAAACTAAAATTGCACAAATGATGTGAAATACTATAAGACATGGGGTGCAGCTAATCACGACGGCAAACAACAGCACCGCCCGTTATGGCCCTCCATAAGTAAATGGAAAGTCATGTTAAGTACAACAGGGTTAGCATCCATAAAAAATAGCAAATGTAAATAAAACGACAACATCTCTAGTGATATCTTCATTGCGGAGAGTTGCATGGTAGCAAAGGGATAGAATAAAAAAATTTGATACAATTATTAATTACAACATTCTTAACAGTATACTGAGTCATGTATTGTTAGTTTATTGCTGGTATTGGTGAAATTGAGCTAGAGAGTTAATACTTGAACATCACATAGTGTGTAGTACTGAAATAAGGCAGTCATGAACATGCTTCATAAATCAACCATACAAAACATAGCCATTCCAAATAGTATTGGTAAGATTGAGTTGGTCAGATCATACTTGGTAAGTCCTATGGGTAGTCGATGGGGCACTTCATATGGGCCAAAGCCTACACCAAGTCGGTGGTGGCGGAAGCGATGTGTTCCTCTGGGTCGACATGCACAACGGTCATTGCGCCATCGACCGCCATCAACTCCTTGACCTCCGCGTGATATGTAGTTGGTCTTGCGCGACTATTCTATGGAGGTAGGGGCGATGGCGATTTGGAGGCATGAGGATGTTTCGCATGCGACATTTAAGCAATCAGGCCCTGGCCGTAATAGAGATCAGTGGGTTACCTAACTGGGTCGATGATGCTCGGGCAGAACATAGATTTGGTTGAAGCTGTGGTTGTGGTGGTTGCGGCGGTTTGAGCTGTCAGGAGGGAGGTAGATACTACAGAAATGAGATGGTCGGGGATGTGGTGGGAGGAATAAATTCTGAAATTGCGCGCCTAATGAAAATTTTGCTACAAAACTTGAAACTTGGGCGGGGGAACGCACAACACAAACAAAGCGCGTAAAGTACTCGTGTGCAAGAAAAGAGAAAATTGGCGGATCCGTCTCCAAAAAAAAAGCTACACATGTAGTTGATTTTTTTGGGGCGAATGGTACACTTGCTTTATTAGAAAATATCGTACAGGTAACTAACTTATTGATCATTAACACAAAAACACACACGCGGTACTCCATAGAAACCATGTATAGTAGTGGTAGATGCTCGTAACTAATTTTAGAAATTTACGGGCGACACACACACTAACTACTTCTTACATGCTCGCATCGGGGCATGATGTTCAGACACCATCGTTCCTCTTCACGGCCTTGTCGACGGCAGCCCACCGTGCTTGGATATCCACCGAGCTCTCCTCAGCCTAGCGTGCGGCCTATTCTTTCTTGTGGCAACGAGACTCTCTTTTCTTGACTGCTTTCTGCCTTTTCCGCTCCTTCTCAGCGGCTTTGGGCGCCTGTTGATCCACCACACATCCGGCCATGGCAGCAACAAAGTCCGCCCACGTAGTTGTGCGGCCGCGGGTGGTGATGAACTCGACGCGGCGGGATGCCATCGCTCCCTTACCATTTGTGCGGTCGCGGGCGACGAGGAACTCGGCGCAGCGGGATGCCATCACTTTCTTACCAGTCACTGTGCGACACGGTGCCATGAGCAATGCTTGAGAGGTCTCTAGGGTGGAGTGGCCGGAAAACCATGCAGTACGGTGGATTTTAAGAACTCAAGGACAAACAATGCCAGAAATTTGGCTTCCCTTACAATCTTTGTCACTCATTATCACACACGGTTCATCTCCATCGCCTCCAGGAATAGTGTGCGCTAAGCGTATTGTGTTTTGTGTTATGGTTGGCCGGAACCCCGGCCATGTAGGTCACGTGTGTGCATCATAGGATGCACCATGTTCGAATAGCAATGCATGTTCCTCTCATCACACCCGTGCAACTATAGCTGGTTTGGATTTATCTACGCATTAAAGCCTAGAAAATGGACATAATCCCCTTAATATGGAAAATGAGCCCGAAAAAGTGCCAAATTTGAATATGGTGATTTGCAAGGTGCAGGTTCATCCTAATAAAACTCAAGGACAAAGGGCGAAGGAAATTTTGATTCCCCTCCAATCTTGGTGATTTCCTTCTCGAAACCATGAAACTTCCTCGGTGATTGTTAAATTTATGAACGGCGTGCACGACGATATAAGGCAAACCTTCTAATTTTTTTACCATGTCATAGTGAGGCCATACCATGGCACCATTCCACGCGTCGTGTTTTTCAAGCTTGTATTTCGTTATTCTATAGTTGAAAAATCAATAAAGGACACGTTTGTGATTGATTCGTGGCACACAGATCCTTCAAATCCATGCCCGTTCCTTGTAAAAGGCATGAGAATTTACTAAATAACATGAGCATGGTGTTCTTGTGCACCTTTTCATGCACCAATTTTTTTGAATATGAATCATGTGCATATATTACTGCCTAGAAAATGCATATAATCCCCTAAATATTGCAAATGAGTCTGGAAAATTGCCAAATTTGAACATAGTGATTTGTAGGGTGTATGTTCATCGTAAAAAAAACTCAAGGAAAAAGGACAAATGAAATTTGGGTTCCCCTTCAATCTTGGCGATTTACCTCTCGAAACCATGAATCTTCATAGGTGATGGTTCGATTTATGAAGGGCGTGTATGACGACATAAGCCAAATCTACTTAAATTTTTACCATGGCATGGTGAGGCCATACCATGGCACCATGCCAGACGTCATGTTTTTCAAGCATCTATTTCATTTCTCCATAGTTGAAAAGCCAATAATCGACACGTTTGTGATTAACTCTTGCCACACGTATCCTTGAAATCCCTGCCCATTCCCAGGCATGAGAATTTGCTAAAGAGCACGAGCATGGTTTTCCACACTATTCTTGTGCACCTTTTCATGCACCAATTGTTTGAATTTGAATTATATCATTAATGCCTAGAAAATGCACATGATCTCGTAAATATGGCAAATGAGCCCGAAAAAGGTGTCAAATTTGAATTCGGGGATTTTAGGGTGTATGTTCATCGGAGAAAAAACTCAAGGACAAAGGACGAAAGAAATTTGGATTCCCCTTCAATATTTGCGATTTCCCTCTCGAAACCATGAAACTTCCTCGGTGATGGTTCGATTTATGAAGGACGTGCATGACGACATAAGCCAAACCTTCTCAATTTTTTACCATGGCATAGTGAGGCCATACTATGGCACCGTGCTAGGTGTCATGTTTTTCAAGCACGTATTTCATTTTTCTATAGTTGAAAAACCAATAAACGACATGTTTGTGGTTAACTCTTGCCACACGTATCCTTGAAATCATTGAGCATTCCTTGTAAAAGGCATTAGAATTTACTAAATAGCATGAGCATGGTTTTCCACACCGTTCTTGTGCACATATTCATGCACCGATTGTTGAAATTTGCATTATGTGCATTAGTGCCTAGAAAATGTACATAATCCCCTAAATATGGCAAATGAGCTTGGAAAAAGAGCCAAATTTTAATATTTTGATTTGCAGGGTGTACATTGATCATAAAAAAAAACTCAAGTACAAAGAAGGAAGGAAATTTGGACCCCCTTCAATCTTGGTGATTTCCCTCTCGAAACTATGAAACTTCCTCGGTGATGGTTCAATTTATGAAGGGCGTGCATGAAGACGTAGCCAAACCTTCTCAAATTTTAACCATGGCATGGTGAGGCCATACCATGGCACCATGCAAGGCATCATGTTTTTCAAGAATGTATTTCATTTTTATATAGTTGAAAAACCAATAAATGAGACGTTTGTGGTTGACTCTTGCCACACATATCCTTGAAATCACTTTGCATTCTTTGTAAAAGGCACGAGAATTTGCTAAATAGCACGAGCACGGTTTTCCAAACCTTTCTTGTGCACCTTTTCATGCATCGATTGTTTGAATTTGAATTATGTGCATTAATGCCTAGGAAATGCACATGATGCCCTAAATATGGAAAATGAGCCTGGAAAAAGTGCCAAATTTGAACACGAAGATTTGCAGGGCGTATATTCATTATAGAAAATAACTCAATGGCAAAGGACGAAATAAATTTGGATTCCCCTTCAATCTTTGTGATTGCCCTCTCGAAACAATGAAACTTCCTCGATGATGGTTCAATTTATAAAGAGCATGCATGGAGATATACGCCAAACCTTTTGAAAATTTTCCCATGGCATAGTGAGGCCATACCATAGCACCATGTCAGGCACCATGCTTTTCAAGCATGTATCATTTTTCTATAGTTGAAGAACCAATAAATGAGATGTTTGTGGTTAAATCTTGCCACACGCATTCTTGAAATCAGTGCCCATTCCTTGTAAAGGCATGAGAATTTACTGAATAGCACGAGCATGATTTTATAGACCGTTCTTATGCAAATTTTCATGCATTGATTGTTTGAACTAGAATTATGTGCATTAATGCCTAGAAAATACACATAATCACCTAAATGTGGCAAATGAGCTCAAAAAAGTGCCAAATTTGAACACGGTGATTTGCAGGGTGTATATTCATCGTAGAAAAAAAACTAGGGCAAAGGACGAAGGAAATTTGGATTCCCCTTCAATCTTGGTGATTTCCCTCTCGAAACCATGAAACTTCCTCGGTGATGGTTCCATTTATGAAGGGCGTGCATGACAACATAAGCCAAACCTTCTCAATATTTTACGATGGCATAATCAAGCCATACCATAGCACCATGCCAGGCATTATGTTTTTCATGCATGTATTTCCTTTTTCTATAGTTGAAACCAAATAAATGACACGTTTGTGGTTGACTCTTGCCACACATATCCTTGAAATCACTGCCCATTCCTTGTAAAGGCATGCGAATTTACTAAATACCATCATCATGGTTTTCAAGACCGGTTTTTTGCGCTTTTTCATGCACCGATTGTTTGAATCTGAATCTCGTTCACTAATGCCTAGAAAAGACACATAATCACCTAACTATGGTAAATGAGCCCGAAAAAATACAAAATTTGAACATGTTGCATTGGAGGGATTATGTTCATCGTAGAAAAAACTAAATGACAAGTCAAGAGGGAAATTTGAATTCCCCCTCAATCTCGGTGATTTACAATCACACACGATTCATCTCCGTCGTCTCTGCAAACCATGTGCATTCAGGCACACATCCAAAGGGAAAAAGAAAACACTCACCCCCTGCCCACTTTGTCCACACCCACTCGCCACGCACTCCTCTGCAACTCTGCACCTCATCGACTACTATCTCGGCGGCCACCCTAAGCTCGACAGCGGGCAGAGGTCACGCTCGAAACAACACAAGATTGTCGCCCCCTACTACTTGTCGCCGCCTATCTGCTCCAACTTGCACCGACTTTGTGAACTTTGGTAGATTGGGGTTTTCCGCGAGATTGGGCCGGCGATTTTCTTCATGGAGAAGATACTTAATTTAGCGAAACATTCATTCATCTCTGATTACAATCCGTCTGACGTTCTTAATAAACCGGCGGAAATCACCGTAAGTTCTCATTTTTCATTCAAGTGTCCATTGTGCAAGCACAAATCAGGGAAGTGTGGTCGCGGCCAGTCGGAAATGAAGTTTTCTCTCACCATTCCAGATGACTTCACGGAGTGCTCGATATGTTCAATCTCATCCTACCATAGTCGGCATTGCCTAATTTTTTACATTATATTGCTACATTTGGATAAAAAGTACGGTGCCACACGAGCCTATATGTTGAAGACAATTTTGTCTTCTATATTAGGCAAATTAACGATGTATTGTTCAATCAGTTACTCTCATATTTGCATCAAATATTTGTTACATTATCTATTTATGATTATATATTTTGTACTTTGCTTTCAGCTATATATTCTTCTATTATCTAAGTTACTCCCATATTTGAATGTTGCTCTGTTATTTCAATTTATCTAGTTTAAGATCTTAATTTTCATTTCAAGCAGTACATCCCCTGCTTTGCAAGAACACGACTATGAAGGAATATTGGGATTTACTTTGCTGATGACTCCATGGATGTTATATTGACAATGCAGAATGGATTTACAGTGACAGTTAGCCTAAAACATGATAAATATGATCGCTTCTATTTTTATGCGGACCTTTGGAAAAAATTCTAAGTTTTATGAGCTGAAAGGTGGCAATAAATTTCTAGTGTGTGCACTACACCCTAATCTAATTAACATGGATGTTTACTTCCTCAATGTCATCAACTAATCACAGTCTGATCGAGGTTAGTGTTCTTTCAACGTTCTCCATACTAGCATATTACTTAGCAAAATCGGGGTATTTCTTGTGACTAACTGATCGCTATTTAAGCAACCAATTGTGATTATGTTTTCTCACTCCGTTCCTAGATAGTAAAAAATTATATTTACCAATTTATTCCCACTATATATTCTTCTGCCATGTTCTGAATAAATAATACCTTTCCACCTTTAAAGCAACATATGTTGGATGCATAGTTAACGATGTATATGTTATTATACATATCAAATTTCACTGGAAAGACTTGAAGAATGTCATAAAATTTGTTGATAATATGGCAGAGACGGCAGAGTGTATAAACACTGGATTTTGGGTGGGATTAATTCCACCTATGGTGCACACATTGAACAAGACCAATTGTCTTCACAAAACACTGGTACAAAGTCTTATTTTTATGTTGATGTTCATAAACTATATATATCTTCAACAATATGTTACAATAGGTTTTTATTCTACATTGCAACAGAAATTACCCATTGCTGATGTTCCTGAATCGATTTCCCAGCATAGTGGAATTACACTTGTGCGTGCTAATAACACCAAAGTGATTGCAAGGTACTGCATTTCACACCCTGTTTTTACTACCACTTTCTGTGTAATGCAAAAATCTGAGCTTGTTAAAACTTTTTCAAAACTAATGATGTGAGTGCCATGTTTGTCATTGAATGGCTTGTGTGATGATCATGTGATGATAAAACCCCATTTCACAATATTGAATTATTTTCAAACCTTCTTCTTGTTTTTGATCAGGGTAAAACCCTACTTTGAGTTGCACTACTTTCCCTTAATGGCAAGATTGGTTTCTACCCAAAGTTGGTGATCTGATTTTAACTTATTTTAGTATTCCAAAACCACAAAATAATTATTTTTAGAGCTGTTTTCCTAATTTAATTGCATGTCCATTTCTCAGGCGAGAAATGGTATTCCTAGATGGAAAAATACTTTTCTGCCTTAGAAAAATCTGATTAAATTTGGAGATGATCAGAAGGACATATATTTTCCATACATAAGATTTTTAACCCCCATTTATATTATGATTATTTGAGTAAAACCCTGAAAACAAATTCTGTCTGTTTTGATCTTTTGAAGTATTTCCAAAGGAAATATTCTCAATAAAATCCAAGAAAATTTCAATGGTATCCCTAAGCCATATTTGGTGTCCACATAAGGTATCACTTTGATCCAAGGTGATTAAGGACCCCAATAACCCAAAAAGCCCTTCTGCCCAGATTGAAGTTAGAGCAACTCTACATAGCAAAGTTTGTCCAATGATGCTGAAACTTTGCAGGAGTGCCAAATACCTCAAATGAGGGTTCCACACAAAAAATGAGATTTGTGGGACTTAGTTTGCCCACACTCTCTTTGGAAGGGACATCTCTGGTCAAATAGTGGTGTTTTCAAGTTTACAAAGCTAAACTTGTCCAATGGAGCTCAAACTTGGTGAAACCCCATGCTTTAGCACCAAACCCAAACCTGTTAAGTTGCACCACCAGTGGTGGGGTGCAACCCCCTCAAACCACTGTCAGGCACCTTCTGATAGATGGGTAAAAACCCTCTTAGCCACAGCTAAACCCAACCCCTTTGCTCCAAACTCATAGATTAGGTGGCCAGTATGAATGCCCAACCCCAGTCAACTGGCCCCTCACTGGTTCAAAGTGGAAATGCCAAAAACCGCAATCTAAGCTTCAGTTCAAAGCTGACAGCACCAGTATTCCTTGTCTTCCTTGACCAGCCGAAGCTCCCACGAGACCCAAACGGCTAGCCTCACTCCCAGCCAGTGCCAGGACATGCTAGACACATCCAAAGTGCCTCAGAGCGCACCAGCATGCCGTGGCATGCCAAAACTGCGCTCTGGGCGCGCTACAGGAAGCCACTGAGGTGGGGGCGATGATCTTGGCCAGTTCCAACCTCCCACGAGGTGTCCAACCTCTTCCCCGACAACCCCTCTGCATCGAGCAACCATCAGGGCCCCTCCTCTCCCGCGCTAGAGCTCGTGCGACGCGTGCCCGCGCGCACCAGAACCGGCCAAGGTTGCGCGGCCACGGATGCTCGACTCCTCTCTCTCTTCCTCTATTGCAGATGTTTTTGTCAGTCCAAAACCACGTCCTAAGACCGTGGTTTCGACCCCAGCTCCTCCATGCACCCCCATGCGCGCCACGGTGAGTCACCGACGCTCCCGAATCGGCTCACCGTCGCGGGCCTATTTATAGCCCACCCCTTCGCTCCAGCACCCCTCAGACAGCTTCACCAGGACCACTAGAACCTCCCTAGCCACCCCAACAAGCCAGCAGAGCCCCGGTGCTCGAGACCGACTGAGGCCCCTCTGCCTCGGAGCTCCGGTTGATCTCCGGCTACACGACGGCTCCTGCGTTCCTCGACCCACCAAACTGATCCCCTCGACCCCAGGAAGCTTTCCCCCAACTTCCCCGAGCATTTCCATGCGCCTAGCTACCTCCTCGACCACCTCCCGAAACTCCTCCGCCGCGGGCTTCTCGTCGCCGGCGAACCCTTGCCTCTCCGCCATTGTTCTGACCACCAACAGGTAGGCGGCGTCATGCCGAGCCCATTTCTGTCCTCGTTGGGGCTTGAGAACGTCGGCAGCCTCGCCGGCGTGCTCCTCCTCCTCTCTGGCCAGAGGTAGGAGACGACCCCGACAGGTGTGCCCCACCTGTCGGTGGCCCAACTCCCTCCCCCGCGCTGCCCGCAGCAGCTGACCGCACAGCAGCAGCAGCAGCCTCAAACCTGACGGCGCGCGCGCCTGGGCAGGCTGTCGGCTGGCCATGGGCCAACTCAGTTCCATGCCGAGTCAGGCCAGGGACTTAACCCATTTAAAAAAATCTGATTTCAAAGATATTTATAAAAATATTTAACCAGTGTAAAGATATAATTTTTCCACTGTTATTCTTCTAAAAATATGTAGTATTTAATGAAACCATTGGATGAATTCTTCGGCAACTATTCTTTTTTGCAATAATAAAAAGGACTAAATTGGAATAGTTTTGCTTCGTTTGGTTGATTTTAAAAATGCTCGTTCATGAGAATCGGAGGCAAATATTTTTCAAAATGACAACTTAGATTTATCAGTAATAAAGAACATTTTAAAAATGACTTTGTGATCTGTTTTTGAGTGAGCCATTTCTTATTTATTATTTTCACGACGATAGGAAATCCGTGCGACGAGGGAATCGGAGCGGAAGACCTCGAAGACCCCGGATACCTAGCTGACCAAGGCAAGCAACCCTTTGACCATGACTGAGCATATATTATAATTGCATGTTAAGATAACAAGTATTTCCGTTGCATATGATCAGAAGTGCCGGTAAATCACTAAGGTGATGTTACCGATGGCTCCTCCGGAGCACATGCATTGAGCTTGATCCTACCCCTTTTGAGGATGATGCTATTATCATCTTGACAAGTAATGCTAGAGTAAATAGCATGAGCATGTTGTTGGTATAAATCCAAGATTTATGAAAACCCCGTCGGGTGCCACTAATGCCCGAGGGTGATGATGAGTTAGGTGGCCACTTTTGGAGAAGTGGTGCACTGGGTATTTGTGTGAGTATGGTTTTGGAAATAGAATTAGATTTATGATGTGTCGACCGTCCCAACCTTACCAGTACGACCACGTTACCCCTTATGGGACGGGGCTATGTTGATTAATCTGGTCGGTGCTAGCAAAGAGCCACATTACTAGTGGCGGGAGTGATGTGTGGTCACTCTCGTGATGGGGTCGTGGCAGGTAGGACGACTATGACATTCCTATGAGTTCCAGGCACACCGTTGGTCCCGACATGGTTGATACTATCCAGAGTCGGTGCTTGTAAGACGTACAACATGTGGGCTGGGTACCAATCAAGTGGACCTCTTTGTCTAGAATCGTCAGGGGAAAGGCATTGATCGGGTACTTACCTCGGGTATGTTATATACCGCGAGTCGTTGTTGACTCGGAAGTTTCCCGGATCTCGTGGGTCCGGCGTACTACCTCTCAGAGTGTAAAACTATTCGAATAGCCGTGTCCACGGTCAAGGACAGTTGGGTGGTGCTGCTTAAACGACGTCCAGTTATTTCCGCATAAACCGAGTGTGTGTGAGTTGTGATAAAAATGAGTTAATATGAAAGTAATGATATGACCAAGTTTGGTGACTTGGCATATAGGGTGAGCCCGGATGGTTCAGCCCTCGACAGATACATTGATATATGTAACCTGTTCTTCGAAAGTAATTCTTTAACTTCATGCGTATTCATGATCATTCCACCAAAGATGCATGTTATTGTTATCCTTCACTTTTAATGTTCATATCATGGGATGTTTGCAAGTACATTCAAAACTACTCATTGGCTTGCCATTGGTTATATTATTGACCAGACATGGAAGGACCGGAGTTTGGAGATGAGTATGTTTTCGGAGACGCCCCTGCGAACTAGGACGCTTCCGAGTCAGAATGCCTGTCGGTGTAGGCTTGATGGCATGGGCACCCGCTTAGCCCCTATGATTTCCGCTATTAGTTGTATCAGTATGATTTGGCCTTAGGACCAACCTTGTGAACTTGACCATTCGGTCATGTGATGTAGTAATTCGGTACTCGGATGTAAGACTCTTATTATTCAGTATCCGTGTGTTCGATGAGCATTGATCTCTGGGATCACTGAGCACGATCATTCGGTGATCTCGACTTGTAAGTCGGGGTCCCCACAGAGCTGGTATCAGAGCCATCCTGACTATAGGAAGGCTTAGGTAGCATGGACGATAGCCAAGACGACTAGTGCACATAGACCTTAACCTGAGATTCTGCACCCACTAAAAACTTTCTAACCCATTCCTCTACATCTTGTAGATGGTTGCCGTACCTGAGATGCTTCTGGAGACGGGCTTTCCTCTACTTTTGAGTGATAGCCTCGAGAAGTGCCAAGTACGCCACACGCCCATCTTCCTCTACCACGAGCACTGGGTCAACACCGACACTAAGGAATATCACATGTACGTGATAGTGAAGGCTAATGACTCCCCGACTAGTTGGTTCTTTGAAGGACCACATATGGAGGATCTGATGTTGGCAGTGGAGACTGCAACACGAGAGGCGCTCGTGCGACTCCGCGACTTCCTTCCCGAGATGGCTGACGAGCCAGCTACTCGTTACCTACCCTTCGTTAAGAACGGGATAGACGGGAGTTGGACACTCAACCCATGTTCTGAAGACGGGACGCCACTGAGGTTTCAGACCAACTTCAGTCTCTCCTCCGACACTTTGACGCACCTTTTGATCAAAGAGTCAACAAAGATTCGCCAAGAGCTGCGGATAGTTGTGGTTGTTGGCCCTCACCCTCTTAAAATGTGCTAGTTATTACTATGTTAAGTATGTAGATATGAACCATATGGATGTGAAAATTGTTAACTACCGTGTTACCAAGATCCTCCTTTTGTCGAATAGTGTCACCACTATATATATATGTTACTCAAATGTTGTCAGCCAAGTTCTTAAATTTTCATGGAAAGTATTGTAGACAGTTCATTCAGTTTAAGCATGTTCCCTGTAGAGTAGAGGATGTCCATGGTTTCAACGTGGCGATCAACATAGATGTCCAGAAGGAATTTGCATATTAATTGTCCATATTGCACATTGAGATAATATATGGGTAGGCTAGCCCATACAATTGATGTATTTGACATGTGTGAAAAAAATCAATAGTTCAACGAATAATTTACAAACCATAAGCTTGCTAATTTACAAGAATATTATGAACCACGTGCACAAAAAAGAGCTACTGTGCACCTGACGCCGACCCACCATGCATATCAGCCATCGTCCATCAGCGTGTCGATCATGGGCTCAATGGGAGCGGAGGCCGCCAAGTCGATGACTTACACAACTTGATCGATCGAGGCTGGGCAGACTCGGCATGAGGGATCCCCGATACTGGCTCAAGCGCAGCGCTCATGAGGGTTATCGCAACCGCAGGGTCTGCCCCGACAACGTCCGACGAGACGATGCTCTCTCTTTCCAGGGTTGTCGTGATGCCCCCATGCATATCCCGGAGACGTCCGACGATGCACCCTCCTCCATCTGGGACATAAGAATGCACCTCATGCGGCGGCTTCCACGGGCGTAGTTGTCATTGCGTCATCCCGATTCCTCCTCTGCCATCTGCATCATCTGCCACACTACACCGATCGAGCAGTATCGCCTGCTGGCGACCCCTGTACGCTTTTAGGATGGCCTTGGCTAACTTGGCGGCTTGCTCGTACCGCATTTCTGCTTCCTTTGGTCGTCATCGGTAGAGGCAGCGACATGGTCGTCGACCGCCAAGCCGACCATCGTGCCTTCAGCCTCGATTCCATCGTCGCACAACTCCATCCTCTCATTGTTCGTTGGGGGTATGCAGGTATGTGTGGGTAACTAGCTAGAAAGTGGATTAGTAGTGAGTCACTGTGAGCGGCCATTTTTGTGGTTATTTATAGCTAGGAGGTGGCTAGGGGATTGGGGATTTTCAATTCACCGATGTGGAGCGCGGGAAGCCTGCCCTAGAGCGCAGGTAGACTAAAAGTGGAGCACACAACCCGTCAACCGTATGCGGTGTCAAGTGTTACCACACACATGTTAACATAAGAAAACGTATGTGTAACTTATTAGTCATCGCACACGAATAAACACATAAGCATTGTGTGCTATACTGCTAGCCACCGCAAGCAACCAGTTCGCATTTTCAATTTCTTTTCTACACAGAGAATCGCACCGAATTAACTTCAGTAACAATTTGTGTTATATTTTCTCACTACAAACAGTTCACCTGAGTGGGTTGTTTGCAGCATATCACACACATCTTGTTTATACGAATCGTCTGTGTTCTTTTGGATCATCATAGTCAGTTCATCTATGTGAACGGTATGCTGCATATGACACATGTCTTCTTAAATTGAACCATTTCTGTTGTGTTTCCTAATCGAAAATAGTTGGTCCGAGTGAACCGTATGCCGTATATCACACACAATGTGATTTGGCTGACTGTTTCTGTTGCATTTCCTAATAGCAAACAGTTCATCTGAGCAAACTGTATGCCGTATATCAGACACACCTTGATATAGATGTTCGTTTGTATTGTTCTACTTCATCGCAAACAGTTTTTATGGATTAATTGTATGTCACGCATCGCACATGCAAGTATAATATGAACCATGTTTGAGCTCTCTGCCATATTTTTTGCATCCTTTTTTATGGTATTTTACATCATGGTTTCCAATTAATGCACCGCACACAGTTTCGTCGAAGGGCCTCTGATTATAGTGTCGCGTTAGCAGCATCCTACAGTAGCGTTCCCTTATATCTTTTAGATCACGGTGGCGTATAGATTACATAGAAATAATTCCACTCTAGTGCTTCACTTATATATTTTTTAGAGTTAATAAATAGTGATGATAATTTGCATGGGTTATAAGACTAGTCCAAAAATAATAGGTATTCAACGAGTGAACAAGAAACCACATGTAGCACATAAAAGAGAAACTTTGGGTTAATGATAGTAATGTGGTAATGTGAAAGGGCATGAGTGCATGATGATTGGTTAATAAGAATATTCTGAATTAGAGGGTTATATCTTTTTGTTCATCTAAATATTTTCATGGCTTGGTGATGCTATGTGAGCATCCTTATTCCTCGTTGAAATCCTCGTGTTGTTTAGGTTGGGGCGCATTGGTTAACTCCTACCAACCTCCTCCCTAGGGGAATGCGAGTGGTACTTTGATTCGGGAAAGCTAATAAAATATTGAAACAAGTATGTGAGTTCAATACGACTAATGTGAATCCATGGATATACAAACTCTCACGTGCACATATTTGCTAGCCTCTTCGCTACCGTGCATTGCCCATTCTCACCTCGAGGATCGGTGCAACCTTCATCGGTGCATCCAAACCCTGTGACATGATACACTCTGTTCACATAAGCCTCATTATATATTCCTCAAAACATCCACCATACCTAACTATCATGGCATTTCCATAGCCATTCCCAAATATATTTCCATGCAACTCCCACTCTCACATCATATGACTAGTACTTTCATTGTCAAATTGCTTTGCATGATCACACAAGCTGGCATAGTATTTGTGGCAAAGCCACCATTCATCATTTTTGGTACATGTTATGCTTGATCATTGCAAATCCTGGTACACTACCAGAGGCATTCATATAGTCTCATGCTATAGTTTTTCATATTGAGTTGTAAGTAAATAGAAGTGTGATGATCATCATTAATAGGGCACTATCTCAGTGAGAAAAGGATGATGGAGACAATGATTCCCCCACAAGTTGGGATGCGACTCTGGACAAAAAGAAAAATAAAAAAGGAAAGAAGAAAGAAATATGTCACAGCCCTAGAATAATTACTTGCAATTAGTTGCATCATCATCTTGCACCAGGTTAAACCCAAATGTTTTTGAAATTTGGACTAACAAAACCCTAGCACCTCCCCTCACAAAAGGAAATTCTACTAAGTGTGATTTTTAATGAACCCAAAATGGTTTTTAAAAATGTTCATGTTTTCTGATAAATGTTGGAAACAACATTTCAGTGATGACTTTTATTTTCAATCACTTTTGACATTTAAATTAATCCACAAAAGGCACTGGAAATTGCCAAAACAAATAACTGTAAATATTTAGTTATTTCAAAAATACTGAATCTTTTGTGGAACTTGGAAATAGCCAAACAAAACCCCACAAATGATTTGAATATTTCTGGCCTAGGGTTGGAGCCAAAACAAATCAAAACAAATGTTAGAAATTATAAAACAGGAAATAAAAAAATAATAAAAGAAGAAAGAACCTTACCTCGCCTTCCTAGCCCAGGAGGGAAGCCAGCTCAGCCCACCAGGGGCAGGGGTCTTCTTCCTCCTTGTGACAGGAGGATAGGCAGGTGCGTGGTGTGCATGGCCACGTCGCCGGCCACCTCCACCCTGCCTGCCTGTCTCCCCCCTCGCCTTAGCAGCGCCACGAAGGCCCCAACGCCGCCCTCATCCATTTTCCCCATCTGTGGCCCCTCTCACCCCCTCCTCGAGCTCGCGTTTGTCCTCATATTCGAGAGCAGCCGGCATCGATTCGCCGCCCTCCGTGCCTCCCCGACCCTACCAACAACGCCATCAGCTCCGCGTAGACGATGGTTCCGGCGATGTGATCGTTGACATTGATGAAGACTCATTGCTATCTTCAGACGTGTCAGGCAAGCAAACACCCCTTCATCATATTTATATGAACCCACTCTCTCGCTGCTGCTCTCTTTTATTGCATTAGGACAAACACGATTCAACTATTACGTGTTCTCGGTAGTTGAACCCATTCCTCTGCATGACCTGATTTTGCCACATTAAATAGTTGAAACCACTTAGCATGAGTGGCAACTGATTGAGCCTTGTTGTGCATACTCATCCATGCTTACTTGCAATGCATGCTATGCTTAGAGTCATGTCGGGTCTGATCCATATGGATGATGAACCGGAATGGTTGTGTTCATGATGGGGAACATCACATGGGAAACAAAAATTTTCCTACGCACACGAAAACCTATCATGGTGATGTCCATCTACGAGGGCGATTTCAGATCTATGTACCCTTGTAGATCACACAGCAGAAGCGTTAATAAACGCGGTTGATGTAGTGGTACGTCCTCACGTCCCTCGATCCACCCCGCGAACCATCCCACGAACCGTCCCGCGATCCGTCCCACGATCCGCTCCGATCTAGTGCCGAACGGACGACACCTCCGCGTTCAGCACACATACAGCTCGACGATGATCTCGGCCTTCTTGATCCAGCAAGAGAGACGGTGAGGTAGATGATTTCTCTGGCAGCGTGACGGTGCTCCGGAGGTTGGTGGTGATTTAATCTCAGCAGGGCTCCGCCCGAGCTCCGCCCGAGCTCCGCAGAAACGCGATCTAGAGGAAAAACCGTGGAGGTATGTGGTCGGGCTGCCGTGGCAAAGTTGTCTCAAATCAGCCCTAATACCTCCGTATATATAGGTGGGAGGGGAGGGGCCTTGCCTTGAGGCTCAAGGAGCCCCAAGGGGGTCGGCCGAAGGGGGGGAGGAGGAATCCTCCTCCAATCCTAGTCCAACTAGGATTGGAAGGTGGAGTCCTTCCCTTCCTTCCCACTTCCCCCTTTTTTTTCTCTTTGATTTTCTCTTATCTTGCGCAGGGGCCTTCTTGGGCTTGTCGACCAGCCCACTAAGGGCTGGTGCGGCAGCCCTAAGGCCTATGGGCTTCCCCGGGGTGGGCTGCCCCCCCGGTGAACATCCGGAACCCATTCGTCACTCCCGGTACATTCCCGGTAATGCCGAAAACTTTCCAGTAATCAAATGAGGTCATCCTATATATCAATCTTCGTCTCCGGACCATTCCCGAAACCCTCGTGACGTCCATGATCTCATCCGGGACTCCGAACAACATTTGGTAACCAACCATATAACTCAAATACGCATAAAACAACGCCGAACCTTAAGTGTGCAGACCGTGCGGGTTCGAGAACTATGTAGACATGACCCGAGGGAATCCTCGGTCAATATCCAATAGCGGGACCTGGATGCCCATATTGGATCCTACATATTCTACAAAGATCTTTTCGTTTGAACCTCAGTGCCAAGGATTCATATAATCCCGTATGTCATTCCCTTTGTCCTTCGGCATGTTACTTGCCCGAGATTCGATCGTGAGTATCCGCATACCTAGTTCAATCTCGTTTACCGGCAAGTCTATTCACTCATTCCGTAATACAAGATCCCGTGACTTACACTGAGTCACATTGCTTGCAAGGCTTGTGTGTGATGTTGTATTACCGAGTGGGCCCCGAGATACCTCTCCGTCACACGGAGTGACAAATCCCAGTCTTGATCCATACTAACTCAACGAACACCTTCAGAGATACCTGTAGAGCATCTTTATAGTCACCCAGTTACGTTGTGAAGTTTGATACACACAAAGCATTCCTCCGGTGTCAGTGATTTATATGATCTCATGGTCATAGGAATAAATACTTGACACGTAGAAAACAGTAGCAACAAAATGACACGATCAACATGCTATGTCTATTAGTTTGGGTCTAGTCCATCACATGATTCTCCCAATGATGTGATCCAGTTATCAAGCAACAACACCTTGTACATAATCAAAAGACCCTGACTATCCTTGATCAACTACCTAGCCAACTAGAGGCTTGCTAGGGACAGTGTTTTGTCTATGTATCCACACATGTATCTAAGTCTTCATTCAATACAATTATAGCATGGATAATAAACAATTATCATGATATAGGAATTATAATAACAACTTATTTATCATTGCCTCTAGGGCATAATTCCAACAGTCTCCCAGTTGCACTAGAGTCAATAATCTAGCCCTCACATCACCATGCGAATTACATTGTAATAAATCTAACACCCATACAGTTCTGGTGTTGATCATGCTTTGCCCGTGGAAGCGGTTTAGTCAGCGAGTTTGCCACATCCAGATCCGTGTGCACTGTGCATATATTTACGTCCTCGCCTTCGACGTAGTCGCGGATGAGGTTGAAGCGTCATTTGATGTGTCTGGTCTTCTTGTGAAACCGTGGTTCCTTTGCTAAGGCAATGGCACCCGTGTTGTCACAAAACAGGGTTATTGGATTCAGTGCGCTCGGCACCACTCCAAGATCCGTCATGAACTGCTTCATCCAGGCACCCTCCTTAGCTGCCTCCGAGGCAGCCATGTACTCCGCTTCACATGTAGAATCAGCTACGACGCTTTGCTTGGAACTGCACCAGCTTACCGCACCCCCATTAAGAATAAATACGTATCCGGTCTGTGACTTAGAGTCGTCCGGATCTGTGTCAAAGCTTGCATCGACGTAACCTTCTACGGCGAGCTCTTTGTCACCTCCATACACGAGAAACATCTCCTTAGTCCTTTTCAGGTACTTCAGGATATTCTTGACCGCCGTCCAGTGATCCACTCCTGGATTACTCTGGAACCTGCCTGCCATACTTATGGCCACGCTAACGTCCGGTCTAGTGCACATCATTGCATACATGATAAAACCTATGGCTGAAGCATAGGGGACGGTCCTCATATGCTCTCTATCTTTATCAGCTGCTGGGCACTGAGTCTTACTCAATCTCGTACCTTGTAAAACTGGCAAGAACCCCTTCTTGGACTGTTCCATTTTGAACCTCTTTAAAACTTTATCAAGGTATGTGCTTTGTGAAAGTCCTATCAGACGTTTTGATCTATCCCTATAGATCTTTATGCCTAGAATGTAAGCAGCTTCTCCTAGGTCCTTTATAGAGAAACTTTTATTCAAGTAATCCTTTATGCTCTCTAAAAACTCCACGTTGTTTCCAATCAGCAATATGTCATCCACATATAATATTAGAAACGCCACCGAGCTCCCACTCACTTTTTTGTAAATACAAGATTCTCCAACCACTTGTATAAACCCAAATGCTTTGATCACCTCATCAAAGCATTTATTCCAACTCCGAGATGCTTGCACCAGTCCATAAATGGATCGCTGGAGCTTGCACACTTTGTTAGCATTTTTAGGATCGACAATACCTTTGGGTTGCATCATATACAACTCTTCCTTAAGGAAACCGTTAAGGAACGCTGTTTTGACATCCATCTGCCACATTTCATAATCAAAAAATGCAGCTATTGCTAACATGATTCTAACGGACTTAAGCATCGCTACGGGTGACAACGTCTCATCATAGCCAACTCCTTAAACTTGTGAAAAACCCTTTGCCACAAGTCGAGCTTTATAAACGGTTACATTACCGTCAATGTCCATCTTCTTCTTAAAGATCCATTTGTTCTGAATAGCCTTGCGGCCTTCAGGTAGTACTTCCAAAGTCCACACTTTGTTTTCATACATAGATCCTATCTCGGACTTCATGGCCTCCAGCCATATGTTGGAATCCGGGCCCACCATTGCTTCTTCATAATTCGCAGGCTCATTGTTGTCCAACAACATAATTGATAAGACGAGATTAGCGTACCACTCTGGAGTAGTACGTTGTCTCGTCGACCTGCGAGGTTCGACAGGAACTTGATCCGGAGTTTCATGATCATCATCATTAACTTCCTTCTCAATCGGCGTCGCAACAACAGGGGTTTCCCCTTGCCCTGCGCCACCATCCAGAGGGATGAGAGGTTCGACAACCTCATCAAGTTCTATCTTCCTCCCACTCAATTCTCTCGAGAGAAACTCCTTCTCGAGAAAAGCTCCGTTCTTAGCAACAAACACTTTGCCCTCGGATTTGAGATAGAAGGTGTACCCAACTATCTCTTTTGGGTAACCTATGAAGACACACTTTTCCGCTTTGGGTTCCAGCTTTTCAGGCTGAAGCTTTTTGACATAAGCATCACATCCCCAAACTTTAAGAAACGACAACTTTGGTCTTTTGCCATACCACAGTTCATATGGTGTCGTCTCATCGGATTTTGATGGTGCCCTATTTAAAGTGAATGCACCTGTTTCTAATGCATAACCCCAAAACGATAATGACAAATCGGTAAGAGACATCATAGATCGCACCATCTCTAATAAAGTACGATTATGACGTTCGGACACACCATTACGCTGTGGTGTTCCAGGCGGTGTCAACTGTGAAACAATTCCACGTTGTATTAAGTGAGCACCAAACTCGAAACTCAGATATTCACCCCCACGATGAGACTGTAGGAACTTGATCTTCTTGTTACGATGATTTTTAACTTCACTCAGAAATTGCTTGAACTTTTCAAATGTTTCAGACTTGCGTTTCATCAAGTAGACATAACCATATCTACTCAAATCGTCAGTGAAGGTGAGAAAATAACGATATCCGTCGTATGCCTCCACACTCATCGAACCACACACATCGGTATGTATGATTTCCAACAAGTCACTTGCACGCTCCATTGTTCCGGAGAACGGAGTTTTAGTCATCTTGCCCACGATGCATGGTTCACACGTGTCAAGTGAATCAAAGTCAAGTGACTCCAAAAGTCCATCGGTATGGAGTTTCTTCATGCGCTTTACACCAATCTGACCTAAGCGGCAGTGCCATAAAAACATGGCGCTATCATTGTTAACTCTAACTCTTTTGGTCTCAATGTTATGTATATGTGTATTATCACTATCAAGATTCAATATGAACAATCCTCTCACATTGGGTGCATGACCATAAAAGATATTACTCATAGAAATAGAACAACCATTATTCTCTGATTTAAACGAGTAACCGTCTCGCAATAAACAAGATCCAGATATAATGTTCATGCTTAACGCATGCACTAAATAACAATTATTTAAGTTCATAACTAATCCCGATGATAACTGAAGTGAAACTGTGCCGACGGCGATTGCATCAACCTTGGAACCATTTCCCACGCGCATCGTCACCTCATCCTTCGCCAGCCTTCGCTTATTCCGCAGTTCCAGTTTCAAGTTGCAAATATGAGCAACAGAACCGGTTATCGAATACCCAGGCACTACTACAAGAGCTGGTTAAGTACACATCAATAACACGTATATCGAATATACCTGATTTTTCTTTGGCCGCCTTCTTATCAGTCACATACTTGGGGCAGTTGGGCTTCTAGTGACCCATACCCTTGCAATAATAACACTCCGTTTCAGGCTTAGGTCCAGCTTTGGGTTTCTTCGTCGGATTGGCAACAGGCTTGCCGCTCTTCTTTGAATTACCCTTCTTTCCTTTGTCGTTTCTCTTGAAACTAGTGGTCTTATTCACCATCAACACTTGATGCTCTTTACGGAGTTCTGACTCTGCGAATTTTAGCATCGCGAATAACTCGCCGGGTGACTTGTTCATCCCTTGCATGTTATAGTTCAACATGAAGCCCTTATAGCTTGGTGGCAGTGATTGAAGAATTCTGTCAGTGATAGCCTCTTGCGGGAGTTCAATCCCCAGCTCAGCTAGACGGTTTGAGTACCCAGACATTTTGAGCACATGTTCACTGAGAGACGAATTCTCCTCGATCTTGCAAGCATTGAATTTATCGGAGGTCTCATACCTCGATCCGGGCGTTCTTCTGAAAGATAAACTTCAACTCCTGGAACATCTCATATGCTCCATGACGCTCAAAGCGACGTTGAATTCCTGACTCTAAGCCATACAAGACTGCACATTGAACTACTGAGTAGCCCTACTTACGTGTTAACCAAGCATTCTTAACATCTTGGTCAGCCGTAGCGGGTGGTTCATCTCCTAGCGCAGCATTAAGGACATAATCCTTCTTCCTAGCTTGTAGGAGCAACTTAAGATTACAAGCCCAGTCTACAAAGTTGCTTCCATCATCTTTCAACTTAGCTTTCTCTAGGAACGTATTAAAATTCAGGGTGACTGTCGCGTGAGCCATTGATCTACAACACAAATATATTCAAAGTGGACTTAGACTATGTTCAAGATAATTAGAGTTTAACTTAATCAAATTACTTGCTAAACTCCCACTCAAAAAGTACATCTCTCCAGTCATTTGAGTGGTTCATGATCCAATTCCACTAGCTCAAGTCCGATCGTCACGTGAGTTGAGGATAGTTTCAGTAGTAAGCATCCCTATGCTAATCATATCAACTATATAATTCATGATCGACCTTTCGGTCTCATGTGTTCCGAGGCCATGTCTGCACATGCTAGGCTCGTCAAGCTTAACCCGAGTGTTCCGCGTGTGCAACTGTTTTGCACCCGTTGTATGTGAACGTTGAGTCTATCACACCCGATCATCACGTGGTGTCTCGAAACGACGAACTGTAGAAACGGTGCACAGTCGGGGAGAACACAAGTCTTGAAATTTCAGTGAGAGATCACCTCATAATGCTACCGTCGTTCTAAGGAAAATAAGGTGCATAAAAGGATTAACATCACATGCAATTCATAAGTGACATGATATGGCCATCATCACGTGCTTCTTGATCTCCATCACCAAAGCACCGGCACGATCTTCTATCACTGGCGCCACACCATGATCTCCATCAATGTGTCGCCATCGGGGTTGTCGTGCTACTCATGCTATTACTATTAAAGCTACATCCTAGCAATATAGTAAACGCATCTGCAAGCACAAACATTAGTATAAAGACAACCCTATGGCTCCTACCGGTTGCCGTACCATCGACGTGCAAATCGGTATTAACTATTACAACATGATCATCTCATACATCCAATATATCACATCACATTGTTGGCCATATCACATCAGAAGCATACCCTGCAAAAACAAGTTAGACGTCCTCTAATTGTTGTTGCATGTTTTACGTGGTGACCATGGGTATCTAGTAGGATCACATCTTACTTACTCAAACACCACAACGGAGATATATGAATTGCTATTTAACCTCATCCAAGGTCCTCCTCGGTCAAATCCGATTCAACTAAAGTTGGAGCAACCGACACTCGCCAGTCATCTTTGAGCAACGGGGTTGCTCGTAGCAATGAAACCAGTGTCTCGTAAGTGTACGAGTAATGTCGGTCCGAGTCGCTTTGATCCAACAATACCGCGGAATCAAGAAAAGACTAAGGAGGGAAGCAAATCACACATCACCGCCCACAAAAACTTTTGTGTTCTACTCGAGATGACATCTACGCTTGAACCTAGCTCATGATGCCACTGATGGGGAACGTCACATGGGAAACAAAAATTTTCCTACGCACACGAAGACCTATCATGGTGATGTCCATCTACGAGGTGGAATTCAGATCTACGTACCCTTGTAGATCGCACAACAGAAGCGTTAATAAACGCGGTTGATGTAGTGGAACATCCTCACTTCCCTCGATCCGCCCCGCGAACCGTCCCACGAACCGTCCCGCGATCCGCTCCGATCTAGTGCCAAACGGACGACACCTCCGCGTTCAGCACATGTATAGCTCGACGATGATCTCGGCCTTCTTGATCCAGCAAGTGAGACGGAGAGGTAGATGAGTTCTCCGACAGCGTGACGGCCCTCCGGAGGTTGGTGGTGATCTAATCTCAGCAGGGCTTCGCCCGAGCTACGCAGAAACGCGATCTAGAGGAAAAACCGTGGAGGTATGTGGTCGGGCTGCCGTGGCAAAGTTGTCTCAAATCAGCCATAATACCTCCGTATATATAGGTGGGAGGGGAGGGGCCTTTCCTTGAGGCTCAAGGAGCCCCAAGGGGGTCGGCCGAAGGGGGGGAGGAGGAATCCTCCTCCAATCCTACTCCAACTAGGATTGGAAGGTGGAGTCCTTCCCTTCCTTCCCACTTCCCCCTTTTTTTTCTCTTTGATTTTCTCTTATCCTGGGCAGGGGCCTTCTTGGGCTTGCCCACCAGCCAGCCCACTAAGGGCTGGTGCGGCTGCCCTAAGGCCTATGGGCTTCCTCGGGGTGGGCTGCCCCCCGGTGAACATCCGGAACCCATTCGTCACTCCCGGTACATTCCCGGTAATACCGAAAACTTTCCAGTAATCAAATGAGGTCATCCTATATATCAATCATCGTCTCCGGACCATTCCAGAAATCCTCGTGACGTCTGTGATCTCATCCGGGACTCCGAACAACATTCGGTAACCAACCATATAACTCAAATACGCATAAAACAACGACGAACCTTAAGTGTGCAGACCCTACGGGTTCGAGAACTATGTAGACATGACCCGAGGGACTCCTCAGTCAATATCCAATAGCGGGACCTGGATGCCCATATTGGATCCTACATATTCTACCAAGATCTTGTCGTTTGAAACTCAGTGCCAAGGATTCATATAATCCCGTATGTCATTCCCTTTGTCCTTCGGTATGTTACTTGCCCGAGATTCGATCGTCAGTATCCGCATACCTATTTCAATCTCGTTTACCGGCAAGTCTCTTTACTCGTCCCGTAATACAAGATCCTGTGACTTACACTAAGTCACATTGCTTGCAAGGCTTGTGTGTGATGTTGTATTACCGAGTGGGCCCCGAGATACCTCTCCGTCACACGGAGTGACAAATCCCAGTCTTGATCCATACTAACTCAACGGACACCTTCGGAGATACCTATAGAGCATCTTTATAGTCACCCAGTTACGTTGTGACGTTTGATACACACAAAGCATTCCTCCGGTGTCAGTGAGTTATATGATCTCATGGTCATAGGAATAAATACTTGACACGCAGAAAACAGTAGCAACAAAATGACACGATCAACATGCTACGTCTATTAGTTTGGGTCTAGTCCATCACATGATTCTCCCAATGATGTGATCCAGTTATCAAGCAACAACACCTTGTACATAATCAGAAGACCCTGACTATCCTTGATCAACTGGCTAGCCAACTAGAGGCTTGCTAGGGACAGTGTTTTGTCTATGTATCCACACATGTACCTAAATCTTCATTCAATACAATTATAGCATGGATAATAAAACATTATCTTGATACAGGAATTATAATAACAACTTATTTATCATTGCCTCTAGGGCATAATTCCAACAGTTCATGTCCTACAGTGTGAGAGTAAAGGTGTGAATCCGATTTGGTAAAGGTAGCGATGAGAGGCCATGTACGAGTACATGGTGGGTTGTCTCACATGGACCGTCCTTAAGAACTGAGTTCTGTGTATGTTATCCAAGACAAGATACTACCATGCATTGGGCCCTGAAATATGACCCCGCTTGGCTTATTAATTGACTAGATCTCTGTCCAGGAGTTGCAATTAGTTTCTGGTGTTTGTAGAAAAAGTGTTGGCGTCCGTGTTTAGCTCTATCCACCGGGGTAGGCTTCTCTGCGGTTGATACACAGTGGCATGGTGTACCAAGTGGCACCCGGATGGTGGGCTTGGGAAACCTGCGCACATTGTTTGGGGCCGTAGAGGAAACCTTGGTCGGACTTCCTTGCGGGTTCAGTCTCAAATAGGCAATAAACCTGGACTAGGGTCTTGTGTGGTTAACGGTCGTGGCCGACACCCACGCGAGTGCTTCCACTTGAAGGTTGCCGAGATGAATGACCTGCATATGGTGCTAAGTGGTGAGAGCATGTGTGAAGAAGTATACCCCTGCAGGGTGATTTAAACTGTTCGAATAGCCACGTCCTCGGATATGGACTACTTGGAAACATTACGTGGTACATAGAAAATTTTAATGGATACTCTAAAACATGCAAGATAAGTGTGATTGCTATGGATGGCCTTCTCGTAAGGAGACGAGAGTGGATCCATAGTGGTGTATTGAATTGGTGAATATGTGGACTCGTGTGCGCTATCCCACCTCAAAGAAAGAACTAGTAGTCGTAGTACATGTTAGCCAAGCGACAAAGCTGGTTTGCTGCAATCAACCCGCACAATCCTTTCATTGATACTAATGCATATATAGATAGTTGTGATGTAAGTCTTGCTGAGTACCTTTGTACTCACGATTGCTTTATTTATGTTTTGCAGAGAAGATTTAGTCTCATTAAAAGGTTCTACGCGAGGTGTTCGATGTTGACCGGAATAGCTTGGGAATCCCAGACAGAGGTCTGGTTCCTTTGGTAGGGTCGTTGTAGCTTTTCAGGCTCTTCCAGCAACTTTTAGTAGATGTGTGTACCCAGACTTGTTGTGCTTCCCCTTGATGTTTGTATGACTTGAGTGACATGTCACAAGACCCCGTTTGGAATATCATACTATGTTGATTCTTATGTGTCTTTAATAAAAGCTTGAGTCATAGAGTTATGTTGTGATGCCATGTTGTATCTACACATATCATGCATATTGTGTGTTTGTTATGAAATGCATTATATGTGTGGGATTCAACACCTAGTTGTGTGCCTTTAATAGTACTCTTTACGGGGAAATGCCTCTTTGTGCTTCCACCGAGCTTTGGTAGCTTGCTACTGCTCCGGACACATTGATTGACCGGCATGTATCCTTCTTTGCTGCTGTGTCTGTCCCTTCGGGGAAATGTCACGCGGTGTAATGGAGTCCTTGTAGCTTGCTACGACTCATGTACACACGCTGATGACCGACACCTGCTTTGCTAGGTTATGTATGCCTGTCCTTGTACGGATGTATCACTTGGGTATATAACTAGTCATGTCGACCCAGGTTCTTTGTCGTTTGAACACTAGCGACACATTCATATACGTGAGCCAAAAGACGCAAACGGTCCCGACCAAGGTAAGGTGGCAGCCGTGGAGTTTACAGTGCGTGAGGCCGCAAAGTGATGTGATGTGTTACAGGCTGATTTCTTATGACTTAGGATCGGGGTCCCGACAACTTTGGTATCAGAGCTTGACTGCTTGTAGGATAACCAAGCCAAACTGGTCGATGTTGAGTCTAGCAACTCTTTAGTTATATAAGGGAATTGTTTGTGGAAGGGAACGTAAGGCTCTTTTTACTCCTTTCCTTGTGTCAATCTTATTCTGAGTCATCCTCTTCTTTATTCTACGGGTTTTGAGGATTAGGCTTTCTCATCTATTCATTAGGATGACGAGTTAATATGCTGGAGACTTATAGAAAAGTTGTTGTCTTCCTGGATGAGTGTTTCCATAAGAATTAAATTGTTATGTTGTTAGTTTTCTTGCAGGTTGCCTCATATTCATGCCCGTACAGCCGTTATGCTATCTCAGTTTTCCAAGATTTCTAAACAATCTGATGCAATTGCAAATTCCTTCTTTCTGTTCCCGATGTATTTTTGGCCAGACAAAGCACACCAATTATTGTGTTGAGGTACTTTATTACCTCGACGTATTGTTGAAGTACTAGGAAACCGTGTTACCTCCGAAAACCACCCAATAGTCTAGATGTGTTCTATGCTTCCAGTGTGATAATTCTGGCCATCATTTCCGAAAACATCTCATGATGTTATTTAGTTTGTAGGTATTCTATTTCTGGGTTCTTGAATCCAAGGATTCTGCTCACCTCTGTTGATAGTGTTGCTAGTTCCTTTGGAATGATTACTAACCTTGTTGTAGTTCCCAAGGTTCATGGTATATCATTCTTCCAACACCATGGACCATCTCTGGCAGAAGTTCTTCGTGAACTAAAGATCATAATAAGAGTGCTCGTGATGAGTTCTCGACTCCATATTGTGATTCTGCCAATTCCGCCCTTCTGCATGGGTTATCTGGAAGCATAATGTTGAACTCGTTCGACATGCTAATCTATGCATCCACAACTCAAGAAATCATGTGCTCTTGAGTTGGCCCTATCTAGTTGTATTCTGACCTTCATCCATGAGAGGATAGTCAAGAGTAGTTGTGTATTCATGTCATCGATGTCTTTTATTCCCATGGTCTGTCAAGTTGTTCTATTTCCGATTGACTGGGAGAAGCAAACTCTAGTAACTCATCCATTTCTTGGACTGGGTCAAAGTAGTTGTATTCCGCAGATCAAAATGCCACTCTGGCTTTTGTTGTTCTATCTTGGAGTATTACCCTCTCTTTGTCAAGAGTGTTGTGAGAATTGCACCATCTCTTATGAGCTCTTGATGTAATGATACTTCTCGCTATCATTGTTCGTCCCTCAGTTTCCGTGTTGGTTGTAACCGGAATATCGACAAGTGAACCATGATGTGTGCAATCAATACTCCTAGCAATGTCATTGCTTATAAAGTTAATGGACAATAAATTCACTCTTATGGTGATGGTGATTGAATCGTCATCCTAAGATTGACCGTGCTACCTAGTCCATGTTTCATGGTGCTCCTTTTCGACCAATGGGTTAGGATTGTGCCAATCCTTCGCTCTTTGATCATATCATCTTGCCCTGAAAAGTGATATTGTTCCCGAGCTTAATAACATATCGGTGGTTCGTGATTTTCCGAATATCTTCTCGAAAGTAATACCAGGTTTTTCCTGACTGTTATGATAGAGCTCGTGATCAAGTTGGTTTCCCTATACGCCATCTTCTCCAAGAATCCATGTTGGATACCCCCGAGCTAGTTAGTTAAGCTAAACAACAACTTGGAGAGTTGGAAGATAAAAGCTTTGCCTAAACTTAGTTCATTTTAAAGGGATATCTTTCCGGTTGTATGAGTCTTAAAGAAAGATGATATTGTCATCGGTTGATTCGTCTGATCAATTGTTGCATATATTATCTTGTCCAATTTTGATTTGAGTATGGGCTATTGTCATATCAAACTCAAAACCAAAGATTTTGTAACGGTGTCTTACTTGTGGATTTCCTTGAGTATACACCATTATATTCTTTGATCTGACCAATGCTATTATCTTGCTCACATAGTTGTGGAAATCCATTTATATGGGTATCTCGATGAATTGTCGTTGAGCCCATCGGCAACATTTTCATTTGTTCCATGATTTATGTTGGACATTAAGCTAGTGTTGGAAACTTTGTAGACATTGTCTTCGTGTCTCGAGCACGAGGTATATGTTAGGTGTAAGAAGTGACTTCCTCTAATTCACGTGCATTGATGCAAGTTGCTGCCATGAATTCGAGAAAAGTTAATTTGTTTTCTTTGGAATCATCCCAAGTCAGCCACACACGTGCAAAGTATTCTATGGTTTGATAGACTGATCATCTCAACTCCATATGTAATTCCAAGCACCCCAAGCCACAGATTGATTTGTTCAAGGAAAAGAAGTAAAGTGTTATTCCCGAAGGGCCCAGACGGACTTGCACATTGCTTCGTTATCCGCAATGATGGTTCCCAAACCAGAACTCGGTAGTGTTTTGCTGTAAGATTTTTCATGTGCTCATCCTTGTCTTGGACAGTGTGTTCATGTGGATCTTGCAAATCCAGCTCATGTTCTGGAGTTGTCTTCCGTAGTTCATTTCCCGAGAATCTCGCAACGTTACCTCGTCGATTTCTGTTGCAGACTTTGTTTTCAGACATGCTGAGTCTGAAACATCATGTCACCAACCAGATCTAAATATCAGGCAGATATGATGGTTGTAACGCTTCCGAAGGATTATAATATTGGTCTCTCTATAACCCGGTAAAGTGATGTTGTGGCTAACACACCTAGCCGGAAGACTTAATATTATAATATCTCGCATCAGCAACCTTAGCCATCTCCTCGTGAGATTTTTGTATGACTTATTTTAGAAGTTGTTCCTCATGGACCCAATTTAAGCCCGGAAGTCCGACCTATACTTGATGTGCTAGATATCAAGCATGACCTATAATTGGGTTGTGCTAGTACGTCAAGGAGAACATTAGAAGCGGAGTGCTAAATGTCTCTTGGTCGATTAACAGATTTCGTTCCCTTGGCATAGCTAAGGTGAAATCTGAGAAAGTATTGTCTTCCTTTGCATCTGCATCCTCCATCACTATTCATCATGGTAGTATGTTGTGTCACCAGGATCCTTAGCACGTATGTTGGTAAACCTTGATGAATATGGAATTGCTCAAGTTCCTGAGAGCATGCTGAGACACATACTTAGTACCCTCGGTATCAATTGGAATGTGCCTTCCATTTGCTGAGTTGATCTATAACCCTAGTTTGTTTCCAACCTGAGTATGTCATCCTTTCGAATTCCTTCAAACGATCATTGGACGATTACCTTAGGCTGGTATGAAGAGTTTCAATGATCTCAGCAAAAGTAATTCTTTTTGCAACTTAAGGGAATAACTCTGCGAGTCACCCTCCTAAGGTGCCCCGTTATGGTATAAAGGGCAACTTAATACTCGCAACTTTGAAACCTTGTCACCATCTCTTTAAGCGTGGAATTGTTGCCTACCAATTGAACCTCGATCATATGTCTCATTTCCTCATCCGTGTTATTTGTTTCGTGTCTCGGCTCAAGGGATGTTCCTACGTATCATTCTATGAGTTGATCTTGAGTTGCTCGATCTTTGAGGAGATCGAATCTTGTAGAGTCTTTCTGTTCTTGTCGTCGTGTTAGATGAAGACCTCAAAGACAAAGATGTCAAGATCAACCTGATGCAACGAATAAACATCTTCGATAATGGCGATTGGATTATGAAGATTCGATAGATTAGTGTCCCCTCTTCCTCTTCCCGGCTACGCTTGAATCTCGGGACGAGATTCTTGTTTAGTGGGGGTGAGTTGTCACAGCCCTAGAATAATTACTTGTAATTAGTTACATCATCATCTTGCATCATGTTAAACCCAAATGTTTTTGAAATTTGGACTAACAAAACCCTAGAACCTCCCCTCACTAAAGGAAATTCTACTAAGTGTGATTTTTAATGAACCCAAAATGGTTTTTAAAAATGTTCATCTTTTCTGATAAATGTTGGAAACAACATTTCAGTGATGACTTTTATTTTCAATCACTTTTGACATTTAAATTAATCCACAAAAGGCACTGGAAATTGCCAAAACAAATAACTATAAATATTTTGTTATTTCAAAAATATTGAATCTTTTTGTGGAACTTGGAAATAGTCCAAACAAAACCCCACAAATGATTTCAATATTTTTGGCCTAGGGTTGGAGCCAAAACAAATCAAAACAAATGTTAGAAATGATAAGACAGGAAATAAAAAAATAAAAAAAGAAGAAATAACCTTACCTCGCCTTCATCGCCTAGGAGGGAAGCCAGCCGAGCACACCACGGGGAGGGGGGTCCTCTTCCTCCTCGTGCCAGGAGGACAGGCAGGTGCGTGGCGCGCACGGCCACGTCGCCGGCCACCTCCACCCTGCGTGCCCGTCTCCCCCTCGCGTTAGCAACGCCACAAAGGCCCCAATGCCGTCCTCATCCATTTTCCCCATCTCTGGCCCCTCTCACCCCCTCCTCGAGCTCGTGTTTGTCCTCAGATCCGAGAGGAACCGGCGTCGATTCGCCGCCCCCCGTGCCTCCCTGACCCTGCCAACAACGCGGTTCCGGCGATGTGATCGTTGACATTGATGAAGACTCATTGCTATCTTCAGACGTGTCAGGCAAGCAAACCCCCCTTGAGCATATTGATATAAACCCACTCTCTCGCTGCTGCTCTCTTTTATTGCATTAGGACAAACACGATTCAACTATTACATGTTGTTAGAGCATATATCTCCATATGTGGTTTTGGTAATTAATGACAATTCCTATGGACTAATGGTTGCCTTAAGTTATATTTATAGGATTTGTCCATAGGCACTTCTTGAAGTCCATCTGTTGGGTTCAAGGAGTTTATATGATGACCATGCTGGTATTCAAGGTATTATCCAAAGAATGGTCATAGAGACACAAGGTTGATCAAGATCTCAGACAGAGAGTAAATCAAGATGATCAACACACAAAGCGTACAAGATGTACCGAGAGGGATCAAGTGATCCCATGGTATGGTAAGCATTGTCCATTACGTGTTTGTGTACTAACCCATGGTCTTCGTGAGAGTTCTATGTGGGGGTTAGGTGTGTTTCCATGGGCTTGCGTCAAAGAGAAGAGCTCATACAACCCATGAAGTATGACGTCAAGTTGTGAACGTCATCAAGATCGCGATGTGCAAGTTCAAGTGGATCAACACGAAGATATCATGCTTGAAGCTTGCCGTCCATTGTGGTGGCAATGGGCTTGTGAAGATATGCTGAAAAGTGGCTCACCCATAGTGAGTATGGGGGAGCAATCAACTAGTCTTCATCAAGCCAACGCAATCAAGAAAGGTGGTCCATCTTGAGGAAGCCAAGATCATCATCATCTAGCTCAAGAGGACGAGGTGCAAGGTATAGGTTTGCCCTTGATAGGTTTTCTGTTTAGGATAGATTGTTGTACTATCAAGGGGGGCTCTCAAGTGACTAGCTGTTTGGATAGCTCTTGTCGTCCTGAATCCAACAAGCTTGGGTTTGCTCGATTCGGAGCTCGTATGCGAAAGTTATGGCTGTTTCAGTGGCGAGCGGTAGTACCGTTGGACCTAGCGGTAGTACCGCTAGAGGTGGCAGTAGTACCGCTAGAGCTGGCGGTAGTACCGCTCCAAGTTTTTAGTACCGTCATCTTTGCGGTTGTACTGCGTCGGACATTTTTGCGAAGACTTTCTTGGCGGTGGTAGTGCCTTTGCACTACCAGAGGCCCAGCGGTAGTACTGCTGGGACGAGTGGTAGTACCGCTGGAGTGCCAGCGGTAGTACCGCTGCAGCCAGCGGTAGTACCGCCCCTGGTCAGCGGTAGTACCGCCCCTGGTCAGCGGTAGTACCGCTGGAGTGCCAGCGGTAGTACCGCTGCAGCCAGTGGTAGTACCGCTGGGCTCGGGCTGTAAGTGGGGGTAACGGTCTGATTCCTTCCCCCACTTTATAAAGGGGGTCTTCTTCCCCCTTGGCCTTATCTATCCGTTGAGCTCTTGTTCTACCTCCATTGTTGACATTCTTAGAGCTTGCTTACTCTCAATCCCTCCAATGATTCTTGCTTGTTCTTGAGGGAAAAGAGAGAGGAGATCTAGATCCACATCTCCACCAATCACTTTCTCCTCTATGTGAGGGGAACCCCTTGGATCTTGATCTTGGAGTTCTTTGTGAGCTCCTTGTTCTTCCTCTCATATTTCTCCATAGCTTTCGTTGTTGTGGAGGGATTTGAGTGTGAGGGACTTGACCACTTCGTGTGTTCTTGCCATTGCATTGGTTCCATCGGTTTGAGTTCTCCACGGTGATACGTGGAAGTGAAGGTTGAGAAGCTTATTACCTTTGGTACTTAGTACCCTAGATATTGTTCTTCGTGGATGCTTTGGCATCCTAGAAGCTTGGTGGTGTCTCGGAGCTCAATCATTGTGGTGTGAAGCTTTGGGAAAGCGTCGGGGTCTCCAATTAGGTTGTGGAGATTGCCACGAGCAATTTGTACGGGTACCGGTAACCGCCCCAAGGGTTGCCACGTGTACGGGTTCGGTAACCGCCCCAAGGGTTGCCACGTGTACGGGTTCGGTAACCGCCCCCAAGGTTTGCCATTTGTACGGGTTCGGTGACCGCCCTCAAGGGTCCCTTAGTGGAATCACGGCATCTTGCATTGTGCGAGGGCGTGAGGAGATTACGGTGGCCTTAGCGGCATCTTGGGGAGCATTGTGCCTCCACACCGCTCTAACGGAGATTAGCATCCGCAAGGGTGTGAACTTCGGGATACATCATCGTCTCCCCGTGCCTCGGTTATCTCTTACCCGAACCCTTTACTTATGCACTTTACTTTGTGATAGACATATTGTTTATTGTAATATATCTTGCTATCACTTAGTTGTTTATCTTGCTTAGCATAAGTTGTTGGTGCACATAGGTGAGCCTAGTTGTTTGTAGGTTTTGTGCTTGACATATTAAACGTTAGTTTTATTCCGCATTTGTTCAAGCCTAAACCTTAATTATTTGAAGGCGCCTATTCACCCCCCCTCTAGGCGACATCCATGTCCTTTCACATGTTCTCGGTAGTTGAACCCATTCCTCTGCATGACCTGATTTTTCCACGGTAAATAATTGAAACCACTTAGCATGAGTAGCAACTGCTTGAGCCTTGTTGTGCTTACTCATCCATGCTTGCTTACAATGCCTGCTATGCTTAGAGTCGTGTCGAGTCTGATCCATCTGGATGATGAATTGGAATGGTTGTGTTCATGTCCTACAGTGTGAGAGTAAAGGTGTGAATCCGATTTGGTAAAGGTAGCGATGAGAGGCCATGTAGGAGTACATGGTGGGTTATCTCAATGGGACCGTCGTTAAGAACTGAGTTTTGTGTATGTTATCCAAGACAAGATACTACCATGCATTGGGCCCTGAAATATGATCCCGCTCGGCTTATTAATTGCCTAGATCTCTGTCCAGGAGTTGCAATTAGTTTTTGGTGTTTGTAGGAAAAGTGTTGGCGACCGTGTTTAGCTCTGCCCGACGGGGTAGGCTTCTGTGCGGTAGATACACAATGGCACGGTGTACCAAGTGGCACCCGGATGGTGGGCTTGGGAACCCTGCGCACATTGTTTGGGGCCGTAGAGGAAACCTCGGCCGGACTTCTTTGCAAGTTCTGTCTCAAATAGGCGATAAACCTGGACTAGGGTCTTGTGTGGTTAACGGTCGTGGCCGACACCCACGCCAGTGCTTCCGCTTGAAGGTTGCCGAGATGCATGACGTGCGTATGGTGCTAAATGGTGAGAGAATGCGTGAAGAAGTATACCCCTGCAGGGTGATTTAATCTGTTCGAATAGCCGCGTCCTCGGATATGGACTACTTGGAAACATTACGTGGTACATAGACAATTTTAATGGATACTCTAAAACATGCCAGATAAGTGTGAGTTCTATTGATGGCCTTCTAGTAGGGAGACGAGAGTGGATCCATAGTGGTGTATTGAATTGGTGAATATGTGGACTCGTGTGCGCTATCCCACCTCAAAGAAAGAACTAGTAGTCGTATTACAGGTTAGCCAAGAGTCAAAGATGGCTTGCTGCAATCAAACGCCATAATCGTTTCATTCATACTGATGCATATGTAGATAGTTCTGATGTAAGTCTTGCTGAGTACCTTTGTACTCACGGTTGCTTTATTTATGTTTTGTAGAAAAGATTTGGTCTCATTGAAAGGTTCTACGCGAGGTGTTCTATGTTGACCGGAATAGCTTGGGAATCCCAGACAGAGGTCTTGTACCTTTGGTAGGGTCGTTGTAGCTTTTCAGGCTCTTCCTGCCACATTTGGTAGATGTCTGTACCTAGACTTGTTGTGCTTCCCCTTGATGTTTGTATGACTTGAGTGACGGGTCACGAGACCCCGTTTGCAATATCATACTATGTTGATTCTTATGTGTCTTTAATAAAAGCTTGAGTCATAGAGTTATGTTGTGATGCCATGTTGTATCTGCACATATCGTGCATATTGTGTGTATGTTATGAAATGCATTATATGTGTGGGATTCGACACCTAGTTGTGTGCCTTTAATAGTACTCTTTACGTGGAAATGCCTCTTTGTGCTTCCATCGAGCTATGGTAGCTTGCTACTGCTCCGGACACATTGATTGACCGACATGTATCCTTCTTTACTGCTGTGTCTGTCCCTTCGGGGAAATGTCACGCGGTGTAATGGAGTCCTTGTAGCTTGCTACGACTCGTCTAACACGCTGATGACCGACACCTGCTTTGCTGGGTTATGTATGTCTGTCCTTGTACGGATGTATCACTTGGGTATATAACTAGTCATGTCGACCAGGGTTCTTTGTCGTTTGAATGCTAGCACTACTGGAATTTATAATTTTGCCGTCTGCCATGGCTGACGGCAAAGGGGGGAACCACGGACGACAAAGGATTTGCCGTCGGTCAGCAGACGGCAAAAAAAATCCGGTGAAGAGGTTCTTTGCCGTCTGCTTTTTTAAAGCGGACGACAAAGAATCTTTGCCCTGAGGGGGCAGACGACAAATTAAATGGGACGATAGATACACCAACGGTCCCGTTAAGTGTTAACGACATGCCTCCTCTCTTTGCCGTCAGCCCTCCCCCCTTTGCCATGTGGGGGCTGACGGCAAAGGGGGGAACCAAGCCCCTCTCTCTCCCCTCTTTGCCGTGTGCCATCCCCCCTTTGCCATGTGGGGGCAGACGGCAAAGGGGGGAACCAAGCCCCTCTCTCTCCCCTCTTTGCCGTCTGCCATCCCCCCTTTGCCATGTGGGGGCAGCCCGCAAACGGGGGAACCAAGCCCTCTCTCTCCCCTCTTTGCCGTCTGCCATCCCCCCTTTGCCATGTGGGGGCAGACAGCAAAGGGGAAAACCAAGCCCCTCTCTCTCCCCCTCTTTGCCATCTGCCATCCCCCTTTGCTATGTGGGGGCAGACGACAAAGGGGGGAACCAAGCCCCTCTCTCTCCCCTCTTTGTCGTCTGCCATCCCCCTTTGCCATGTGGGGGCAGACGGCAAAGGGGGAAACCAACTCCTTTTTATTTTATTTCTTATTATATCCAGCATTTTTCACAATAATCAGGATATATATATATATATATTTGACAAAAATAAATTTGTTTCCGTACTCATAACCATATTAAAATAACTTTCATCCATAGTACATACATATTATGCAAGTTCCATCCGTACCAAACCATATATTACACCAGTTTCATCCACATGCATACAAAGTTTCATATATATCCATATACTACAATAGTTTCAATACAAGCTTCCGTGAAGCCATGGTACAAGAAATCATCTTCAAGCATTCCATCAATATAATCCAAGCTTCCCGTGAAGTGAATGTAATCTGCAAAATGTCAAATAAGAAAGTTAGAAGAATAATACTAGATGAAGAAGTATATAGATTATTTCGGAGAGAACTTAGCTAAGTATAGGCCATTTAATAGCTAAGTTAGGTGGAATAGGTCATCTTGGAGCTACATAGCCTTATTATGTCATTTAGGAGAGAACTTAGGTAAGTATAGGTCATTCTAGAGCTAACTTGGATAAAATATGTCATTTTGTAGCCAACTATGATTATTAATCCATTTTGACCTTATTATGTCATTTTGGAGCTAAATTAGTCATTTTAATGACCTAACCAAGGTTCTTATGATGTTTTTACCTAACTATGCTAATTATGTCATTTTGGAGGATAATTAGCTAAGTATGTCTTTGTTGGGGAAAATAACCTACGTAGAAGAAGAAAGAGAATAAGCAAGAAGAGAAGAAGCAAGAAGAGAAGAAGAAGGAGAAGAAAAAGAAGAAGAAGAAGGAGGAGGAGGAGAAGGAGGAGGAGAAGGAGAAGGAAGAGGAGAAGAAGAAGAAAAGAAGAAGGAGGAGAAGGAGCTTCTCTCCTCCTTCTCCTTCTTCTTCCTCCTTCTCCTTCTTCTTCTCTTCTTCTTCTTCTTCCTTCTTTTCATTTTTCCTCTTTCTTCTCCTCTTCTCCCCTTCTTCGGGCTAAATTAGCTAAGAATGCCTTTTTGAGCTAATTATGTCATTTCGAGGATAATTAGCTAAGTATAGGTCATGTTTTATTAAATAGACCATTTTGGAGCTAACTAAGGTAATTATGTCATTTAGGTGGAAGCCTACCTAACTGTAGGTCATTTCGGAGCTATTTGGGTAAAATATGTGATTCCGGAGCAAACTATGCTTATTAAGCCATTTTGGATCTAGCTAAGCTAATTATAGGCCATTTAATACCTAAGTTAGGGGGAATAGTTCATCTTGGAGGTACGTAAGCCTTATTATGTCATTTAGGAGAGAACTTAGCTAACTATAGGTCATTTTTATTAAATAGGTCATTTGGGAGCTAGCTAAGCTAATTATGTCATTTAGGTGGAAGCCTAGCTAACTATAGGTCGTTTCGGAGCTCACTTGGGTTAAATATGTCATTTTGGAGTTAACTATGCTTATTAAGCCATATTGGAGCTAAGTTGGCTAATTATATCATTTAGGTCGAAGCCAAGCTAAGTATATAATATTAATGAGCTACCCAAGGTTCTTATGCCATTTTGAGCTTATTATTTCATTTTTAGCTAAATTGGTTATTTTAATGAGCTAACCAAGGTTCTTATGATGTTTTCACCTAACTAAGCTAATTATGTAATTTTGTAGGATAATTAGCCAATATAGTCTTTGTTGGATGAGTCTTAGCTACGTAGAAGAAGGGAAAGAGAAGAAGCAAGAAGAGAAGAAGAAGTAAAAGAAGAAGGAGGAGGAGGAGGAGGAGAAGTAGAAGGAGAATGAAGAGGATAAGAAGAAGAAAAGAAGAAGGAGAAG
Source organism: Hordeum vulgare subsp. vulgare (assembly GCF_904849725.1). Classification (NCBI taxonomy): domain Eukaryota; kingdom Viridiplantae; phylum Streptophyta; class Magnoliopsida; order Poales; family Poaceae; genus Hordeum; species Hordeum vulgare. The sequence continues at coordinate 269,985,898 of NC_058519.1, read as the reverse complement.
GAGAAGGAGGAAGAAGAAGGAGAAGGAGGAGCTCCTTCTCCTTCTTCTTGTCCTTCTTCTTCTCTTCTTCTTCTTCTCTTCTTCTTCTTCTTCCTTCTTTTCATTTTTCCTCTTTCTTCCCCTCTTGTCCCCTTCTTCGGGTTAAATTAGCTAAGAATGCCTTTTTGGAGCTAATTACGTCATTTCGAGGATAATTAGCTAAGTATAGGTCATGTATTATTAAATAGACCATTTTGGAGCTAACTAAGCTAATTATGTCATTTAGGTGGAAGCCTAGCTAACTATAGGTCATTTCGGAGCTACTTGGGTAAAATATGTCATTCCGGAGCAAATAATGCTTATTAGGCCATTTTGGATCTAGCTAAGCTAATTATAGGCCATTTAATACCTAAGTTAGGAGGAATAGGTCATCTTGGAGCTACCTAAGCCTTATTATGTAATTGAGGAGAGAACTTAGCTAACTATAGGTCATTTTTTTATTAAATAGGTCATTTTGGAGCTAACTAAGCTAATTATGTCATTTAGGTGGAAGCCTAGCTAATTATAGGTCGTTTCGGAGCTCACTTGGGTTAAATATGTCATTTTGGAGCTAACTATGCTTATTAAGCCATATTGGAGCTAAATTTTCTAATTATATCATTTAGGTGAAAGCCAAGCTAAGTATATAATATTCATGAGCTAACCAAAGGTTTTTATGCCATTTTCAGCTTATTATTTCATTTTTAGGTAAATTGGTCATTTTAATGAGCTAACCATGGTTCTTATGATGTTTTCACCTCACTAAGGGAATTATGTCATTTTGTAGGATAATTAGCCAATTTAGTCTTTGTTGGATGAGTCTAAGCTACGTAGAAGAAGAGAAAGAGAACAAGCAAGAAGAGAAGAAGAAGGAGGAGGAGGAGGAAGAGGAGGAGGAGACGGAGAAAGAAGAGGAGAAGAAGAAGAAAAGAAGAAGGAGAAGGAGAAGGAGGAAGAAGGAGGAAGAATAAGGAGAAGGAGGAGCTCCTTCTCCTTCTTCTCCTCCTTCTTCTCCTTCTTCTTGTCCTTCTTCTTCTCTTCTTCTTCTCTTCTGCTTCTTCTTCTTCTTTCTTTTTATTTTTCCTCTTTCTTCTCCTCTTGTCCCCTTCTTCGGGCTAAATTAGCTAAGAATGCCTTTTTGGAGCTAATTATGTCATTTCGAGGATAATTAGCTAAGTATAGGTCATGTTTTATTAAATAGACCATTTTGGAGCTAAGTAAGCTAATTATGTCATTTAGGTGGAAGCCTAGCTAACTATAGGTCATTTCGGAGCTACTTGGGTAAAATATGTCATTTTGGAGCAAACTATGCTAAGCTAATTATAGGCCATTTAATAGCTAAGTTAGGGGGAATAGGTCATCTTGGAGCTATGTAAGCCTTATTATGTCATTTTGGAGAGAACTTAGCTAACCATAGGTCATTTTTTATTAAATAGGTCATTTTGGAGCTAACTAAGCTAATTATGTCATTTAGGTGGAAGCCTAGCTAACTATATGTTGTTTCGGAGCTAACTTGTGTTAAATATGTCATTTTGGAGGATAACAAGGTAAGTATATGTCATTTTGGAGCTAATTATGTCATTTCGAGGATAATTAGCTAAGTATATGTCATTTTTATTAAATACACTATTTTGGAGCTAACTAAGATAATTATGTCATTTAGGTGGAAGCCTAGCTAACTATAGGTCATTTCGGAGCTAACTTGGGTAAATAGGTCATTCCGGAGCAAACTATGCTTATTAAGCCATTTTGGATCTAGCTAAGCTAATTATAGGCCATTTAATACCAAAGTTAGGGGGAATAGTTCATCTTGGAGCTACATAAGCCTTATTGTGTAATTTAAGAGAGAACTTAGCTAACTATAGGTCATTTGTTTTATTAAATAGGTCATTTGGGAGCTAACTAAGCTAATTATGTCATTTAGGTGGAAGCCTAGCTAACTATAGGTCGTTTCGGAGCTCACTTCGGTTAAATATGTCATTTTGAAGTTAACTATGCTTATTAAGCCATCTTGGAGCTAAATTGGCTAATTATATCATTTAGGTGGAAGCCAAGCTAAGTATATAATATTCATGAGCTAACCAAGGTTGTTATGCCATTTTGAGCTTATTATTTCATTTTTAGCTAAATTGGTTATTTTAATGAGCTAACCAAGGTTCTTATGTGGTTTTCACCTAGCTAAGCTAATTATGTCATTTTGTAGGATAAATAGTCAATTTAGTCTTTATTGGATGAGTCTAAGCTACGTAGAAGAAGACAAAAAGAAGAAGCAAGAAGAGAAGAAGAAGTAAAAGAAGAAGAAGGAGGAGGAGGAGGAGGAGAAGGAGAAGGAAGAGGAGAAGAAGAAGGAAAGAAGAAGGAGAAGGCGAAGGAGGAAGAAGAAGGAGAAGGAGGAGCTCCTTCTCCTTCTTCTCCTTCTTCTTGTCCTTCTTCTTCTCTTCTTCTGCTTCTCTTCTTCTTCTTCTTCCTTCTTTTCATTTTTCCTCTTTCTTCCCCTCTTGTCCCCTTCTTCGGGCTAAATTAGCTAAGAATGCCTTTTTGGAGGTAATTACGTCATTTCGAGGATAATTAGCTAAGTATAGGTCATGTATTATTAAATAGACCATTTTGGAGCTAACTAAGCTAATTGTATCATTTAGGTGGAAGCCTAGCTAACTATAGGTCATTTCGGAGCTACTTGGGTAAAATATGTCATTCCGGAGCAAATAATGCTTATTAAGCCATTTTGGATCTAGCTAAGCTAATTATAGGCCATTTAATACCTAAGTTAGGGGGAATAGGTCATCTTGGAGCTACCTAAGCCTTATTATGTCATTTACTTTTTGGAGCTAATTATAGGCTTCTTCTTACTTTTTATTTTTCCTCTTTCTTCTCCTCTTGTCCCCTTCTTCGTGCTAAATTAGCTAACAATGCCTTTTTGGAGCTAATTATGTCATCTCGAGGATAATTAGCTAAGTATAGGTCATGTTTTATTAAATAGACCATTTTGGAGCTAACTAAGCTAATTATGTCATTTAGGTGGAAGCCTAGCTAACTATAGGTCATTTCGGAGCTACTTGGGTAAAATATGTCATTCCAGAGCAAACTATGCTTATTAAGCCATTTTGGAACTAGCCAAGCTAATTATAGGGCATTTAATACCTAAGTTAGGGGGAATAGGTCATCTTGGAGCTACGTAAGCCTTATTATGTCATTTAGGAGAGAACTTAGCTAACTATAGGTCATTTTTTATTAAATAGGTCATTTTGGAGCTAACTAAGCTAATTATGTCATTTAGGTGGAAGCCTAGCTAACTATAGGTCGTTTCGGAGCTAACTTGGGTTAAATATGTCATTTTGGAGCTAACTATGCTTATTAAGCCGTATTGGAGCTAAATTGGCTTATCATTTAGGTGGAAGCCAAGCTAAGTATATAATATTAATGAGCTAACCAAGGTTCTTATGCCATTTTGAGCTTATTATTTCATTTTTAGCTAAATTGGTTATTTTATGAGCTAACCAAGGTTCTTATGATGTTTTCACCTAACTAAGCTAATTATGCAATTTTGTAGGATAATTAGCCAATATAGTCTTTGTTGGATGAGTCTTAGCTACGTAGAAGAAGGGAAAGAGAAGAAGCAAGAAGAGAAGAAGAAGTAAAATAAGAAGGAGGAGGAGGAGGAGGAGGAGAAGGAGAAGGAAGAGGAGAAGAAGAAGAAAAGAAGAAGGAGAAGGCGAAGGAGGAAGAAGAAGGAGAAGGAGGAGCTCCTTCTCCTTCTTCTCCTCCTTCTTATCCTTCTTCTTGTCCTTCTTCTTCTCTTCTTCTTCTTCTCTTCTTCTTCTTCTTCCTTCTTTTCATTTTTCCTCTTTCTTCCCCTCTTGTCCCCTTCTTCTGGCTAAATTAGCTAAGAATGCCTTTTCGGAGGTAATTACGTCATTTCGAGGATAATTAGCTAAGTATAGGTCATGTATTATTAAATAAACCATTTTTGAGCTAATTAAGCTAATTATATCATTTAGGTGGAAGCCTAGCTAACTATAGGTCATTTCGGAGCTACTTGGGTAAAATATGTCATTCCGGAGCAAATAATGCTTATTAAGCCATTTTGGATCTAGATAAGCTAATTATAGGCCATTTAATACCTAAGTTAGGGGGAATAGGTCATCTTGGAGCTACCTAAGCCTTATTATGTCATTTAGGAGAGAACTTAGCTAACTATAGGTCATTTTTTATGAAATAGGTCATTTTGGAGCTAACTAAGCTAATTATGTCATTTAGGTGGAAGCCTAGCTAACTATAGGTCGTTTCAGAGCTCACTTGGGTTAAATATGTCATTTTGGAGCTAACTATGCTTATTAAGCCGTATTGGAGCTAAATTGTCTAATTATATCATTTAGGTGAAAGCCAAGCTAAGTATATAATATTCATGAGCTAACCAAAGGTTCTTATGCCATTTTCAGCTTATTATTTCATTTTTAGGTAAATTGGTCATTTTAATGAGCTAACCAAGGTTCTTATGATGTTTTCACCTAACTAAGGGAATTATGTCATTTTGTAGGATAATTAGCCAATTTAGTCTTTGTTGGATGAGTCTAAGCTACGTAGAAGAAGAGAAAGAGAAGAAGCAAGAAGAGAAGAAGAAGGAGGAGGAGGAGGAAGAGGAGGAGGAGAAGGAGAAAGAAGAGGAGAAGAAGAAGAAAAGAAGAAGGAGAAGGAGAAGGAGGAAGAAGGAGGAAGAATAAGGAGAAGGAGGAGCTCCTTCTCCTTCTTCTCCTTCTTCTTGTCCTTCTTCTTCTCTTCTTCTTCTCTTCTTCTTCTTCTTCTTCTTACTTTTTATTTTTCCTCTTTCATCTCCTCTTGTCCCCTTCTTCGGGCTAAATTAGCTAAGAATGCCTTTTTGGAGCTAATTATGTCATTTCTAGGATAATTAGCTAAGTATAGGTCATGTTTTATTAAATAGACCATTTTGGAGCTAACTAAGCTAATTATGTCATTTAGGTGGAAGCCTATCTAACTATAGGTCATTTCGGAGCTACTTGGGTAAAATATGTCATTCCGGAGCAAACTATGCTTATTAAGCCATTTTGGAACTAGCTAAGCTAATTATAGGCCATTTAATACCTAAGTTAGGGGGAATAGGTCATCTTGGAGCTACCTAAGCCTTATTTTGTCATTTAGGAGAGAACTTAGCTAACTATAGGTCATTTTTTATTAAATAGGTCATTTTGGAGCTAACTAAGCTAATTATGTCATTTAGGTGGAAGCCTAGCTAACTATAGGTCGTTTCGGAGCTAACTTGGGTTAAATATGTCATTTTGGAGCTAACTATGCTTATTAAGCCGTATTGGAGCTAAATTGGATTAGCATTTAGGTGGAAGCCAAGCTAAGTATATAATATTAATGAGCTAACCAAGGTTCTTATGCCATTTTGAGCTTACTATTTCATTTTTAGCTAAATTGGTTATTTTAATGAGCTAACCAAGGTTCTTATGATGTTTTCACCTAACTAAGCTAATTATGTAATTTTGTAGGATAATTAGCCAATATAGTCTTTGTTGGATGAGTCTTAGCTACGTAGAAGAAGGGAAAGAGAAGAAGCAAGAAGAGAAGAAGAAGTAAAAGAAGAAGGAGGAGGAGGAGGAGGAGAAGGAGAAGGAAGAGGAGAAGAAGAAGAAAATAAGAAGGAGAAGGAGGAAGAAGAAGGAGAAGGGGGAGCTCCTTCTCCTTCTTCTCCTCCTTCTTATCCTTCTTCTTGTCCTTCTTCTTCTCTCTTCTTATCTTCTTCTCTCTTCTTATCTTCTTTTTCTTCTTCCTTCTTTTCATTTTTCCTCTTTCTTCTCCTCTTGTCCCCTTCTTCGGGCTAAATTAGCTAAGAATTCCTTTTTGGAGCTAATTATGTCATTTCGAGGATAATTAGCTAAGTATAGGCCATGTTTTATTAGATAGACCATTTTGGTGCTAACTAAGCTAATTATGTCATTAAGGTGGAAGCCTAGCTAACTATAGGTCATTTCGGAGCTACTTGGGTAAAATATGTCATTCCGGAGCAAACTATGCTTATTAAGCCATTTTGGAACTAGCTAAGCTAATTATAGGCCATTTAATACCTAAATTAGGGGGAATAGGTCATCTTGGAGCTACCTAAGCCTTATTTAGTCATTTAGGAGAGAACTTAGCTAACTTTAGGTCATTTTTTATTAAATAGGTCATTTTGGAGCTAACTAAGCTAATTATGTCATTTAGGTGGAAGCCTAGCTAACTATAGGTCGTTTCGGAGCTAACTTGGGTTAAATATGTCATTTTGGAGCTAACTATGCTTATTAAGCCATATTGGAGCTAAATTGGCTAATTATACCATTTAGGTGGAAGCCAAGCTAAGTATATAATACTAATGAGCTAACCAAGGTTCTTATGCCATTTTGAACTTATTATTTCATTTTTAGCTAAATTGGTCAGTTTAATGAGCTAACCAAGGTTCTTATGATGTTTTCACCTAACTAAACTAATTATGTAATTTTGTAGGATAATTAGCCAATATAGTCTTTGTTGGATTAGTCTTAGCTACGTAGAAGAAGAGAAAGAGAAGAAGCAAGAAGAGAAGAAGAAGTAAAAGAAGAAGGAGGAGGAGGAGGAGGAGAAGGAGAAGGAAGAGGAGAAGAAGAAGAAAAGAAGAAGGAGAAGGAGGAAGAAGAAGGACAAGGAGGAGCTCCTTCTCCTTCTTCTCCTCCTTCTTCTCCTTCTTCTTGTCCTTCTTCTTCTCTTCTTCTTCTTCTCTTCTTCTTCTTCCTTCTTTTCATTTTTCCTCTTTCTTCTCCTCTTGTCCCCTTCTTCGGGCTAAATTAGCTAAGAATTCCTTTTTGGAGCTAATTATGTCATTTCGAGGATAATTAGCTAAGTATACGCCATGTTTTATTAAATAGACCATTTTGGAGCTAACTAAGCTAATTATGTCATTTAGGTGGAAGCCTAGCTAACTATAGGTCATTTCGGAGCTACTTTGGTAAAATATGTCATTTCGGAGCAAACTATGCTAAGCTAATTATAGGCCATTTAATACCTAAGTTAGGGGGAATAGGTCATCTTGGAGCTACGTAAGCCTTATTATGTCATTTTGGAGAGAACTTAGCTAACTATAGGTCATTTTTGATTAAATAGGTCATTTTGGAGCTAACTAAGCTAATTATGTCATTTAGGTGGACGCCTAGCTAACTATATGTCGTTTCGGAGCTAACTTGGGTTAAATATGTCATTTTGGAGGATAATTAGCTAAGTATATGTCATTTTGGAGCTAATTATGTCATTTCGAGGATAATTAGCTAATTATATGTCATTTTTATTAAATACACTATTTTGGAGCTAACTAAGATAATTATGTCATTTAGGTGGAAGCCTAGCTAACTATAGGTCATTTCGGAGCTAACTTGGGTAAATAGGTCATTCCGGAGCAAACTATGCTTATTAAGCCATTTGGATCTAGCTAAGCTAATTATAGGCCATTTAATACCAAAGTTAGGGGGAATAGTTCGTCTTGGAGCTACATAAGCCCTATTGTGTAATTTAGGAGAGAACTTAGCTAACTATAGGTCATTTTTTTTATTAAATAGGTCATTTGGGAGCTAACTAAGCAAATTATGTCATTTAGGTGGAAGCCTAGCTAACTATAGGTCGTTTCGGAGCTCACTTGGGTTAAATATGTCATTTTGAAGTTAACTATGCTCATTAAGCCATATTGGAGCTAAATTGGCTAATTATATCATTTAGGTGGAAGCCAAGCTAAGTATATAATATTCATGAGCTAACGAAGGTTGTTATGCCATTTTGAGCTTATTATTTCATTTTTAGCTAAATTGGTCATTTTAATGAGCTAACCAAGGTTCTTATGTTGTTTTCACCTAGCTAAGCTAATTATGTCATTTTGTAGGATAATTAGCCAATTTAGTCTTTATTGGATGAGTCTAAGCTACGTAGAAGAAGAGAAAGAGAAGAAGCAAGAAGAGAAGAAGAAGTAAAAGAAGAAGGAGGAGGAGGAGGAGGAGAAGGAGAAGGAAGAGGAGAAGAAGAAGAAAAGAAGAAGGAGAAGGCGAAGGAGGAAGAAGAAGGAGAAGGAGGAGCTCCTTCTCCTTCTTCTTCTCCTTCTTCTCCTTCTTCTTGTCCTTCTTCTGCTCTTCTTCTTCTTCTCTTCTTCTTCTTCTTCCTTCTTTTCATTTTTCCTCTTTCTTCCCCTCTTGTCCCCTTCTTCGGGCTAAATTAGCTAAGAATGCCTTTTTGGAGGTAATTACGTCATTTCGAGGATAATTAGCTAAGTATAGGACATGTATTATTAAATAGACCATTTTGGAGCTAACTAAGCTAATTATATCATTTAGGTGGAAGCCTAGCTAACTATAGGTCATTTCGGAGCTACTTGGGTAAAATATGTCATTCCGGAGCAAATAATGCTTATTAAGCCATTTTGGATCTAGCTAAGCTAATTATAGGCCATTTAATACCTAAGTTAGGGGGAATAGGTCATCTTGGAGCTACGTAAGCCTTATTATGTCATTTAGGAGAGAACTTAGCTAACTATAGGTCATTTTTTATGAAATAGGTCATTTTGGAGCTAACTAAGCTAATTATGTCATTTAGGTGGAAGCCTAGCTAACTATAGGTCGTTTCAGAGCTCACTTGGGTTAAATATGTCATTTTGGAGCTAACTATGCTTATTAAGCCGTATTGGAGCTAAATTGTCTAATTATATCATTTAGGTGAAAGCCAAGCTAAGTATATAATATTCATGAGCTAACCAAAGGTTCTTATGCCATTTTCAGCTTATTATTTCATTTTTAGGTAAATTGGTCATTTTAATGAGCTAACCAAGGTTCTTATGATGTTTTCACCTAACTAAGGGAATTATGTCATTTTGTAGGATAATTAGCCAATTTAGTCTTTGTTGGATGAGTCTAAGCTACGTAGAAGAAGAGAAAGAGAAGAAGCAAGAAGAGAAGAAGAAGGAGGAGGAGGAGGAAGAGGAAGAGGAGGAGGAGAAGGAGAAAGAAGAGGAGAAGAATAAGAAAAGAAGAAGGAGAAGGAGAAGGAGGAAGAAGGAGGAAGAATAAGGAGAAGGAGGAGCTCCTTCTCCTTCTTCTCCTCCTTCTTCTCCTTCGTCTTGTCCTTCTTCTTCTCTTCTTCTTCTCTTCTTCTTCTTCTTCTTCTTACTTTTTATTTTTCCTCTTTCTTCTCCTCCTGTCCCCTTCTTCGGGCTAAATTAGCTAAGAATGCCTTTTTGGAGCTAATTATGTCATTTCGAGGATAATTAGCTAAGTATAGGTCATGTTTTATTAAATAGACCATTTTGGAGCTAACTAAGCTAATTATGTCATTTAGGTGGAAGCCTAGCTCACTATAGGTCATTTCGGAGCTACTTGGGTAAAATATGTCATTCCGGAGCAAACTATGCTTATTAAGCCATTTTGGAACTAGCTAAGCTAATTATAGGCCATTTAATACCTAAGTTAGGGGGAATAGGTCATCTTGGAGCTACCTAAGCCTTATTTTGTCATTTAGGAGAGAACTTAGCTAACTATAGGTCATTTTTTATTAAATAGGTCATTTTGGAGCTAACTAAGCTAATTATGTCATTTAGGTGGAAGCCTAGCTAACTATAGGTCGTTTCGGAGCTAACTTGGGTTAAATATGGCATTTTGGAGCTAACTATGCTTATTAAGCCGTATTGGAGCTAAATTGGCTTATCATTTAGGTGGAAGCCAAGCTAAGTATATAATATTAATGAGCTAACCAAGGTTCTTATGCCATTTTGAGCTTATTATTTCATTTTTAGCTAAATTGGTTATTTTAATGAGCTAACCAAGGTTCTTATGATGTTTTCACCTAACTAAGCTAATTATGTAATTTTGTAGGATAGTTAGCCAATATAGTCTTTGTTGGATGAGTCTTAGCTACGTAGAAGAAGGGAAAGAGAAGAAGCAAGAAGAGAAGAAGAAGTAAAAGAAGAAGAAGGAGGAGGAGGAGGAGAAGGAGAAGGAAGAGGAGAAGAAGAAGAAAATAAGAAGGAGAAGGAGGAAGAAGAAGGAGAAGGGGGAGCTCCTTCTCCTTCTTCTCCTCCTTCTTATCATTCTTCTTGTCCTTCTTCTTCTCTCTTCTTATCTTCTTCTTCTTCTTCCTTCTTTTCATTTTTCCTCTTTCTTCTCCTCTTGTCCCTTCTTCGGGCTAAATTAGCTAAGAATTCCTTTTTGGAGCTAATTATGTCATTTCGACGATAATTAGCTAAGTATAGGCCATGTTTTATTAAATAGACCATTTTGGTGCTAACTAAGCTAATTATGTCATTAAGGTGGAAGCCTAGCTAACTATAGGTCATTTCGGAGCTACTTGGGTAAAATATGTCATTCCGGAGCAAACTATGCTTATTAAGCCATTTTGGAACTAGCTAAGCTAATTATAGGCCATTTAATACCTAAATTAGGGGGAATAGGTCATCTTGGAGCTACCTAAGCCTTATTTAGTCATTTAGGAGAGAACTTAGCTAACTTTAGGTCATTTTTTATTAAATAGGTCATTTTGGAGCTAACTAAGCTAATTATGTCATTTAGGTGGAAGCCTAGCTAACTATAGGTCGTTTCGGAGCTAACTTGGGTTAAATATGTCATTTTGGAGCTAACTATGCTTATTAAGCCATATTGGAGCTAAATTGGCTAATTATACCATTTAGGTGGAAGCCAAGCTAAGTATATAATACTAATGAGCTAACCAAGGTTCTTATGCTATTTTGAACTTATTATTTCATTTTTAGCTAAATTGGTCAGTTTAATGAGCTAACCAAGGTTCTTATGATGTTTTCACCTAACTAAACTAATTATGTAATTTTGTAGGATAATTAGCCAATATATTCTTTGTTGGATTAGTCTTAGCTACGTAGAAGAAGAGAAAGAGAAGAAGCAAGAAGAGAAGAAGAAGTAAAAGAAGAAGGAGGAGGAGGAGGAGGAGAAGGAGAAGGAAGAGGAGAAGAAGAAGAAAAGAAGAAGGAGAAGGAGGAAGAAGAAGGACAAGGAGGAGCTCCTTCTCCTTCTTCTCCTCCTTCTTCTCCTTCTTGTCCTTCTTCTTCTCTTCGTCTTCTTCTCTTCTTCTTCTTCCTTCTTTTCATTTTTCCTCTTTCTTCTCCTCTTGTCCCCTTCTTCGGGCTAAATTAGCTAAGAATTCCTTTTTGAAGCTAATTATGTCATTTCGAGGATAATTAGCTAAGTATACGCCATGTTTTATTAAATAGACCATTTTGGAGCTAACTAAGCTAATTATGTCATTTAGGTGGAAGCCTAGCTAACTATAGGTCATTTCGGAGCTACTTTGGTAAAATATGTCATTTCGGAGCAAACTATGCTAAGCTAATTATAGGCCATTTAATACCTAAGTTAGGGGGAATAGGTCATCTTGGAGCTACGTAAGCCTTATTATGTCATTTTGGAGAGAACTTAGCTAACTATAGGTCATTTTTGATTAAATAGGTCATTTTGGAGCTAACTTAGCTAATTATGTCATTTAGGTGGAAGCCTAGCTAACTATATGTCGTTTTGGAGCTAACTTGGGTTAAATATGTCATTTTGGAGGATAATTAGCTAAGTATATGTCATTTTGGAGCTAATTATGTCATTTCGAGGATAATTAGCTATGTATATGTCATTTTTATTAAATACACTATTTTGGAGCTAACTAAGATAATTATGTCATTTAGGTGGAAGCCTAGCTAACTATAGGTCATTTCGGAGCTAACTTGGGTAAATAGGTCATTCCGGAGCAAACTATGCTTATTAAGCCATTTGGATCTAGCTAAGCTAATTATAGGCCATTTAATACCAAAGTTAGGGGGAATAGTTCGTCTTGGAGCTACATAAGCCCTATTGTGTAATTTAGGAGAGAACTTAGCTAACTATAGGTCATTTTTTTTATTAAATAGGTCATTTGGGAGCTAACTAAGCAAATTATGTCATTTAGGTGGAAGCCTAGCTAACTATAGGTCGTTTCGGAGCTCACTTGGGTTAAATATGTCATTTTGAAGTTAACTATGCTTATTAAGCCATATTGGAGCTAAATTGGCTAATTATATCATTTAGGTGGAAGCCAAGCTAAGTATATAATATTCATGAGCTAACGAAGGTTGTTATGCCATTTTGAGCTTATTATTTCATTTTTAGCTAAATTGGTCATTTTAATGAGCTAACCAAGGTTCTTATGTTGTTTTCACCTAGCTAAGCTAATTATGTCATTTTGTAGGATAATTAGCCAATTTAGTCTTTATTGGATGAGTCTAAGCTACGTAGAAGAAGAGAAAGAGAAGAAGCAAGAAGAGAAGAAGAAGTAAAAGAAGAAGGAGGAGGAGGAGGAGGAGAAGGAGAAGGAAGAGGAGAAGAAGAAGAAAAGAAGAAGGAGAAGGCGAAGGAGGAAGAAGAAGGAGAAGGAGGAGCTCCTTCTCCTTCTTCTTCTCCTTCTTCTCCTTCTTCTTGTCCTTCTTCTGCTCTTCTTCTTCTTCTCTTCTTCTTCTTCTTCCTTCTTTTCATTTTTCCTCTTTCTTCCCCTCTTCTCCCCTTCTTCGGGCTAAATTAGCTAAGAATGCCTTTTTGGAGGTAATTACGTCATTTCGAGGATAATTAGCTAAGTATAGGTCATGTATTATTAAATAGACCATTTTGGAGCTAACTAAGCTAATTATATCATTTAGGTGGAAGCCTAGCTAACTATAGGTCATTTCGGAGCTACTTGGGTAAAATATGTCATTCCGGAGCAAATAATGCTTATTAAGCCATTTTGGATCTAGCTAAGCTAATTATAGGCCATTTAATACCTAAGTTAGGGGGAATAGGTCATCTTGGAGCTACGTAAGCCTTATTATGTCATTTAGGAGAGAACTTAGCTAACTATAGGTCATTTTTTATGAAATAGGTCATTTTGGAGCTAAGTAAGCTAATTATGTCATTTAGGTGGAAGCCTAGCTAACTATAGGTCGTTTCAGAGCTCACTTGGGTTAAATATGTCATTTTGGAGCTAACTATGCTTATTAAGCCGTATTGGAGCTAAATTGTCTAATTATATCATTTAGGTGAAAGCCAAGCTAAGTATATAATATTCATGAGCTAACCAAAGGTTCTTATGCCATTTTCAGCTTATTATTTCATTTTTAGGTAAATTGGTCATTTTAATGAGCTAACCAAGGTTCTTATGATGTTTTCACCTAACTAAGGGAATTATGTCATTTTGTAGGATAATTAGCCAATTTAGTCTTTGTTGGATGAGTCTAAGCTACGTAGAAGAAGAGAAAGAGAAGAAGCAAGAAGAGAAGAAGAAGGAGGAGGAGGAGGAAGAGGAAGAGGAGGAGGAGAAGGAGAACGAAGAGGAGAAGAATAAGAAAAGAAGAAGGAGAAGGAGAAGGAGGAAGAAGGAGGAAGAATAAGGAGAAGGAGGAGCTCCTTCTCCTTCTTCTGCTCCTTCTTCTCCTTCGTCTTGTCCTTCTTCTTCTCTTCTTCTTCTCTTCTTCTTCTTCTTCTTCTTACTTTTTATTTTTCCTCTTTCTTCTCCTCCTGTCCCCTTCTTCGGGCTAAATTAGCTAAGAATGCCTTTTTGGAGCTAATTATGTCATTTCGAGGATAATTAGCTAAGTATAGGTCATGTTTTATTAAATAGACCATTTTGGAGCTAACTAAGCTAATTATGTCATTTAGGTGGAAGCCTAGCTCACTATAGGTCATTTCGGAGCTACTTGGGTAAAATATGTCATTCCGGAGCAAACTATGCTTATTAAGCCATTTTGGAACTAGCTAAGCTAATTATAGGCCATTTAATACCTAAGTTAGGGGGAATAGGTCATCTTGGAGCTACCTAAGCCTTATTTTGTCATTTAGGAGAGAACTTAGCTAACTATAGGTCATTTTTTATTAAATAGGTCATTTTGGAGCTAACTAAGCTAATTATGTCATTTAGGTGGAAGCCTAGCTAACTATAGGTCGTTTCGGAGCTAACTTGGGTTAAATATGGCATTTTGGAGCTAACTATGCTTATTAAGCCGTATTGGAGCTAAATTGGCTTATCATTTAGGTGGAAGCCAAGCTAAGTATATAATATTAATGAGCTAACCAAGGTTCTTATGCCATTTTGAGCTTATTATTTCATTTTTAGCTAAATTGGTTATTTTAATGAGCTAACCAAGGTTCTTATGATGTTTTCACCTAACTAAGCTAATTATGTAATTTTGTAGGATAGTTAGCCAATATAGTCTTTGTTGGATGAGTCTTAGCTACGTAGAAGAAGGGAAAGAGAAGAAGCAAGAAGAGAAGAAGAAGTAAAAGAAGAAGAAGGAGGAGGAGGAGGAGAAGGAGAAGGAAGAGGAGAAGAAGAAGAAAATAAGAAGGAGAAGGAGGAAGAAGAAGGAGAAGGGGGAGCTCCTTCTCCTTCTTCTCCTCCTTCTTATCCTTCTTCTTGTCCTTCTTCTTCTCTCTTCTTATCTTCTTCTTCTTCTTCCTTCTTTTCATTTTTCCTCTTTCTTCTCCTCTTGTCCCCTTCTTCGGGCTAAATTAGCTAAGAATTCCTTTTTGGAGCTAATTATGTCATTTCGAGGATAATTAGCTAAGTATAGGCCATGTTTTATTAAATATACCATTTTGGTGCTAACTAAGCTAATTATGTCATTAAGGTGGAAGCCTAGCTAACTATAGGTCATTTCGGAGCTACTTGGGTAAAATATGTCATTCCGGAGCAAACAATGCTTATTAAGCCATTTTGGAACTAGCTAAGCTAATTATAGGCCATTTAATACCTAAATTAGAGGGAATAGGTCATCTTGGAGCTACCTAAGCCTTATTTTGTCATTTAGGAGAGAACTTAGCTAACTTTAGGTCATTTTTTATTAAATAGGTCATTTTGGAGCTAACTAAGCTAATTATGTCATTTAGGTGGAAGCCTAGCTAACTATAGGTCGTTTCGGAGCTAACTTGGGTTAAATATGTCATTTTGGAGCTAACTATGCTTATTAAGCCATATTGGAGCTAAATTGGCTAATTATACCATTTAGGTGGAAGCCAAGCTAAGTATATAATACTAATGAGCTAACCAAGGTTCTTATGCCATTTTGAGCTTATTATTTCATTTTTAGCTAAATTGGTCATTTTAATGAGCTAACCAAGGTTCTTATGATGTTTTCACCTAACTAAACTAATTATGTAATTTTGTAGGATAATTAGCCAATATAGTCTTTGTTGGATGAGTCTTAGCTACGTAGAAGAAGAGAAAGAGAAGAAGCAAGAAGAGAAGAAGAAGTAAAAGAAGGAGGAGGAGGAGGAGGAGAACGAGAAGGAAGAGGAGAAGAAGAAGAAAAGAAGAAGGAGAAGGAGGAAGAAGAAGGACAAGGAGGAGCTCCTTCTCCTTCTTCTCCTCCTTCTTCTCCTTCTTCTTGTCCTTCTTCTTCTCTTCTTCTTCTTCTCTTCTTCTTCTTCCTTCTTTTCATTTTTCCTCTTTCTTCTCCTCTTGTCCCCTTCTTCGGGCTAAATTAGCTAAGAATTCCTTTTTGGAGCTAATTATGTCATTTCGAGGATAATTAGCTAAGTATACGTCATGTTTTATTAAATAGACCATTTTGGAGCTAACTAAGCTAATTATGTCATTTAGGTGGAAGCCTAGCTAACTATAGGTCATTTCGGAGCTACTTTGGTAAAATATGTCATTTCGGAGCAAACTATGCTAAGCTAATTATAGGCCATTTAATACCTAAGTTAGGGGGAATAGGTCATCTTGGAGCTACGTAAGCCTTATTATGTCATTTTGGAGAGAACTTAGCTAACTATAGGTCATTTTTGATTAAATAGGTCATTTTGGAGCTAACTAAGCTAATTATGTCATTTAGGTGGAAGCCTAGCTAACTATATGTCGTTTCGGAGCTAACTTGGGTTAAATATGTCATTTTGGAGGATAATTAGCTAAGTATATGTCATTTTGAAGCTAATTATGTCATTTCGAGGATAATTAGCTAAGTATATGTCATTTTTATTAAATACACTATTTTGGAGCTAACTAAGATAATTATGTCATTTAGGTGGAAGCCTAGCTAACTATAGGTCATTTCGGAGCTAACTTGGGTAAATAGGTCATTCCGGAGCAAACTATGCTTATTAAGCCATTTTGGATCTAGCTAAGCTAATTATAGGCCATTTAATACCAAAGTTAGGGGGAATAGTTCGTCTTGGAGCTACATAAGCCCTATTGTGTAATTTAGGAGAGAACTTAGCTAACTATAGGTCATTTTTTTATTAAATAGGTCATTTGGGAGCTAACTAAGCAAATTATGTCATTTAGGTGGAAGCCTAGCTAACTATAGGTCGTTTCGGAGCTCACTTGGGTTAAATATGTCATTTTGAAGTTAACTATGCTCATTAAGCCATATTGGAGCTAAATTGGCTAATTATATCATTTAGGTGGAAGCCAAGCTAAGTATATAATATTCCTGAGCTAACCAAGGTTGTTATGCCATTTTGAGCTTATTATTTCATTTTTAGCTAAATTGGTCATCTTAATGAGCTAACCAAGGTTCTTATGTTGTTTTCACCTAGCTAAGCTAATTATGTCATTTTGTAGGATAATTAGCCAATTTAGTCTTTATTGGATGAGTCTAAGCTACGTAGAAGAAGAGAAAGAGAAGAAGCAAGAAGAGAAGAAGAAATAAAAGAAGAAGGAGGAGGAGGAGGAGAAGGAGAAGGAAGAGGAGAAGAAGAAGAAAAGAAGAAGGAGAAGGCGAAGGAGGAAGAAGAAGGAGAAGGAGGAGCTCCTTCTCCTTCTTCTCCTCCTTCTTCTCCTTCTTCTTGTCCTTCTTCTTCTCTTCTTCTTCTCTTCTTCTTCTTCTTCCTTCTTTTCATTTTTCCTCTTTCTTCCCCTCTTGTCCCCTTCTTCGGGCTAAATTAGCTAAGAATGCCTTTTTGGAGGTAATTACGTCATTTCGAGGATAATTAGCTAAGTATAGGTCATGTATTATTAAATAGACCATTTTGGAGCTAACTAAGCTAATTATATCATTTAGGTGGAAGCCTAGCTAACTATAGGTCATTTCGGAGCTACTTGGGTAAAATATGTCATTCCGGAGCAAATAATGCTTATTAAGCCATTTTGGATCTAGCTAAGCTAATTATAGGCCATTTAATACCTAAGTTAGGGGGAATAGGTCATCTTGGAGCTACCTAAGCCTTATTATGTCATTTTGGAGAGAACTTAGCTAACTATAGGTCATTTTTTATGAAATAGGTCATTTTGGAGCTAACTAAGCTAATTATGTCATTTAGGTGGAAGCCTAGCTAACTATAGGTCGTTTCGGAGCTCAGTTGGGTTAAATATGTCATTTTGGAGCTAACTATGGTTATTAAGCCATATTGGAGCTAAATTGTCTAATTATATCATTTAGGTGAAAGCCAAGCTAAGTATATAATATTCATGAGCTAACCAAAGGTTCTTATGCCATTTTCAGCTTATTATTTCATTTTTAGGTAAATTGGTCATTTTAATGAGCTAACCAAGGTTCTTATGATGTTTTCACCTAACTAAGGGAATTATGTCATTTTGTAGGATAATTAGCCAATTTAGTCTTTGTTGGATGAGTCTAAGCTACGTAGAAGAAGAGAAAGAGAAGAAGCAAGAAGAGAAGAAGAAGGAGGAGGAGGAGGAAGAGGAGGAGGAGAAGGAGAACGAAGAGGAGAAGAAGAAGAAAAGAAGAAGGAGAAGGAGGAAGAAGGAGGAAGAATAAGGAGAAGGAGGAGCTCCTTCTCCTTCTTCTCCTCCTTCTCCTTCTTCTTGTCCTTCTTCTTCTCTTCGTCTTCTCTTCTTCTTCTTCTTCTTACTTTTTATTTTTCCTCTTTCTTCTCCTCTTGTCCCCTTCTTCGTGCTAAATTAGCTAACAATGCCTTTTTGGAGCTAATTATGTCATTTCGAGGATAATTAGCTAAGTATAGGTCATGTTTTATTAAATAGACCATTTTGGAGCTAACTAAGCTAATTATGTCATTTAGGTGGAAGCCTAGCTAACTATAGGTCATTTCGGAGCTACTTGGGTAAAATATGTCATTCCAGAGCAAACTATGCTTATTAAGCCATTTTGGAACTAGCCAAGCTAATTATAGGGCATTTAATACCTAAGTTAGGGGGAATAGGTCATCTTGGAGCTACGTAAGCCTTATTATGTCATTTAGGAGAGAACTTAGCTAACTATAGGTCATTTTTTATTAAATAGGTCATTTTGGAGCTAACTAAGCTAATTATGTCATTTAGGTGGAAGCCTAGCTAACTATAGGTCGTTTCGGAGCTAACTTGGGTTAAATATGTCATTTTGGAGCTAACTATGCTTATTAAGCCGTATTGGAGCTAAATTGGCTTATCATTTAGGTGGAAGCCAAGCTAAGTATATAATATTAATGAGCTAACCAAGGTTCTTATGCCATTTTGAGCTTATTATTTCATTTTTAGCTAAATTGGTTATTTTATGAGCTAACCAAGGTTCTTATGATGTTTTCACCTAACTAAGCTAATTATGCAATTTTGTAGGATAATTAGCCAATATAGTCTTTGTTGGATGAGTCTTAGCTACGTAGAAGAAGGGAAAGAGAAGAAGCAAGAAGAGAAGAAGAAGTAAAAGAAGAAGGAGGAGGAGGAGGAGGAGGAGAAGGAGAAGGAAGAGGAGAAGAAGAAGAAAAGAAGAAGGAGAAGGCGAAGGAGGAAGAAGAAGGAGAAGGAGGAGCTCCTTCTCCTTCTTCTCCTCCTTCTTATCCTTCTTCTTGTCCTTCTTCTTCTCTTCTTCTTCTTCTCTTCTTCTTCTTCTTCCTTCTTTTCATTTTTCCTCTTTCTTCCCCTCTTGTCCCCTTCTTCTGGCTAAATTAGCTAAGAATGCCTTTTCGGAGGTAATTACGTCATTTCGAGGATAATTAGCTAAGTATAGGTCATGTATTATTAAATAGACCATTTTGGAGCTAACTAAGCTAATTATATCATTTAGGTGGAAGGCTAGCTAACTATAGGTCATTTCGGAGCTACTTGGGTAAAATATGTCATTCCGGAGCAAATAATGCTTATTAAGCCATTTTGGATCTAGCTAAGCTAATTATAGGCCATTTAATACCTAAGTTAGGGGGAATAGGTCATCTTGGAGCTACCTAAGCCTTATTATGTCATTTAGGAGAGAATTGTGCTAACTATAGGTCATTTTTTATGAAATAGGTCATTTTGGAGGTAACTAAGCTAATTATGTCATTTAGGTGGAAGCCTAGCTAACTATAGGTCGTTTCAGAGCTCACTTGGGTTAAATATGTCATTTTGGAGCTAACTATGCTTATTAAGCCGTATTGGAGCTAAATTGTCTAATTATATCATTTAGGTGAAAGCCAAGCTAAGTATATAATATTCATGAGCTAACCAAAGGTTCTTATGCCATTTTCAGCTTATTATTTCATTTTTAGGTAAATTGGTCATTTTAATGAGCTAACCAAGGTTCTTATGATGTTTTCACCTAACTAAGGGAATTATGTCATTTTGTAGGATAATTAGCCAATTTAGTGTTTGTTGGATGAGTCTAAGCTACGTAGAAGAAGAGAAAGAGAAGAAGCAAGAAGAGAAGAAGAAGGAGGAGGAGGAGGAAGAGGAGGAGGAGAAGGAGAAAGAAGAGGAGAAGAAGAAGAAAAGAAGAAGGAGAAGGAGAAGGAGGAAGAAGGAGGAAGAATAAGGAGAAGGAGGAGCTCCTTCTCCTTCTTCTCCTCCTTCTTCTCCTTCTTCTTGTCCTTCTTCTTCTCTTCTTCTTCTCTTCTTCTTCTTCTTCTTCTTACTTTTTATTTTTCCTCTTTCTTCTCCTCTTGTCCCCTTCTTCGGGCTAAATTAGCTAAGAATGCCTTTTTGGAGCTAATTATGTCATTTCGAGGATAATTAGCTAAGTATAGGTCATGTTTTATTAAATAGACCATTTTGGAGCTAACTAAGCTAATTATGTCATTTAGGTGGAAGCCTAGCTAACTATAGGTCATTTCGGAGCTACTTGGGTAAAATATGTCATTCCGGAGCAAACTATGCTTATTAAGCCATTTTGGAACTAGCTAAGCTAATTATAGGCCATTTAATACCTAAGTTAGGGGGAATAGGTCATCTTGGAGCTACCTAAGCCTTATTTTGTCATTTAGGAGAGAACTTAGCTAACTTTAGGTCATTTTTTATTAAATAGGTCATTTTGGAGCTAACTAAGCTAATTATGTCATTTAGGTGGAAGCCTAGCTAACTATAGGTCGTTTCGGAGCTAACTTGGGTTAAATATGTCATTTTGGAGCTAACTATGCTTATTAAGCCATATTGGAGCTAAATTGGCTAATTATACCATTTAGGTGGAAGCCAAGCTAAGTATATAATACTAATGAGCTAACCAAGGTTCTTATGCCATTTTGAGCTTATTATTTCATTTTTAGCTAAATTGGTCATTTTAATGAGCTAACCAAGGTTCTTATGATGTTTTCACCTAACTAAACTAATTATGTAATTTTGTAGGATAATTAGCCAATATAGTCTTTGTTGGATGAGTCTTAGCTACGTAGAAGAAGAGAAAGAGAAGAAGCAAGAAGAGAAGAAGAACTAAAAGAAGAAGGAGGAGGAGGAGGAGAAGGAGAAGGAAGAGGAGAAGAAGAAGAAAAGAAGAAGGAGAAGGAGGAAGAAGAAGGACAAGGAGGAGCTCCTTCTCCTTCTCCTCCTCCTTCTTCTCCTTCTTCTTGTCCTTCTTCTTCTCTTCTTCTTCTTCTCTTCTTCTTCTTCCTTCTTTTCATTTTTCCTCTTTCTTCTCCTCTTGTCCCCTTCTTCGGGCTAAATTAGCTAAGAATTCCTTTTTGGAGCTAATTATGTCATTTCGAGGATAATTAGCTAAGTATACGTCATGTTTTATTAAATAGACCATTTTGGAGCTAACTAAGCTAATTATGTCATTTAGGTGGAAGCCTAGCTAACTATAGGTCATTTCGGAGCTACTTTGGTAAAATATGTCATTTCGGAGCAAACTATGCTAAGCTAATTATAGGCCATTTAATACCTAAGTTAGGGGGAATAGGTCATCTTGGAGCTACGTAAGCCTTATTATGTCATTTTGGAGAGAACTTAGCTAACTATAGGTCATTTTTGATTAAATAGGTCATTTTGGAGCTAACTAAGCTAATTATGTCATTTAGGTGGAAGCCTAGCTAACTATATGTCGTTTCGGAGCTAACTTGGGTTAAATTTTTCATTTTGGAGGATAATTAGCTAAGTATATGTCATTTTGAAGCTAATTATGTCATTTCGAGGATAATTAGCTAAGTATATGTCATTTTTATTAAATACACTATTTTGGAGCTAACTAAGATAATTATGTCATTTAGGTGGAAGCCTAGCTAACTATAGGTCATTTCGGAGCTAACTTGGGTAAATAGGTCATTCCGGAGCAAACTATGCTTATTAAGCCATTTTGGATCTAGCTAAGCTAATTATAGGCCATTTAATACCAAAGTTAGGGGGAATAGTTCGTCTTGGAGCTACATAAGCCCTATTGTGTAATTTAGGAGAGAACTTAGCTAACTATAGGTCATTTTTTTATTAAATAGGTCATTTGGGAGCTAACTAAGCAAATTATGTCATTTAGGTGGAAGCCTAGCTAACTATAGGTCGTTTCGGAGCTCACTTGGGTTAAATATGTCATTTTGAAGTTAACTATGCTTATTAAGCCATATTGGAGCTAAATTGGCTAATTATATCATTTAGGTGGAAGCCAAGCTAAGTATATAATATTCCTGAGCTAACCAAGGTTGTTATGCCATTTTGAGCTTATTATTTCATTTTTAGCTAAATTGGTCATCTTAATGAGCTAACCAAGGTTCTTATGTTGTTTTCACCTAGCTAAGCTAATTATGTCATTTTGTAGGATAATTAGCCAATTTAGTCTTTATTGGATGAGTCTAAGCTACGTAGAAGAAGAGAAAGAGAAGAAGCAAGAAGAGAAGAAGAAGTAAAAGAAGAAGGAGGAGGAGGAGGAGAAGGAGAAGGAAGAGGAGAAGAAGAAGAAAAGAAGAAGGAGAAGGCGAAGGAGGAAGAAGAAGGAGAAGGAGAAGGAGGAGCTCCTTCTCCTTCTTCTCCCCCTTCTTCTCCTTCTTCTTGTCCTTCTTCTTCTCTTCTTCTTCTCTTCTTCTTCTTCTTCCTTCTTTTCATTTTTCCTCTTTCTTCCCCTCTTGTCCCCTTCTTCGGGCTAAATTAGCTAAGAATGCCTTTTCGGAGGTAATTACGTCATTTCGAGGATAATTAGCTTAGTATAGGTCATGTATTATTAAATAGACCATTTTGGAGCTAACTAAGCTAATTATATCATTTAGGTGGAAGCCTAGCTAACTATAGGTCATTTCGGAGCTACTTGGGTAAAATATGTCATTCCGGAGCAAATAATGCTTATTAAGCCATTTTGGATCTAGCTAAGCTAATTATAGGCCATTTAATACCCAAGTTAGGGGGAATAGGTCATCTTGGAGCTACGTAAGCCTTATTATGTCATTTAGGAGAGAACTTAGCTAACTATAGGTCATTTGTTCTTAAATAGGTCATTTTGGAGCTAACTAAGGTAATTATGTCATTTAGGTGGAAGCCTAGCTAACTATAGGTCGTTTCAGAGCTAACTTGGGTTAAATATGTCATTTTGGAGCTAACTATGCTTATTAAGCCGTATTGGAGCTAAATTGTCTAATTATATCATTTAGGTGAAAGCCAAGCTAAGTATATAATATTCATGAGCTAACCAAAGGTTCTTATGCCATTTTCAGCTTATTATTTCATTTTTAGGTAAATTGGTCATTTTAATGAGCTAACCAAGGTTCTTATGATGTTTTCACCTAACTAAGGGAATTATGTCATTTTGTAGGATAATTAGCCAATTTAGTCTTTGTTGGATGAGTCTAAGCTACGTAGAAGAAGAGAAAGAGAAGAAGCAAGAAGAGAAGAAGAAGGAGGAGGAGGAGGAAGAGGAGGAGGAGAAGGAGAACGAAGAGGAGAAGAAGAAGAAAAGAAGAAGCAGAAGGAGAAGGAGGAAGAAGGAGGAAGAATAAGGAGAAGGAGGAGCTCCTTCTCCTTCTTCTCCTCCTTCTTCTCCTTCGTCTTGTCCTTCTTCTTCTCTTCTTCTTCTCTTCTTCTTCTTCTTCTTACTTTTTATTTTTCCTCTTTCTTCTCCTCTTGTCCCCTTCTTCGGGCTAAATTAGCTAAGAATGCCTTTTTGGAGCTAATTATGTCATTTCAAGGATAATTAGCTAAGCATAGGTCATGTTTTATTAAATAGACCATTTTGGAGCTAACTAAGCTAATTATGTCATTTAGGTGGAAGCCTAGCTAACTATAGGTCATTTCGGAGCTACTTGGGTAAAATATGTCATTCCGGAGCAAACTATGCTTATTAAGCCATTTTGGAACTAGCTAAGCTAATTATAGGCCATTTAATACCTAAGTTAGGGGGAATAGGTCATCTTGGAGCTACCTAAGCCTTATTTTGTCATTTAGGAGAGAACTTAGCTAACTATAGGTTATTTTTTATTAAATAGGTCATTTTGGAGCTAACTAAGCTAATTATGTCATTTAGGTGGAAGCCTAGCTAACTATAGGTCGTTTCGGAGCTAACTTGGGTTAAATATGTCATTTTGGAGCTAACTATGCTTATTAAGACGTATTGGAGCTAAATTGGCTTATCATTTAGGTGGAAGCCAAGCTAAGTATATAATATTAATGAGCTAACCAAGGTTCTTATGCCATTTTGAGCTTATTATTTCATTTTTAGCTAAATTGGTTATTTTAATGAGCTAACCAAGGTTCTTATGATGTTTTCACCTAACTAAGCTAATTATGTAATTTTGTAGGATAATTAGCCAATATAGTCTTTGTTGGATGAGTCTTAGCTACGTAGAAGAAGGGAAAGAGAAGAAGCAAGAAGAGAAGAAGAAGTAAAAGAAGAAGGAGGAGGAGGAGGAGGAGAAGGAGAAGGAAGAGGAGAAGAAGAAGAAAATAAGAAGGAGAAGGAGGAAGAAGAAGGAGAAGGGGGAGCTCCTTCTCCTTCTTCTCCTCCTTCTTATCCTTCTTCTTTTACTTCTTCTTCTCTCTTCTTATCTTCTTCTTCTTCTTCCTTCTTTTCATTTTTCCTCTTTCTTCTCCTCTTGTCCCCTTCTTCGGGCTAAATTAGCTAAGAATTCCTTTTTGGAGCTAATTATGTCATTTCGAGGATAATTAGCTAAGTATAGGCCATGTTTTATTAAATAGACCATTTTGGTGCTAACTAAGCTAATTATGTCATTAAGGTGGAAGCCTAGCTAACTATAGGTCATTTCGGAGCTACTTGGGTAAAATATGTCATTCCGGAGCAAACAATGCTTATTAAGCCATTTTGGAACTAGCTAAGCTAATTATAGGCCATTTAATACCTAAATTAGGGGGAATAGGTCATCTTGGAGCTACCTAAGCCTTATTTTGTCATTTAGGAGAGAACTTAGCTAACTTTAGGTCATTTTTTATTAAATAGGTCATTTTGGAGCTAACTAAGCTAATTATGTCATTTAGGTGGAAGCCTAGCTAACTATAGGTCATTTCGGAGCTAACTTGGGTTAAATATGTCATTTTGGAGCTAACTATGCTTATTAAGCCATATTGGAGCTAAATTGGCTAATTATACCATTTAGGTGGAAGCCAAGCTAAGTATATAATACTAATGAGCTAACCAAGGTTCTTATGCCATTTTGAGCTTATTATTTCATTTTTAGCTAAATTGGTCATTTTAATGAGCTAACCAAGGTTCTTATGATGTTTTCACCTAACTAAACTAATTATGTAATTTTGTAGGATAATTAGCCAATATAGTCTTTGTTGGATGAGTCTTAGCTACGTAGAAGAAGAGAAAGAGAAGAAGCAAGAAGAGAAGAAGAAGTAAAAGAAGAAGGAGGAGGAGGAGGAGGAGAAGGAGAAGGAAGAGGAGAAGAAGAAGAAAAGAAGAAGGAGAAGGAGGAAGAAGAAGGACAAGGAGGAGCTCCTTCTCCTTCTTCTGCTCCTTCTTCTCCTTCTTCTTGTCCTTCTTCTTCTCTTCTTCTTCTTCTCTTCTTCTTCTTCCTTCTTTTCATTTTTCCTCTTTCTTCTCCTCTTGTCCCCTTCTTCGGGCTAAATTAGCTAAGAATTCCTTTTTGGAGCTAATTATGTCATTTCGAGGATAATTAGCTAAGTATACGTCATGTTTTATTAAATAGACCATTTTGGAGCTAACTAAGCTAATTATGTCATTTAGGTGGAAGCCTAGCTAACTATAGGTCATTTCGGAGCTACTTTGGTAAAATATGTCATTTCGGAGCAAACTATGCTATGCTAATTATAGGCCATTTAATACCTAAGTTAGGGGGAATAGGTCATCTTGGAACTACGTAAGCCTTATTATGTCATTTTGGAGAGAACTTAGCTAACTATAGGTCATTTTTGATTAAATAGGTCATTTTGGAGCTAACTAAGCTAATTATGTCATTTAGGTGGAAGCCTAGCTAACTATATGTCGTTTCGGAGCTAACTTGGGTTAAATATGTCATTTTGGAGGATAATTAGCTAAGTATATGTCATTTTGAAGCTAATTATGTCATTTCGAGGATAATTAGCTAAGTATATGTCATTTTTATTAAATACACTATTTTGGAGCTAACTAAGATAATTATGTCATTTAGGTGGAAGCCTAGCTAACTATAGGTCATTTCGGAGCTAACTTGGGTAAATAGGTCATTCCGGAGCAAACTATGCTTATTAAGCCATTTTGGATCTAGCTAAGCTAATTATAGGCCATTTAATACCAAAGTTAGGGGGAATAGTTCGTCTTGGAGCTACATAAGCCCTATTGTGTAATTTAGGAGAGAACATAGCTAACTATAGGTCATTTTTTTATTAAATAGGTCATTTGGGAGCTAACTAAGCAAATTATGTCATTTAGGTGGAAGCCTAGCTAACTATAGGTCGTTTCGGAGCTCACTTGGGTTAAATATGTCATTTTGAAGTTAACTATGCTTATTAAGCCATATTGGAGCTAAATTGGCTAATTATATCATTTAGGTGGAAGCCAAGCTAAGTATATAATATTCCTGAGCTAACCATGGTTGTTATGCCATTTTGAGCTTATTATTTCATTTTTAGCTAAATTGGTCATTTTAATGAGCTAACCAAGGTTCTTATGTTGTTTTCACCTAGCTAAGCTAATTATGTCATTTTGTAGGATAATTAGCCAATTTAGTCTTTATTGCATGAGTCTAAGCTACGTAGAAGAAGATAAAGAGAAGAAGCAAGAAGAGAAGAAGAAGTAAAAGAAGAAGGAGGAGGAGGAGGAGAAGGAGAAGGAAGAGGAGAAGAAGAAGAAAAGAAGAAGGAGAAGGCGAAGGAGGAAGAAGAAGGAGAAGGAGGAGCTCCTTCTCCTTCTTCTCCTCCTTCTTCTCCGTCTTCTTGTCCTTCTTCTTCTCTTCTTCTTCTCTTCTTCTTCTTCTTCCTTCTTTTCATTTTTCCTCTTTCTTCCCCTCTTGTCCCCTTCTTCGGGCTAAATTAGCTAAGAATGCCTTTTTGGAGGTAATTACGTCATTTCGAGGATAATTAGCTAAGTATAGGTCATGTATTATTAAATAGACCATTTTGAAGCTAACTAAGCTAATTATATCATTTAGGTGGAAGCCTAGCTAACTATAGGTCATTTCGGAGCTACTTGGGTAAAATATGTCATTCCGGAGCAAATAATGCTTATTAAGCCATTTTGGATCTAGCTAAGCTAATTATAGGCCATTTAATACCTAAGTTAGGGGGAATAGGTCATCTTGGAGCTACGTAAGCCTTATTATGTCATTTAGGAGAGAACTTAGCTAACTATAGGTCATTTGTTATTAAATAGGTCATTTTGGAGCTAACTAAGCTAATTATGTCATTTAGGTGGAAGCCTAGCTAACTATAGGTCGTTTCAGAGCTAACTTGGGTTAAATATGTCATTTTGGAGCTAACTATGCTTATTAAGCCGTATTGGAGCTAAATTGTCTAATTATATCATTTAGGTGAAAGCCAAGGTAAGTATATAATATTCATGAGCTAACCAAAGGTTCTTATGCCATTTTCAGCTTATTATTTCATTTTTAGGTAAATTGGTCATTTTAATGAGCTAACCAAGGTTCTTATGATGTTTTCACCTAACTAAGGGAATTATGTCATTTTGTAGGATAATTAGCCAATTTAGTCTTTGTTGGATGAGTCTAAGCAATGTAGAAGAAGAGAAAGAGAAGAAGCAAGAAGAGAAGAAGAAGGAGGAGGAGGAGGAAGAGGAGGAGGAGAAGGAGAACGAAGAGGAGAAGAAGAAGAAAAGAAGAAGGAGAAGGAGAAGGAGGAAGAAGGAGGAAGAATAAGGAGAAGGAGGAGCTCCTTCTCCTTCTTCTCCTTCTTCTTGTCCTTCTTCTTCTCTTCTTCTTCTCTTCTTCTTCTCTTCTTCTTCTTCTTCTTCTTCTTCTTCTTTCTTTTTATTTTTCCTCTTTCTTCTCCTGTTGTCCCCTTCTTCGGGCTAAATTAGCTAAGAATGCCTTTTTGGAGCTAATTATGTCATTTCGAGGATAATTAGCTAAGTATAGGTCATGTTTTATTAAATAGACCATTTTGGAGCTAACTAAGCTAATTATGTCATTTAGGTGGAAGCCTAGCTAACTATAGGTCATTTCGGAGCTACTTGGGTAAAATATGTCATTCCGGAGCAAACTATGCTTATTAAGCCATTTTGGAACTAGCTAAGCTAATTATAGGCCATTTAATACCTAAGTTAGGGGGAATAGGTCATCTTGGAGCTACCTAAGCCTTATTTTTTCATTTAGGAGAGAACTTAGCTAACTATAGGTTATTTTTTATTAAATAGGTCATTTTGGAGCTAACTAAGCTAATTATGTCATTTAGGTGGAAGCCTAGCTAACTATAGGTCGTTTCGGAGCTAACTTGGGTTAAATATGTCATTTTGGAGCTAACTATGCTTATTAAGCTGTATTGGAGCTAAATTGGCTTATCATTTAGGTGGAAGCCAAGCTAAGTATATAATATTAATGAGCTAACCAAGGTTCTTATGCCATTTTGAGCTTATTATTTCATTTTTAGCTAAATTGGTTATTTTAATGAGCTAACCAAGGTTCTTATGATGTTTTCACCTAACTAAGCTAATTATGTAATTTTGTAGGATAATTAGCCAATATAGTCTTTGTTGGATGAGTCTTAGCTACGTAGAAGAAGGGAAAGAGAAGAAGCAAGAAGAGAAGAAGAAGTAAAAGAAGAAGGAGGAGGAGGAGGAGGAGAAGGAGAAGGAAGAGGAGAAGAAGAAGAAAATAAGAAGGAGAAGGAGGAAGAAGAAGGAGAAGGGGGAGCTCCTTCTCCTTCTTCTCCTCCTTCTTATCCTTCTTCTTTTACTTCTTCTTCTCTCTTCTTATCTTCTTCTTCTTCTTCCTTCTTTTCATTTTTCCTCTTTCTTCTCCTCTTGTCCCCTTCTTCGGGCTAAATTAGCTAAGAATTCCTTTTTGGAGCTAATTATGTCATTTTGAGGATAATTAGCTAAGTATAGGCCATGTTTTATTAAATAGACCATTTTGGTGCTAACTAAGCTAATTATGTCATTAAGGTGGAAGCCTAGCTAACTATAGGTCATTTCGGAGCTACTTGGGTAAAATATGTCATTCCGGAGCAAACAATGCTTATTAAGCCATTTTGGAACTAGCTAAGCTAATTATAGGCCATTTAATACCTAAATTAGGGGGAATAGGTCATCTTGGAGCTACCTAAGCCTTATTTTGTCATTTAGGAGAGAACTTAGCTAACTTTAGGTCATTTTTTATTAAATAGGTCATTTTGGAGCTAACTAAGCTAATTATGTCATTTAGGTGGAAGCCTAGCTAACTATAGGTCGTTTCGGAGCTAACTTGGGTTAAATATGTCATTTTGGAGCTAACTATGCTTATTAAGCCGTATTGGAGCTCAATTGGCTTATCATTTAGGTGGAAGCCAAGCTAAGTATATAATATTAATGAGCTAACCAAGGTTCTTATGCCATTTTGAGCTTATTATTTCATTTTTAGCTAAATTGGTTATTTTAATGAGCTAACCAAGGTTCTTATGATGTTTTCACCTAACTAAGCTAATTATGTAATTTTGTAGGATAATTAGCCAATATAGTCTTTGTTGGATGAGTCTTAGCTACGTAGAAGAAGGGAAAGAGAAGAAGCAAGAAGAGAAGAAGAAGTAAAAGAAGAAGGAGGAGGAGGAGGAGGAGAAGGAGAAGGAAGAGGAGAAGAAGAAGAAAATAAGAAGGAGAAGGAGGAAGAAGAAGGAGAAGGGGGAGCTCCTTCTCCTTCTTCTCCTCCTTCTTATCCTTCTTCTTTTACTTCTTCTTCTCTCTTCTTATCTTCTTCTTCTTCTTCCTTCTTTTCATTTTTCCTCTTTCTTCTCTTCTTGTCCCCTTCTTCGGGCTAAATTAGCTAAGAATTCCTTTTTGGAGCTAATTATGTCATTTCGAGGATAATTAGCTAAGTATAGGCCATGTTTTATTAAATAGACCATTTTGGTGCTAACTAAGCTAATTATGTCATTAAGGTGGAAGCCTAACTAACTATAGGTCATTTCGGAGCTACTTGGGTAAAATATGTCATTCCGGAGAAAACAATGCTTATTAAGCCATTTTGGAACTAGCTAAGCTAATTATAGGCCATTTAATACCTAAATTAGGGGGAATAGGTCATCTTGGAGCTACCTAAGCCTTATTTTGTCATTTAGGAGAGAACTTAGCTAACTTTAGGTCATTTTTTATTAAATAGGTCATTTTGGAGCTAACTAAGCTAATTATGTCATTTAGGTGGAAGCCTAGCTAACTATAGGTCGTTTCGGAGCTAACTTGGGTTAAATATGTCATTTTGGAGCTAACTATGCTTATTAAGCCATATTGGAGCTAAATTGGCTAATTATACCATTTAGGTGGAAGCCAAGCTAAGTATATAATACTAATGAGCTAACCAAGGTTCTTATGCCATTTTGAGCTTATTATTTCATTTTTAGCTAAATTGGTCATTTTAATGAGCTAACCAAGGTTCTTATGATGTTTTCACCTAACTAAACTAATTATGTAATTTTGTAGGATAATTAGCCAATATAGTCTTTGTTGGATGAGTCTTAGCTACGTAGAAGAAGAGAAAGAGAAGAAGCAAGAAGAGAAGAAGAAGTAAAAGAAGAAGGAGGAGGAGGAGGAGGAGAAGGAGAAGGAAGAGGAGAAGAAGAAGAAAAGAAGAAGGAGAAGGAGGAAGAAGAAGGACAAGGAGGAGCTCCTTCTCCTTCTTCTCCTCCTTCTTCTCCTTCTTCTTGTCCTTCTTCTTCTCTCCTTCTTCTTCTCTTCTTCTTCTTCCTTCTTTTCATTTTTCCTCTTTCTTCTCCTCTTGTCCCCTTCTTCGGGCTAAATTAGCTAAGAATTCCTTTTTGGAGCTAATTATGTCATTTCGAGGATAATTAGCTAAGTATACGTCATGTTTTATTAAATAGACCATTTTGGAGCTAACTAAGCTAATTATGACATTTAGGTGGAAGCCTAGCTAACTATAGGTCATTTCGGAGCTACTTTGGTAAAATATGTCATTTCGGAGCAAACTATGCTAAGCTAATTATAGGCCATTTAATACCTAAGTTAGGGGGAATAGGTCATCTTGGAGCTACGTAAGCCTTATTATGTCATTTTGGAGAGAACTTAGCTAACTATAGGTCATTTTTGATTAAATAGGTCATTTTGGAGCTAACTAAGCTAATTATGTCATTTAGGTGGAAGCCTAGCTAACTATATGTCGTTTCGGAGCTAACTTGGGTTAAATATGTCATTTTGGAGGATAATTAGCTAAGTATATGTCATTTTGAAGCTAATTATGTCATTTCGAGGATAATTAGCTAAGTATATGTCATTTTTATTAAATACACTATTTTGGAGCTAACTAAGATAATTATGTCATTTAGGTGGAAGCCTAGCTAACTATAGGTCATTTCGGAGCTAACTTGGGTAAATAGGTCATTCCGGAGCAAACTATGCTTATTAAGCCATTTTGGATCTAGCTAAGCTAATTATAGGCCATTTAATACCAAAGTTAGGGGGAATAGTTCGTCTTGGAGCTACATAAGCCCTATTGTGTAATTTAGGAGAGAACTTAGTAACTATAGGTCATTTTTTATTAAATAGGTCATTTGGGAGCTAACTAAGCAAATTATGTCATTTAGGTGGAAGCCTAGCTAACTATAGGTCGTTTCGGAGCTCACTTGGGTTAAATATGTCATTTTGAAGTTAACTATGCTTATTAAGCCATATTGGAGCTAAATTGGCTAATTATATCATTTAGGTGGAAGCCAAGCTAAGTATATAATATTCCTGAGCTAACCATGGTTGTTATGCCATATTGAGCTTATTATTTCATTTTTAGCTAAATTGGTCATTTTAATGAGCTAACCAAGGTTCTTATGTTGTTTTCACCTAGCTAAGCTAATTATGTCATTTTGTAGGATAATTAGCCAATTTAGTCTTTATTGGATGAGTCTAAGCTACGTAGAAGAAGAGAAAGAGAAGAAGCAAGAAGAGAAGAAGTAAAAGAAGAAGGAGGAGGAGGAGGAGAAGGAGAAGGAAGAGGAGAAGAAGAAGAAAAGAAGAAGGAGAAGGCGAAGGAGGAAGAAGAAGGAGAAGGAGGAGCTCCTTCTCCTTCTTCTCCTCCTTCTTCTCCTTCTTCTTGTCCTTCTTCTTCTCTTCTTCTTCTCTTCTTCTTCTTCTTCCTTCTTTTCATTTTTCCTCTTTCTTCCCCTCTTGTCCCCTTCTTCGGGCTAAATTAGCTAAGAATGCCTTTTTGGAGGTAATTACGTCATTTCGAGGATAATTAGCTAAGTATAGGTCATGTATTATTAAATAGACCATTTTGGAGCTAACTAAGCTAATTATATCATTTAGGTGGAAGCCTAGCTAACTATAGGTCATTTCGGAGCTACTTGGGTAAAATATGTCATTCCGGAGCAAATAATGCTTATTAAGCCATTTTGGATCTAGCTAAGCTAATTATAGGCCATTTAATACCTAAGTTAGGGGGAATAGGTCATCTTGGAGCTACGTAAGCCTTATTATGTCATTTAGGAGAGAACTTAGCTAACTATAGGTCATTTGTTATTAAATAGGTCATTTTGGAGCTAACTAAGCTAATTATGTCATTTAGGTGGAAGCCTAGCTAACTATAGGTCGTTTCAGAGCTAACTTGGGTTAAATATGTCATTTTGGAGCTAACTATGCTTATTAAGCCGTATTGGAGCTAAATTGTCTAATTATATCATTTAGGTGAAAGCCAAGCTAAGTATATAATATTCATGAGCTAACCAAAGGTTCTTATGCCATTTTCAGCTTATTATTTCATTTTTAGGTAAATTGGTCATTTTAATGAGCTAACCAAGGTTCTTATGATGTTTTCACCTAACTAAGGGAATTATGTCATTTTGTAGGATAATTAGCCAATTTAGTCTTTGTTGGATGAGTCTAAGCTACGTAGAAGAAGAGAAAGAGAAGAAGCAAGAAGAGAAGAAGAAGGAGGAGGAGGAGGAAGAGGAGGAGGAGAAGGAGAACGAAGAGGAGAAGAAGAAGAAAAGAAGAAGCAGAAGGAGAAGGAGGAAGAAGGAGGAAGAATAAGGAGAAGGAGGAGCTCCTTCTCCTTCTTCTCCTCCTTCTCCTTCGTCTTGTCCTTCTTCTTCTCTTCTTCTTCTCTTCTTCTTCTTCTTCTTACTTCTTTTTTTTCCTCTTTCTTCTCCTCTTGTCCCCTTCTTCGGGCTAAATTAGCTAAGAATGCCT
This sequence comes from Hordeum vulgare subsp. vulgare, assembly GCF_904849725.1. Lineage (NCBI taxonomy): Eukaryota > Viridiplantae > Streptophyta > Magnoliopsida > Poales > Poaceae > Hordeum > Hordeum vulgare. The sequence goes on along the minus strand of NC_058519.1, from coordinate 269,953,005 downwards.
TTTTGGAGCTAATTATGTCATTTCAAGGATAATTAGCTAAGCATAGGTCATGTTTTATTAAATAGACCATTTTGGAGCTAACTAAGCTAATTATGTCATTTAGGTGGAAGCCTAGCTAACTATAGGTCATTTCGGAGCTACTTGGGTAAAATATGTCATTCCGGAGCAAACTATGCTTATTAAGCCATTTTGGAACTAGCTAAGCTAATTATAGGCCATTTAATACCTAAGTTAGGGGGAATAGGTCATCTTGGAGCTACCTAAGCCTTATTTTGTCATTTAGGAGAGAACTTAGCTAACTATAGGTTATTTTTTATTAAATAGGTCATTTTGGAGCTAACTAAGCTAATTATGTCATTTAGGTGGAAGCCTAGCTAACTATAGGTTGTTTCGGAGCTAACTTGGGTTAAATATGTCATTTTGGAGCTAACTATGCTTATTAAGCCGTATTGGAGCTAAATTGGCTTATCATTTAGGTGGAAGCCAAGCTAAGTATATAATATTAATGAGCTAACCAAGGTTCTTATGCCATTTTGAGCTTATTATTTCATTTTTAGCTAAATTGGTTATTTTAATGAGCTAACCAAGGTTCTTATGATGTTTTCACCTAACTAAGCTAATTATGTAATTTTGTAGGATAATTAGCCAATATAGTCTTTGTTGGATGAGTCTTAGCTACGTAGAAGAAGGGAAAGAGAAGAAGCAAGAAGAGAAGAAGAAGTAAAAGAAGAAGGAGGAGGAGGAGGAGGAGAAGGAGAAGGAAGAGGAGAAGAAGAAGAAAATAAGAAGGAGAAGGAGGAAGAAGAAGGAGAAGGGGGAGCTCCTTCTCCTTCTTCTCCTCCTTCTTATCCTTCTTCTTTTACTTCTTCTTCTCTCTTCTTATCTTCTTCTTCTTCTTCCTTCTTTTCATTTTTCCTCTTTCTTCTCCTCTTGTCCCCTTCTTCGGGCTAAATTAGCTAAGAATTCCTTTTTGGAGCTAATTATGTCATTTCGAGGATAATTAGCTAAGTATAGGCCATGTTTTATTAAATAGACCATTTTGGTGCTAACTAAGCTAATTATGTCATTAAGGTGGAAGCCTAGCTAACTATAGGTCATTTCGGAGCTACTTGGGTAAAATATGTCATTCCGAAGCAAACAATGCTTATTAAGCCATTTTGGAACTAGCTAAGCTAATTATAGGCCATTTAATACCTAAATTAGGGGGAATAGGTCATCTTGGAGCTACCTAAGCCTTATTTTGTCATTTAGGAGAGAACTTAGCTAACTTTAGGTCATTTTTTATTAAATAGGTCATTTTGGAGCTAACTAAGCTAATTATGTCATTTAGGTGGAAGCCTAGCTAACTATAGGTCGTTTCGGAGCTAACTTGGGTTAAATATGTCATTTTGGAGCTAACTATGCTTATTAAGCCATATTGGAGCTAAATTGGCTAATTATACCATTTAGGTGGATGCCAAGCTAAGTACATAATACTAATGAGCTAACCAAGGTTCTTATGCCATTTTGAGCTTATTTTCATTTTTAGCTAAATTGGTCATTTTAATGAGCTAACCAAGGTTCTTATGATGTTTTCACCTAACTAAACTAATTATGTAATTTTGTAGGATAATTAGCCAATATAGTCTTTGTTGGATGAGTCTTAGCTACGTAGAAGAAGAGAAAGAGAAGAAGCAAGAAGAGAAGAAGAAGTAAAAGAAGAAGGAGGAGGAGGAGGAGGAGAAGGAGAAGGAAGAGGAGAAGAAGAAGAAAAGAAGAAGGAGAAGGAGGAAGAAGAAGGACAAGGAGGAGCTCCTTCTCCTTCTTCTCCTCCTTCTTCTCCTTCTTCTTGTCCTTCTTCTTCTCTTCTTCTTCTTCTCTTCTTCTTCTTCCTTCTTTTCATTTTTCTTCTTTCTTCTCCTCTTGTCCCCTTCTTCGGGCTAAATTAGCTAAGAATTCCTTTTTGGAGCTAATTATGTCATTTCGAGGATAATTAGCTAAGTATACGTCATGTTTTATTAAATAGACCATTTTGGAGCTAACTAAGGTAATTATGTCATTTAGGTGGAAGCCTAGCTAACTATAGGTCATTTCGGAGCTACTTTGGTAAAATATGTCATTTCAGAGCAAACTATGCTAAGCTAATTATAGGCCATTTAAAACCTAAGTTAGGGGGAATAGGTCATCTTGGAGCTACGTAAGCCTTATTATGTCATTTTGGAGAGAACTTAGCTAACTATAGGATATTTTTGATTAAATAGGTCATTTTGGAGCTAACTAAGCTAATTATGTCATTTAGGTGGAAGCCTAGCTAACTATATGTCGTTTCGGAGCTAACTTGGGTTAAATATGTCATTTTGGAGGATAATTAGCTAAGTATATGTCATTTTGGAGCTAATTATGTCATTTCGAGGATAATTAGCTAAGTATATGTCATTTTTATTAAATACACTATTTTGGAGCTAACTAAGATAATTATGTCATTTAGGTGGAAGCCTAGCTAACTATAGGTCATTTCGGTGCTAACTTGGGTAAATAGGTCATTCCGGAGCAAACTATGCTTATTAAGCCATTTTGGATCTAGCTAAGCTAATTATAGGCCATTTAATACCAAAGTTAGGGGGAATAGTTCGTCTTGGAGCTACATAAGCCCTATTGTGTAATTTAGGAGAGAACTTAGCTAACTATAGGTCATTTTTTTATTAAATAGGTCATTTGGGAGCTAACTAAGGAAATTATGTCATTTAGGTGGAAGCCTAGCTATCTATAGGTCGTTTCGGAGCTCACTTGGGTTAAATATGTCATTTTGAAGTTAACTATGCTTATTAAGCCATATTGGAGCTAAATTGGCTAATTATATCATTTAGGTGGAAGCCAAGCTAAGCATATAATATTCATGAGCTAACCAAGGTTGTTATGCCATTTTGAGCTTATTATTTCATTTTTAGCTAAATTGGTCATTTTAATGAGCTAACCAAGGTTCTTATGTTGTTTTCACCTAGCTAAGCTAATTATGTCATTTTGTAGGATAATTAGCCAATTTAGTCTTTATTGGATGAGTCTAAGCTACGTAGAAGAAGAGAAAGAGAAGAAGCAAGAAGAGAAGAAGAAGTAAAAGAAGAAGGAGGAGGAGGAGGAGAAGGAGAAGGAAGAGGAGAAGAAGAAGAAAAGAAGAAGGAGAAGGCGAAGGAGGAAGAAGAAGGAGAAGGAGGAGCTCCTTCTCCTTCTTCTCCTCCTTCTTCTCCTTCTTCTTGTCCTTCTTCTTCTCTTCTTCTTCTCTTCTTCTTCTTCTTCCTTCTTTTCATTTTTCCTCTTTCTTCCCCTCTTGTCCCCTTCTTCGGGCTAAATTAGCTAAGAATGCCTTTTTGGAGGTAATTACGTCATTTCGAGGATAATTAGCTAAGTATAGGTCATGTATTATTAAATAGACCATTTTGGAGCTAACTAAGCTAATTATATCATTTAGGTGGAAGCCTAGCTAACTATAGGTCATTTCGGAGCTACTTGGGTAAAATATGTCATTCCGGAGCAAATAATGCTTATTAAGCCATTTTGGATCTAGCTAAGCTAATTATAGGCCATTTAATACCTAAGTTAGGGGGAATAGGTCATCTTGGAGCTACGTAAGCCTTATTATGTCATTTAGGAGAGAACTTAGCTAACTATAGGTCATTTGTTATTAAATAGGTCATTTTGGAGCTAACTAAGCTAATTATGTCATTTAGGTGGAAGCCTAGCTAACTATAGGTCGTTTCAGAGCTAACTTGGGTTAAATATGTCATTTTGGAGCTAACTATGCTTATTAAGCCGTATTGGAGCTAAATTGTCTAATTATATCATTTAGGTGAAAGCCAAGCTAAGTATATAATATTCATGAGCTAACCAAAGGTTCTTATGCCATTTTCAGCTTATTATTTCATTTTTAGGTAAATTGGTCATTTTAATGAGCTAACCAAGGTTCTTATGATGTTTTCACCTAACTAAGGGAATTATGTCATTTTGTAGGATAATTAGCCAATTTAGTCTTTGTTGGATGAGTCTAAGCTACGTAGAAGAAGAGAAAGAGAAGAAGCAAGAAGAGAAGAAGAAGGAGGAGGAGGAGGAAGAGGAGGAGGAGAAGGAGAACGAAGAGGAGAAGAAGAAGAAAAGAAGAAGCAGAAGGAGAAGGAGGAAGAAGGAGGAAGAATAAGGAGAAGGAGGAGCTCCTTCTCCTTCTTCTCCTCCTTCTTCTCCTTCGTCTTGTCCTTCTTCTTCTCTTCTTCTTCTCTTCTTCTTCTTCTTCTTACTTTTTATTTTTCCTCTTTCTTCTCCTCTTGTCCCCTTCTTCGGGCTAAATTAGCTAAGAATGCCTTTTTGGAGCTAATTATGTCATTTCAAGGATAATTAGCTAAGCATAGGTCATGTTTTATTAAATAGACCATTTTGGAGCTAACTAAGCTAATTATGTCATTTAGGTGGAAGCCTAGCTAACTATAGGTCATTTCGGAGCTACTTGGGTAAAATATGTCATTCCGGAGCAAACTATGCTTATTAAGCCATTTTGGAACTAGCTAAGCTAATTATAGGCCATTTAATACCTAAGTTAGGGGGAATAGGTCATCTTGGAGCTACCTAAGCCTTATTTTGTCATTTAGGAGAGAACTTAGCTAACTATAGGTTATTTTTTATTAAATAGGTCATTTTGGAGCTAACTAAGCTAATTATGTCATTTAGGTGGAAGCCTAGCTAACTATAGGTCGTTTCGGAGCTAACTTGGGTTAAATATGTCATTTGGGAGCTAACTATGCTTATTAAGCCGTATTGGAGCTAAATTGGCTTATCATTTAGGTGGAAGCCAAGCTAAGTATATAATATTAATGAGCTAACCAAGGTTCTTATGCCATTTTGAGCTTATTATTTCATTTTTAGCTAAATTGGTTATTTTAATGAGCTAACCAAGGTTCTTATGATGTTTTCACCTAACTAAGCTAATTATGTAATTTTGTAGGATAATTAGCCAATATAGTCTTTGTTGGATGAGTCTTAGCTACGTAGAAGAAGGGAAAGAGAAGAAGCAAGAAGAGAAGAAGAAGTAAAAGAAGAAGGAGGAGGAGGAGGAGAAGGAGAAGGAAGAGGAGAAGAAGAAGAAAATAAGAAGGAGAAGGAGGAAGAAGAAGGAGAAGGGGGAGCTCCTTCTCCTTCTTCTCCTCCTTCTTATCCTTCTTCTTTTACTTCTTCTTCTCTCTTCTTATCTTCTTCTTCTTCTTCCTTCTTTTCATTTTTCCTCTTTCTTCTCCTCTTGTCCCCTTCTTCGGGCTAAATTAGCTAAGAATTCCTTTTTGGAGCTAATTATGTCATTTCGAGGATAATTAGCTAAGTATAGGCCATGTTTTATTAAATAGACCATTTTGGTGCTAACTAAGCTAATTATGTCATTAAGGTGGAAGCCTAGCTAACTATAGGTCATTTCGGAGCTACTTGGGTAAAATATGTCATTCCGGAGCAAACAATGCTTATTAAGCCATTTTGGAACTAGCTAAGCTAATTATAGGCCATTTAATACCTAAATTAGGGGGAATAGGTCATCTTGGAGCTACCTAAGCCTTATTTTGTCATTTAGGAGAGAACTTAGCTAACTTTAGGTCATTTTTTATTAAATAGGTCATTTTGGAGCTAACTAAGCTAATTATGTCATTTAGGTGGAAGCCTAGCTAACTATAGGTCGTTTCGGAGCTAACTTGGGTTAAATATGTCATTTTGGAGCTAACTATGCTTATTAAGCCATATTGGAGCTAAATTGGCTAATTATACCATTTAGGTGGATGCCAAGCTAAGTATATAATACTAATGAGCTAACCAAGGTTCTTATGCCATTTTGAGCTTATTTTCATTTTTAGCTAAATTGGTCATTTTAATGAGCTAACCAAGGTTCTTATGATGTTTTCACCTAACTAAACTAATTATGTAATTTTGTAGGATAATTAGCCAATATAGTCTTTGTTGGATGAGTCTTAGCTACGTAGAAGAAGAGAAAGAGAAGAAGCAAGAAGAGAAGAAGAAGTAAAAGAAGAAGGAGGAGGAGGAGGAGGAGAAGGAGAAGGAAGAGGAGAAGAAGAAGAAAAGAAGAAGGAGAAGGAGGAAGAAGAAGGACAAGGAGGAGCTCCTTCTCCTTCTTCTCCTCCTTCTTCTCCTTCTTCTTGTCCTTCTTCTTCTCTTCTTCTTCTTCTCTTCTTCTTCTTCCTTCTTTTCATTTTTCCTCTTTCTTCTCCTCTTGTCCCCTTCTTCGGGCTAAATTAGCTAAGAATTCCTTTTTGGAGCTAATTATGTCATTTCGAGGATAATTAGCTAAGTATACGTCATGTTTTATTAAATAGACCATTTTGGAGCTAACTAAGGTAATTATGTCATTTAGGTGGAAGCCTAGCTAACTATAGGTCATTTCGGAGCTACTTTGGTAAAATATGTCATTTCAGAGCAAACTATGCTAAGCTAATTATAGGCCATTTAATACCTAAGTTAGGGGGAATAGGTCATCTTGGAGCTACGTAAGCCTTATTATGTCATTTTGGAGAGAACTTAGCTAACTATAGGATATTTTTGATTAAATAGGTCATATTGGAGCTAACTAAGCTTATTATGTCATTTAGGTGGAAGCCTAGCTAACTATATGTCGTTTCGGAGCTAACTTGGGTTAAATATGTCATTTTGGAGGATAATTAGCTAAGTATATGTCATTTTGGAGCTAATTATGTCATTTCGAGGATAATTAGCTAAGTATATGTCATTTTTATTAAATACACTATTTTGGAGCTAACTAAGATAATTATGTCATTTAGGTGGAAGCCTAGCTAACTATAGGTCATTTCGGAGCTAACTTGGGTAAATAGGTCATTCCGGAGCAAACTATGCTTATTAAGCCATTTTGGATCTAGCTAAGCTAATTATAGGCCATTTAATACCAAAGTTAGGGGGAATAGTTCGTCTTGGAGCTACATAAGCCCTATTGTGTAATTTAGGAGAGAACTTAGCTAACTATAGGTCATTTTTTTATTAAATAGGTCATTTGGGAGCTAACTAAGGAAATTATGTCATTTAGGTGGAAGCCTAGCTATCTATAGGTCGTTTCGGAGCTCACTTGGGTTAAATATGTCATTTTGAAGTTAACTATGCTTACTAAGCCATATTGGAGCTAAATTGGCTAATTATATCATTTAGGTGGAAGCCAAGCTAAGTATATAATATTCATGAGCTAACCAAGGTTGTTATGCCATTTTGAGCTTATTATTTCATTTTTAGCTAAATTGGTCATTTTAATGAGCTAACCAAGGTTCTTATGTTGTTTTCACCTAGCTAAGCTAATTATGTCATTTTGTAGGATAATTAGCCAATTTAGTCTTTATTGGATGAGTCTAAGCTACGTAGAAGAAGAGAAAGAGAAGAAGCAAGAAGAGAAGAAGAAGTAAAAGAAGAAGAAGGAGGAGGAGGAGAAGGAGAAGGAAGAGGAGAAGAAGAAGAAAAGAAGAAGGAGAAGGCGAAGGAGGAAGAAGAAGGAGAAGGAGGAGCTCCTTCTCCTTCTTCTCCTCCTTCTTCTCCTTCTTCTTGTCCTTCTTCTTCTCTTCTTCTTCTTCTCTTCTTCTTCTTCTTCCTTCTTTTCATTTTTCCTCTTTCTTCGCCTCTTGTCCCCTTCTTCGGGCTAAATTAGCTAAGAATGCCTTTTTGGAGGTAATTACGTCATTTCGAAGATAATTAGCTAAGTATAGGTCATGTATTATTAAATAGACCATTTTGGAGCTAACTAAGCTAATTATATCATTTAGGTGGAAGCCTAGCTAACTATAGGTCATTTCGGAGCTACTTGGGTAAAATATGTCATTCCGGAGCAAATAATGCTTATTAAGCCATTTTGGATCTAGCTAAGCTAATTATAGGCCATTTAATACCTAAGTTAGGGCGAATAGGTCATCTTGGAGCTACCTAAGCCTTATTTTGTCATTTAGGAGAGAACTTAGCTAACTATAGGTCAGTTTTTATTAAATAGGTTATTTTGGAGCTAACTAAGCTAATTATGTCATTTAGGTGGAAGCCTAGCTAACTATAGGTCGTTTCAGAGCTCACTTGGGTTAAATATGTCATTTTGGAGCTAACTATGCTTATTAAGTCATATTGGAGCTAAATTGGCTAATTATATCATTTAGGTGGAAGCCAAGCTAAGTATATAATATTCATGAGCTAACCAAAGGTTCTTATGCCATTTTCAGCTTATTATTTCATTTTTAGGTAAATTGGTCATTTTAATGAGCTAACCAAGGTTCTTATGATGTTTTCACCTAACTAAGGGAATTATGTCATTTTGTAGGATAATTAGCCAATTTAGTCTTTGTTGGATGAGTCTAAGCAATGTAGAAGAAGAGAAAGAGAAGAAGCAAGAAGAGAAGAAGAAGGAGGAGGAGGAGGAAGAGGAGGAGGAGAAGGAGAACGAAGAGGAGAAGAAGAAGAAAAGAAGAAGGAGAAGGAGAAGGAGGAAGAAGGAGGAAGAATAAGGAGAAGGAGGAGCTCCTTCTCCTTCTTCTCCTTCTTCTTGTCCTTCTTCTTCTCTTCTTCTTCTTCTTCTTCTTCTTCTTCTTCTTTCTTTTTATTTTTCCTCTTTCTTCTCCTCTTGTCCCCTTCTTCGGGCTAAATTAGCTAAGAATGCCTTTTTGGAGCTAATTATGTCATTTCGAGGATATTTAGCTAAGTATAGGTCATGTTTTATTAAATAGACCATTTTGGAGCTAACTAAGCTAATTATGTCATTTAGGTGGAAGCCTAGCTAACTATAGGTCATTTCGGAGCTACTTGGGTAAAATATGTCATTCCGGAGCAAACTATGCTTATTAAGCCATTTTGGAACTAGCTAAGCTAATTATAGGCCATTTAATACCTAAGTTAGGGGGAATAGGTCATCTTGGAGCTACCTAAGCCTTATTTTGTCATTTAGAAGAGAACTTAGCTAACTATAGGTCATTTTTTATTAAATAGGTCATCTTGGAGCTAACTAAGCTTATTATGTCATTTAGGTGGAAGCCTAGCTAACTATAGGTCGTTTCGGAGCTAACTTGGGTTAAATATGTCATTTTGGAGCTAACTATGCTTATTAAGCCATATTGGAGCTAAATTGGCTAATTATATCATTTAGGTGGAAGTCAAGCTAAGTATATAATATTAATGAGCTAACCAAGGTTCTTATGCCATTTTGAGCTTATTATTTCATTTTTAGCTAAATTGGTCATTTTAATGAGCTAACCAAGGTACTTATGATGTTTTCACCTAACTAAGCTAATTATGTAATTTTGTAGGATAATTAGCCAATATAGTCTTTGTTGGATGAGTCTAAGCTACGTAGAAGAAGGGAAAGAGAAGAAGCAAGAAGAGAAGAAGAAGTAAAAGAAGAAGAAGGAGGAGGAGGAGGAGGAGAAGGAGAAGGAAGAGGAGAAGAAGAAGAAAAGAAGAAGGAGAAGGAGGAAGAAGAAGGAGAAGGAGGAGCTCCTTCTCCTCCTTCTCCTCCTTCTTCTCCTTCTTCTTGTCCTTCTTCTTCTCTTCTTCTTCTTATCTTCTTCTTCTTCTTCCTTCTTTTCATTTTTCCTCTTTCTTCTCCTCTTGTCCCCTTCTTTGGGCTAAATTAGCTAAGAATTCCTTTTTGGAGCTAATTATGTCATTTCGAGGATAATTAGCTAAGTATAGGTCATGTTTTATTAAATAGACCATTTCGGAGCTAACTAAGCTAATTATGTCATTAAGGTGGAAGCCTAGCTAACTATAGGTCATTTCGGAGCTACTTGGGTAAAATATGTCATTCCGGAGCAAACAATGCTTATTAAGCCATTTTGGAACTAGCTAAGCTAATTATAGGCCATTTAATACCTAAATTAGGGGGAATAGGTCATCTTGGAGCTACCTAAGCCTTATTTTGTCATTTAGGAGAGAACTTAGCTAACTTTAGGTCATTTTTTATTAAATAGGTCATTTTGGAGCTAACTAAGCTAATTATGTCATTTAGGTGGAAGCCTAGCTAACTATAGGTCGTTTCGGAGCTAACTTGGGTTAAATATGTCATTTTGGAGCTAACTATGCTTATTAAGCCATATTGGAGCTAAATTGGCTAATTATACCATTTAGGTGGATGCCAAGCTAAGTATATAATACTAATGAGCTAACCAAGGTTCTTATGCCATTTTGAGCTTATTTTCATTTTTAGCTAAATTGGTCATTTTAATGAGCTAACCAAGGTTCTTATGATGTTTTCACCTAACTAAACTAATTATGTAATTTTGTAGGATAATTAGCCAATATAGTCTTTGTTGGATGAGTCTTAGCTACGTAGAAGAAGAGAAAGAGAAGAAGCAAGAAGAGAAGAAGAAGTAAAAGAAGAAGGAGGAGGAGGAGGAGGAGAAGGAGAAGGAAGAGGAGAAGAAGAAGAAAAGAAGAAGGAGAAGGAGGAAGAAGAAGGACAAGGAGGAGCTCCTTCTCCTTCTTCTCCTCCTTCTTCTCCTTCTTCTTGTCCTTCTTCTTCTCTTCTTCTTCTTCTCTTCTTCTTCTTCCTTCTTTTCATTTTTCCTCTTTCTTCTCCTCTTGTCCCCTTCTTCGGGCTAAATTAGCTAAGAATTCCTTTTTGGAGCTAATTATGTCATTTCGAGGATAATTAGCTAAGTATACGTCATGTTTTATTAAATAGACCATTTTGGAGCTAACTAAGGTAATTATGTCATTTAGGTGGAAGCCTAGCTAACTATAGGTCATTTCGGAGCTACTTTGGTAAAATATGTCATTTCAGAGCAAACTATGCTAAGCTAATTATAGGCCATTTAATACCTAAGTTAGGGGGAATAGGTCATCTTGGAGCTACGTAAGCCTTATTATGTCATTTTGGAGAGAACTTAGCTAACTATAGGATATTTTTGATTAAATAGGTCATTTTGGAGCTAACTAAGCTAATTATGTCATTTAGGTGGAAGCCTAGCTAACTATATGTCGTTTCGGAGCTAACTTGGGTTAAATATGTCATTTTGGAGGATAATTAGCTAAGTATATGTCATTTTGGAGCTAATTATGTCATTTCGAGGATAATTAGCTAAGTATATGTCATTTTTATTAAATACACTATTTTGGAGCTAACTAAGATAATTATGTCATTTAGGTGGAAGCCTAGCTAACTATAGGTCATTTCGGAGCTAACTTGGGTAAATAGGTCATTCCGGAGCAAACTATGCTTATTAAGCCATTTTGGATCTAGCTAAGCTAATTATAGGCCATTTAATACCAAAGTTAGGGGGAATAGTTCGTCTTGGAGCTACATAAGCCCTATTGTGTAATTTAGGAGAGAACTTAGCTAACTATAGGTCATTTTTTTATTAAATAGGTCATTTGGGAGCTAACTAAGGAAATTATGTCATTTAGGTGGAAGCCTAGCTATCTATAGGTCGTTTCGGAGCTCACTTGGGTTAAATATGTCATTTTGAAGTTAACTATGCTTATTAAGCCATATTGGAGCTAAATTGGCTAATTATATCATTTAGGTGGAAGCCAAGCTAAGTATATAATATTCATGAGCTAACCAAGGTTGTTATGCCATTTTGAGCTTATTATTTCATTTTTAGCTAAATTGGTCATTTTAATGAGCTAACCAAGGTTCTTATGTTGTTTTCACCTAGCTAAGCTAATTATGTCATTTTGTAGGATAATTAGCCAATTTAGTCTTTATTGGATGAGTCTAAGCTACGTAGAAGAAGAGCAAGAGAAGAAGCAAGAAGAGAAGAAGAAGTAAAAGAAGAAGAAGGAGGAGGAGGAGAAGGAGAAGGAAGAGGAGAAGAAGAAGAAAAGAAGAAGGAGAAGGCGAAGGAGGAAGAAGAAGGAGAAGGCGGAGCTCCTTCTCCTTCTTCTCCTCCTTCTTCTCCTTCTTCTTGTCCTTCTTCTTCTCTTCTTCTTCTTCTCTTCTTCTTCTTCTTCCTTCTTTTCATTTTTCCTCTTTCTTCGCCTCTTGTCCCCTTCTTCGGGCTAAATTAGCTAAGAATACCTTTTTGGAGGTAATTACGTCATTTCGAAGATAATTAGCTAAGTATAGGTCATGTATTATTAAATAGACCATTTTGGAGCTAACTAAGCTAATTATATCATTTAGGTGGAAGCCTAGCTAACTATAGGTCATTTCGGAGCTACTTGGGTAAAATATGTCATTCCGGAGCAAATAATGCTTATTAAGCCATTTTGGATCTAGCTAAGCTAATTATAGGCCATTTAATACCTAAGTTAGGGCGAATAGGTCATCTTGGAGCTACCTAAGCCTTATTTTGTCATTTAGGAGAGAACTTAGCTAACTATAGGTCAGTTTTTATTAAATAGGTTATTTTGGAGCTAACTAAGCTAATTATGTCATTTAGGTGGAAGCCTAGCTAACTATAGGTCGTTTCAGAGCTCACTTGGGTTAAATATGTCATTTTGGAGCTAACTATGCTTATTAAGTCATATTGGAGCTAAATTGGCTAATTATATCATTTAGGTGGAAGCCAAGCTAAGTATATAATATTCATGAGCTAACCAAAGGTTCTTCTGCCATTTTCAGCTTATTATTTCATTTTTAGGTAAATTGGTCATTTTAATGAGCTAACCAAGGTTCTTATGATGTTTTCACCTAACTAAGGGAATTATGTCATTTTGTAGGATAATTAGCCAATTTAGTCTTTGTTGGATGAGTCTAAGCAATGTAGAAGAAGAGAAAGAGAAGAAGCAAGAAGAGAAGAAGAAGGAGGAGGAGGAGGAAGAGGAGGAGGAGAAGGAGAACGAAGAGGAGAAGAAGAAGAAAAGAAGAAGGAGAAGGAGAAGGAGGAAGAAGGAGGAAGAATAAGGAGAAGGAGGAGCTCCTTCTCCTTCTTCTCCTTCTTCTTGTCCTTCTTCTTCTCTTCTTCTTCTTCTTCTTCTTCTTCTTCTTTCTTTTTATTTTTCCTCTTTCTTCTCCTCTTGTCCCCTTCTTCGGGCTAAATTAGCTAAGAATGCCTTTTTGGAGCTAATTATGTCATTTCGAGGATATTTAGCTAAGTATAGGTCATGTTTTATTAAATAGACCATTTTGGAGCTAACTAAGCTAATTATGTCATTTAGGTGGAAGCCTAGCTAACTATAGGTCATTTCGGAGCTACTTGGGTAAAATATGTCATTCCGGAGCAAACTATGCTTATTAAGCCATTTTGGAACTAGCTAAGCTAATTATAGGCCATTTAATACCTAAGTTAGGGGGAATAGGTCATCTTGGAGCTACCTAAGCCTTATTTTGTCATTTAGAAGAGAACTTAGCTAACTATAGGTCATTTTTTATTAAATAGGTCATCTTGGAGCTAACTAAGCTTATTATGTCATTTAGGTGGAAGCCTAGCTAACTATAGGTCGTTTCGGAGCTAACTTGGGTTAAATATGTCATTTTGGAGCTAACTATGCTTATTAAGCCATATTGGAGCTAAATTGGCTAATTATATCATTTAGGTGGAAGTCAAGCTAAGTATATAATATTAATGAGCTAACCAAGGTTCTTATGCCATTTTGAGCTTATTATTTCATTTTTAGCTAAATTGGTCATTTTAATGAGCTAACCAAGGTACTTATGATGTTTTCACCTAACTAAGCTAATTATGTAATTTTGTAGGATAATTAGCCAATATAGTCTTTGTTGGATGAGTCTAAGCTACGTAGAAGAAGGGAAAGAGAAGAAGCAAGAAGAGAAGAAGAAGTAAAAGAAGAAGAAGGAGGAGGAGGAGGAGGAGAAGGAGAAGGAAGAGGAGAAGAAGAAGAAAAGAAGAAGGAGAAGGAGGAAGAAGAAGGAGAAGGAGGAGCTCCTTCTCCTCCTTCTCCTCCTTCTTCTCCTTCTTCTTGTCCTTCTTCTTCTCTTCTTCTTCTTATCTTCTTCTTCTTCTTCTTCCTTCTTTTCATTTTTCCTCTTTCTTCTCCTCTTGTCCCCTTCTTTGGGCTAAATTAGCTAAGAATTCCTTTTTGGAGCTAATTATGTCATTTCGAGGATAATTAGCTAAGTATAGGTCATGTTTTATTAAATAGACCATTTCGGAGCTAACTAAGCTAATTATGTCATTAAGGTGGAAGCCTAGCTAACTATAGGTCATTTCGGAGCTACTTGGGTAAAATATGTCATTCCGGAGCAAACAATGCTTATTAAGCCATTTTGGAACTAGCTAAGCTAATTATAGGCCATTTAATACCTAAATTAGGGGGAATAGGTCATCTTGGAGCTACCTAAGCCTTATTTTGTCATTTAGGAGAGAACTTAGCTAACTTTAGGTCATTTTTTAATAAATAGGTCATTTTGGAGCTAACTAAGCTAATTATGTCATTTAGGTGGAAGCCTAGCTAACTATAGGTCGTTTCGGAGCTAACTTGGGTTAAATATGTCATTTTGGAGCTAACTATGCTTATTAAGCCATATTGGAGCTAAATTGGCTAATTATACCATTTAGGTGGATGCCAAGCTAAGTATATAATACTAATGAGCTAACCAAGGTTCTTATGCCATTTTGAGCTTATTTTCATTTTTAGCTAAATTGGTCATTTTAATGAGCTAACCAAGGTTCTTATGATGTTTTCACCTAACTAAACTAATTATGTAATTTTGGAGGATAATTAGCCAATATAGTCTTTGTTGGATGAGTCTTAGCTACGTAGAAGAAGAGAAAGAGAAGAAGCAAGAAGAGAAGAAGAAGTAAAAGAAGAAGGAGGAGGAGGAGGAGGAGAAGGAGAAGGAAGAGGAGAAGAAGAAGAAAAGAAGAAGGAGAAGGAGGAAGAAGAAGGACAAGGAGGAGCTCCTTCTCCTTCTTCTCCTCCTTCTTCTCCTTCTTCTTGTCCTTCTTCTTCTCTTCTTCTTCTTCTCTTCTTCTTCTTCCTTCTTTTCATTTTTCCTCTTTCTTCTCCTCTTGTCCCCTTCTTCGGGCTAAATTAGCTAAGAATTCCTTTTTGGAGCTAATTATGTCATTTCGAGGATAATTAGCTAAGTATACGTCATGTTTTATTAAATAGACCATTTTGGAGCTAACTAAGGTAATTATGTCATTTAGGTGGAAGCCTAGCTAACTATAGGTCATTTCGGAGCTACTTTGGTAAAATATGTCATTTCAGAGCAAACTATGCTAAGCTAATTATAGGCCATTTAATACCTAAGTTAGGGGGAATAGGTCATCTTGGAGCTACGTAAGCCTTATTATGTCATTTTGGAGAGAACTTAGCTAACTATAGGATATTTTTGATTAAATAGGTCATTTTGGAGCTAACTAAGCTAATTATGTCATTTAGGTGGAAGCCTAGCTAACTATATGTCGTTTCGGAGCTAACTTGGGTTAAATATGTCATTTTGGAGGATAATTAGCTAAGTATATGTCATTTTGGAGCTAATTATGTCATTTCGAGGATAATTAGCTAAGTATATGTCATTTTTATTAAATACACTATTTTGGAGCTAACTAAGATAATTATGTCATTTAGGTGGAAGCCTAGCTAACTATAGGTCATTTCGGAGCTAACTTGGGTAAATAGGTCATTCCGGAGCAAACTATGCTTATTAAGCCATTTTGGATCTAGCTAAGCTAATTATAGGCCATTTAATACCAAAGTTAGGGGGAATAGTTCGTCTTGGAGCTACATAAGCCCTATTGTGTAATTTAGGAGAGAACTTAGCTAACTATAGGTCATTTTTTTATTAAATAGGTCATTTGGGAGCTAACTAAGGAAATTATGTCATTTAGGTGGAAGCCTAGCTATCTATAGGTCGTTTCGGAGCTCACTTGGGTTAAATATGTCATTTTGAAGTTAACTATGCTTATTAAGCCATATTGGAGCTAAATTGGCTAATTATATCATTTAGGTGGAAGCCAAGCTAAGTATATAATATTCATGAGCTAACCAAGGTTGTTATGCCATTTTGAGCTTATTATTTCATTTTTAGCTAAATTGGTCATTTTAATGAGCTAACCAAGGTTCTTATGTTGTTTTCACCTAGCTAAGCTAATTATGTCATTTTGTAGGATAATTAGCCAATTTAGTCTTTATTGGATGAGTCTAAGCTACGTAGAAGAAGAGAAAGAGAAGAAGCAAGAAGAGAAGAAGAAGTAAAAGAAGAAGAAGGAGGAGGAGGAGAAGGAGAAGGAAGAGGAGAAGAAGAAGAAAAGAAGAAGGAGAAGGCGAAGGAGGAAGAAGAAGGAGAAGGAGGAGCTCCTTCTCCTTCTTCTCCTCCTTCTTCTCCTTCTTCTTGTCCTTCTTCTTCTCTTCTTCTTCTTCTCTTCTTCTTCTTCTTCCTTCTTTTCATTTTTCCTCTTTCTTCGCCTCTTGTCCCCTTCTTCGGGCTAAATTAGCTAAGAATGCCTTTTTGGAGGTAATTACGTCATTTCGAAGATAATTAGCTAAGTATAGGTCATGTATTATTAAATAGACCATTTTGGAGCTAACTAAGCTAATTATATCATTTAGGTGGAAGCCTAGCTAACTATAGGTCATTTCGGAGCTACTTGGGTAAAATATGTCATTCCGGAGCAAATAATGCTTATTAAGCCATTTTGGATCTAGCTAAGCTAATTATAGGCCATTTAATACCTAAGTTAGGGCGAATAGGTCATCTTGGAGCTACCTAAGCCTTATTTTGTCATTTAGGAGAGAACTTAGCTAACTATAGGTCAGTTTTTATTAAATAGGTTATTTTGGAGCTAACTAAGCTAATTATGTCATTTAGGTGGAAGCCTAGCTAACTATAGGTCGTTTCAGAGCTCACTTGGGTTAAATATGTCATTTTGGAGCTAACTATGCTTATTAAGTCATATTGGAGCTAAATTGGCTAATTATATCATTTAGGTGGAAGCCAAGCTAAGTATATAATATTCATGAGCTAACCAAAGGTTCTTATGCCATTTTCAGCTTATTATTTCATTTTTAGGTAAATTGGTCATTTTAATGAGCTAACCAAGGTTCTTATGATGTTTTCACCTAACTAAGGGAATTATGTCATTTTGTAGGATAATTAGCCAATTTAGTCTTTGTTGGATGAGTCTAAGCAATGTAGAAGAAGAGAAAGAGAAGAAGCAAGAAGAGAAGAAGAAGGAGGAGGAGGAGGAAGAGGAGGAGGAGAAGGAGAACGAAGAGGAGAAGAAGAAGAAAAGAAGAAGGAGAAGGAGAAGGAGGAAGAAGGAGGAAGAATAAGGAGAAGGAGGAGCTCCTTCTCCTTCTTCTCCTTCTTCTTGTCCTTCTTCTTCTCTTCTTCTTCTCTTCTTCTTCTCTTCTTCTTCTTCTTCTTCTTCTTCTTCTTTCTTTTTATTTTTCCTCTTTCTTCTCCTGTTGTCCCCTTCTTCGGGCTAAATTAGCTAAGAATGCCTTTTTGGAGCTAATTATGTCATTTCGAGGATAATTAGCTAAGTATAGGTCATGTTTTATTAAATAGACCATTTTGGAGCTAACTAAGCTAATTATGTCATTTAGGTGGAAGCCTAGCTAACTATAGGTCATTTCGGAGCTACTTGGGTAAAATATGTCATTCCGGAGCAAACTATGCTTATTAAGCCATTTTGGAACTAGCTAAGCTAATTATAGGCCATTTAATACCTAAGTTAGGGGGAATAGGTCATCTTGGAGCTACCTAAGCCTTATTTTGTCATTTAGGAGAGAACTTAGCTAACTATAGGTCATTTTTTATTAAATAGGTCATCTTGGAGCTAACTAAGCTAATTATGTCATTTAGGTGGAAGCCTAGCTAACTATAGGTCGTTTCGGAGCTAACTTGGGTTAAATATGTCATTTTGGAGCTAACTATGCTTATTAAGCCATATTGGAGCTAAATTGGCTAATTATATCATTTAGGTGGAAGTCAAGCTAAGTATATAATATTAATGAGCTAACCAAGGTTCTTATGCCATTTTGAGCTTATTATTTCATTTTTAGCTAAATTGGTCATTTTAATGAGCTAACCAAGGTACTTATGATGTTTTCACCTAACTAAGCTAATTATGTAATTTTGTAGGATAATTAGCCAATATAGTCTTTGTTGGATGAGTCTAAGCTACGTAGAAGAAGGGAAAGAGAAGAAGCAAGAAGAGAAGAAGAAGTAAAAGAAGAAGAAGGAGGAGGAGGAGGAGGAGAAGGAGAAGGAAGAGGAGAAGAAGAAGAAGAGAAGAAGGAGAAGGAGGAAGAAGAAGGAGAAGGAGGAGCTCCTTCTCCTCCTTCTCCTCCTTCTTCTCCTTCTTCTTGTCCTTCTTCTTCTCTTCTTCTTCTTATCTTCTTCTTCTTCTTCTTCTTCCTTCTTTTCATTTTTCCTCTTTCTTCTCCTCTTGTCCCCTTCTTTGGGCTAAATTAGCTAAGAATTCCTTTTTGGAGCTAATTATGTCATTTCGAGGATAATTAGCTAAGTATAGGTCATGTTTTATTAAATAGACCATTTCAGAGCTAACTAAGCTAATTATGTCATTTAGGTGGAAGCCTAGCTAACTATAGGTTATTTCGGAGCTACTTGGGTAAAATATGTCATTTCGGAGTAAACTATGCTAAGCTAATTATAGGCCATTTAATACCTAAGTTAGGGGGAATAGGTCATCTTGGAGCTACGTAAGCCTTATTATGTCATTTAGGAGAGAACTTAGCTAACTATAGCTCATTTTTTTTATTAAATAGGTCATTTTGGAGCTAACTAAGCTAATTATGTCATTTAGGTGGAAGCCTAGCTAACTATATGTCGTTTCGGAGCTAACTTGGGTTAAATATGTCATTTTGGAGGATAATTAGCTAAGTATATGTCATTTTGGAGCTAATTATGTCATTTCGAGGATAATTAGCTAAGTATATGTCATTTTTATTAAATACACCATTTTGGAGCTAACTAAGCTAATTATGTCATTTAGGTGGAAGCCTAGCTAACTATAGGTTATTTCGGAGCTAACTTGGGTAAATAGGTCATTCCAGAGCAAACTATGCTTATTAAGCCATTTTAGATCTAGCTAAGCTAATTATAGGCCATTTAATACCTAAGTTAGGGGGAAAAGGTCATCTTCGAGCTAGCTCAGCCTTATTATGTCATTTAGTAGAGAACTTAGCCAAGTATATGTAATTTTTATTAAAACACTAGAAATAACATACCATTATCGTCATCACGGCGGTGAAGCACGGTGGCTATGGCTTGTTTCACCTGGAGAAGGCTGCCCTGGAGAAGGCTCCACTATAGAAGGGTCGTGCGATGCGTTTCGGGAGATATTCTGCACCAAACATCGTTTGCAATGTGTCGTTAGCATGAGGATACTCTTAAGATCACTGCACTGAAATGAAACTCACCGTCCCCTTCATGTTAATTACTGGCATCGGCGGAGGGACTTGGCCGGTCTTCTCGCACATAGACTGTACATTTGGTTCGACAAGTCAAACTTTTTATTTATTAATGAAATGGACATTAAAATGCAAGATTTGAAATAATATGAAGAAGAAACTTACCACGAAGAGCTCATATATGGCCCTGTTAGACGCATCATTCCGTGCCCTCTCCGCCTCCACCAATGCAGTCGTCCTCTCCTCCAGCTCCCTCATCTCCTTATCGTTCTCCGCCATAGCCGCCTCCATTGCCTCTCTCTCTTTCAGAATAGCAGCCTGCAACACAACTCATTGTTATCATTGTAATCATATTGGTTCCAACGCACAACATAATGCGGAAAGATAGTTGAGTCCATTAAACTAACCTCGATGGCGACCTCGACTGGCCGTGGACGAGGTGTTATCTCCGGACAGGAGCTCGTTTGGCATGCCTTTATCTGCCAGAGAGTGCTAGGACAACGTATAAGGCCGTATCCAATGGCGATCGAGCCATGGGGCCTCCCGTTGCCAGCTATCATCACCAGCTCTGGATCAATAGGACCCTCGCTCGAGTTAAAGTCCTCCCCTTCCCTCGCCTTCCCATGATATCCTTACTTCACGAGCTTGTGGTGGGAGGAGATGTTGGTGAAGTTTTCTGGATGCTCGAGATCAGACTCAGAGAATGCCTTGACCTTCTTGTACGAGGTAGTATGGGCCATCGCATACAGGTCGTACATCTGTGGCACCTCCGTCTTATTGTGATGCGCCTAAAAGAGAGAGAGAGAGAAAAAATGTATTAGTAAAGGGCTCAAGATAGCATGAAGAATGAATTGCATGAGGCATGAAGCAAACCACATACCCAGTTCTCGCCAAATTGGATTAAGTTGATGCTCCCTTGATGGTGTGGCACACCAACCATTTTGCCACGCCTCTCCTTGGCGTTGTTGTGGCTGGCCTCCCATGTTTCGGAGCACCACTGATCCACCAAGGCCTCCCAACAATCCATCTTATCCGCACACCATCTCGGGGGCACCTAAGTTAATAAAGAGAAATTTGAGCGCATAAGAACCAATTCAAGGAAACTAACTACAAAGCCTTAATAATATGTAATTACCTTCATGTAATGCTCCTTCTCCATCTTAGAATCACGACACTTTGCCTTGTCCTTCCTAATACGCCGCGTGGCATAGTAGTCTCGAATAGCCTGCACCCGAGCCTCGTGCCGAAAGTTTTGAAGTAGGCGGCGACATTCGGTTTTGATAACCTTTGTCGCGTCCTCCTCGTATCCCTCCTCACACCTGTAGTAGGTCTGCAAACGAGACAACACCGATTAGTACAATAACTAGCTATGGTTGATTTATAATTGTGTGAAGGAGAAATTACCCAAAACTATCAGATCACCATGTCGGCCCTCGTGTGGCACAAAACACCGTCGATCTCCACCTCCGGCGGCGCCGGGGCACCCAAGTAGTGCTCCCAGGTCATTCCTACCTCTCGCTCCCGACCGGGCAACGTAACAAACCCTGGGAAGATTTTACGACAAAGCACACCAAGGACGTCGTTGGGCTTGCGAACACCCTTGGCAACAATCCAACCCCTACGGTATGACAAATTAAAGCCAAAACATTAGATATTTGAGAAAACGTGAAGGCAAAAGGTTAAATAAGAGTAAATTAACTTACTTGTCCCCATTTGGCCTAATCGACCACCTCTGCTTGGGGGTCGCCGGCACGAGCGGGAGCCCCGAACTACCACGCTGGTAGGCGGTAGCCCCCTCACCCAGCTCCTCGTCGCTACCAGCATGGCCACTTGGCTCAGCCCAGGTATCCCACTGGGTCTCTAGGGACGTACCCTCATCCCTGCTTTGCTCCGGAGTCGCCTGGAATGAAGCCTCTAGGACACGAGTCTCGTGGGTCGAAGGCTCGTCGACCTGAGGCTTGTCGACCCGAGGCTCGTGAACCGGAGACCGTGTAGCCTCCACCTCAGACGAATCCACCCTAGAAGTCATGTGCTCAGGTAAACCAACTTGGGGTGGTGGCGGAGACCGTGTAGCCTCCACCTCTGAAGGTGTGGCAGCCACCGCCCTACCTCTCCCGCGGCCACGTGTACCTTTAGTACAACATAAATACCAACACGAGTAATAAAATGTATATAAATACCAATATGCATACAACATGAGTACAACATAAATACCAACATGAATACAACGTGTACCTTTAGTACCTCTCGGCTTCGCGGGGGGTCGACCTCCTCTCATGGGGGGTGCTCCTTGCATAGTAGAGAGCAACACTCACCGAAGAGGCGAGGCAGGAATGGAAGTACCCATCCCATCACCCGCCGACGAAGAAGGAGCCGCGGAGTGCTTTCGACCCTTTCCCACCATCTTTCAACACCTGTCATGACAAAGAGTAAATGAAATTAGTACAACATAAATACCAACATGAGTAATAAAATGTATATAATTTAAGTGTATCATCATCATAAATACCAACATGACTAATAAAAATTGAATACCTAACATGAACTCAAAATTTATATATAGTGTAATAGTTGAATACCTGACATGAACTAATAACAATCGCGCTCGTCTATATATGCTTTGTGGTCAATAAATGCATCATGATCATCACTATCATCAATAAATGCATCATCATCATCACTATCAGGAAGAACATGTAGAAGGCCACCATTATGTAATCGGTCAAGAAGTGACAGGTCATCCGCATCAGTAACCTCTTCTTCTTCCAGCTCTCCCTGTTCGGGCTCAGGGGTTAAGACGAATTCACTGTCGGTGTCTACATCAATGTTCTAGGGTGAAGTAGAGTGGTTCTTGAAACGTTTCTTGGACATATGTGTTTCTTGGAAGAATTCTCCTTCATATGTGTCTGGGTTAATGTGAGGTTCGTAATCCTCTTCATTGAGGGTAGGTGGTCTAAAATGTGGTGGCACTTCATAAACGACATCCCAACCTTTGAGATTTGGATCAGTTTGGCAGGCCCACGGTAGATAGAAAACTTGTGTCGCCTGTTGAGCCATAATATAGACATCGGGAACATCTAAGTGGGTGTTTTGGTTGATTCCGACTAGTCCTATATGTTCATGAGTCCTTCTAGTCTCCCTCGGTTCAAACCAATAACATTTGAAGACTACGACGGTCGGTGGGTTTTCACCATAGAATAGAAGTTCATAAATTGCTTCAACTCTTCCATAATACTCGGTGCCTCCTTCGTCGATAGAAGAGACAGAACAATTTGTAGTCTTTAGGTCACACATATATAGCTCTTTGCCAAAGGTACGAAATGATACCCGCTGATGTTGTATTTGTCAAATGAACGGACCTTATAGTCAAAACCATTAGCGACTTCTCTCAACTCGGCGTCCATAGACTCTGCATCAGCCTACAAGTTTAATACGAAAGAATGGATGCATTAGCCGCAAATTAGACCAAGAAATCAAATGGACCCTTAATGGTAATTAATTACCCTTTGTTTGAACCAAGAGATGAAACCGGGATAGTCGCCTCCATGCTTTGCAAGAAGCTCATACTCTTTGACGGAATCCTTTTCTATGACCGCTCCATCCGAGAATTTGGCGAAGTATCGACTATATCAAATATCCGGGAATAAGAGTAGTTCAAAGCACTTATAAGTTGCGGAACAATAATTTACCGAGAACTTACTGATGTACGGCCGCGCTTCTATTAGGTTGGTGAAGATATACAATGAAATGGTCCGCCATGCTTCGACATCCAACGATTTCCCTTTCGAAGCACCGGATGGTGCAAGCTTACCTTTGAATAGGCTGAGGTTGGATCGAACTTTTTTTGGATCGCCATCATTGTACCGAGGCTTCGGGTTATGCAAATGATGATTTTTGGCTTCGTAGTGTGCTGTCACGAAGTTTGCCGCCTCCTCAGTAATGAATGCCTCAGCCATCGATGCTTCAATTCTACGTTTATTTTTACAGTTAGTTCGAAGCGTCTTCTGCATCCTCTCAGTGGAGTAGCACCATCGATTTTGAAAGGCCCCCCCATTCTTGCCTCGGTCGGGAGATGCAAAATCAAATGTTGCATTGGATTAAAGAAGCCTGGTGGAAAGATCTTTTCTAATTTGCAGATCAACTCCGCCGCCAACTCTTCCATTTCATCTAGCACGCCAGGCGATAGTTCTTTCGCACAAAGAGAACGGAAGAAATAGCTCAGCTCTGCGAGTACTAGCCATTCATCCTCAGGGATAAAGCCACGCAACATCACCGGCATTACCCGCTCAATCCATATGTGCCAATCATGACTCTTGAGACCAAATATTTTCAATTTCTCAAGACTCGCTCCCCTCTTTAGATTCGCAGCATACCCATCGGGGAACATCAACCGCATTTTCACCCACAATAGCATTTCCCTCATAGCTGGCCTTTCAAGATTGAACCATGCCTTTGGCTTCGCTACGCTTTGCTTTCCTTTCCGTTGTCGCAAGTTTTGCACGGTCTATCGCATAGAGCCTCCAGGTTGATTCTAGCCTTAGGATTATCTTTTGACTTCCCCTCTATGCCGAACAATGTACCAAAAATGGCCTCCACAATATTCTTTTCAGTGTGCATCACGTCGATGTTGTGTGGGCAAAGGAGGTCTTTGAAGTAAGGCAGATCCCATAAGCATGACTAGTGAGTCCAGGCGTGTTCCGTATTATACCTTTTGAAGTATCCTGGACGCAAAGGATCAGGCTCGAGAGCGTTTAACTGATCAAGGGTCTGTTGGCCTATCAACGCAGCTGGTGCAGTGTTTTTGACAACTCTACCTTTGATGAAATTTTTCTTGTCTTTTCTGAACTTATGGTCAGGATCCAGGAATTGTCTATGCATGTCGAAGCAAGAATACTTGCGACCGGCCTGCAGCCAACAGAACTGAAGAGCTGCCTTGCATGTGGTGCACGGGAACCTTCCATGCACACACCAGCCGGCGAATAGCGCAAACGCCGGATAATCATGCGTCGAGTACATGTACCACACATGCATTTTGAATTTTGTTTTGGTAGCCGCGTCGTAGGTCTTGATCCCATTATCCCAGGCTTCTTGCAACTCATCCTTAAGCGACTGCATGTACACATTCATATTCTTCCCCGCATAGTTAGGCCCTGGAATTATCAACGTCAGGAAAATGTTCTTTCTTTTCATAATCTCTCCGGGTGGCAAATTGAGTGGAATGACAAATACAGGCCAACAACTGTATTGTGCTGCCATCATACCATACACATTGAACACATCCGTGTTGATGGCAACTCTAGGTTGCCTTGGATCTTCCGATTTATCCTTATGTAATGCATCGAAGTGCCTCCACGCAAAACCATGTGAAGTGTGTACCAACATCTTGTTCCCATCCGCATCTAGTTCGGTTCTTTTAACCAATTTGTGCCATGTCATCTGTCTGGCCGTCTCTTCGACCATGAAAATACGTTGAAGTCTTGGTACGATTGGCAGATACCGAAGAACACTAATGGGGATTTTGGTCTGATTATTCTCACCCATACACTTGTCTACCACAATATACCTGGAAGAATTGCAAATGGGGCAATAGTTCAAGGCCACAGACTCAAGCCTAAATAAGGCACATCAATTCTCACATGCATGTATCTTCTCATAGGGCATCTTAAGTACACGGAGGATTTTCTCTGACTGGTACAGGTTTGCAGGTAGTACATGGCCTTTGGGTAGAAAGTGTCCAAATATCGTCATCATCGCGTCGTAGCATTCTCTGCCTAGGTTGAATTGAGCCTTCAGAGCCATTACTTGCGCGATGGCATCCAGCTGACAAAGCTCAGTCTGCTCATGGAGAGGATGTTTTGAAGACTCCAACATTTCATAGAAGGCATTTGCAGATTTCTCCATCTCATCATCCAAATCCCGAGCATCATCAACGTCTTGCACCATGTCTTCAATCCCGGTACCATGCTCATCGGTGCGACGACGAAACACCTCAGCTCTGGCACGTTGGTCAGACTCACCATGAAAAGTCCACACCGTATAATTAGGCGTAAAACCCCACTTCTGCAGGTGTCTACCCATTTCAAACTCTGTCTGCTTTTTCCAGTTGTCGCAATTGGGACAGGGGCACCATGTTTTTTATTGGCCATTTGCAAATGCGGCTCTAACAAACCCCCTGGTTTTTGTTAACCATTCATGGGTCATGTCTTTCTGACTAGGGTGACCAGTGTACATCCAAGCACGATCACTCACCTTGCCTAGCTACCTATGGGTGCACAAGAAATAAATATATAATTCATCATCTATATTCATACGCTAATCAAGTTTGTTAGTTTTATTACGTCCATGCAACCTACACGCTAATAGGTAAAGATAGGTCCTAATCCCACCCGAGTATGTGTATATTGGGTTCGTTTTCCCATGCTCTGCTCGAGATGCGACGCAGAATTTCGGTAGCACCTCCCCGTTGTTCTCCTAATACACGTCTCGGCAATAAGCAGAGAGGATGTGTACCCGGAGAACAACGGGGAGGCACTGACGAAATTCTGCATCGGATCCAGAGCACAACATACGGGAAAATGAACCCAATCTACACATACTCGGGCTGTCCATGGATAATGTTGGACAATTCAAAAGGATGGCGGTTAGAAATATGCAAAGAAATGCATATTTATAGATGTCGCCCTTTCGAACGGGAGACGCATGCTGGTCACGCATACTCATGATTGAAGAAACCTATAGCTAGCAAGTTTCATTGGCACGAAGACCGGGACAGAGCAAATTAAGGGGGTAGGAGGAGAAGTCATTTGTGCTCACCAACAAACGCAAGGGCGGAGCTCGTCCAACGCACGTGGAGGTCGTCGAACAACTGCACACTGAAATTCACACGATCAACACAAATATGATGTTTTTATAATTAACATAACTATGTGACCTAACTCATAACTATGTGGGTCAGTGTCGTCGGGGGTCGAGGGTCACTGGCATTGGGGGTTGGGGTCTTTTTGGTCAACAAAAGGCCGAAGAGGTCTCGGGGCTCGGGAGTTGGTGGTCAGTGGCGTCGGGGGTCTGGGTAGGGGGTCGGGGGTCGAGGGTGAGTGGTGTCGGGGGTCGGGGGTCGAGGGTCAGTGGCGTCGGGGGTCGGGGGGTCGGGGGTTCGCGTACTACGACATCTCCTCCAACCTCATCAGCTACCTGACCAGCCCGCTCGGGTTGAGCACGGCCGCCGCCGCCGTCAACGCCTGGTCTGGCGCCGCGTCCATGCTGCCGCTGCTCGGCGCCGCCGTAGCCAACTCGTGGCTCGGCCGCTACCGCACCATCGTCGCCTCCTCCATGCTATACATCATGGTCAGCCAACTCCGCACAACGTCCCTTGATTCGTTTCCTTCGTCGACGCCAAGCACAATTTCTTCCTTCTTCTAAATCAACTTTTCTGTGGATCTTTTCGGTAGCGTTTGGTTGAACGATAACGAGTTTACTGGTCCAAGAAATCTTGCATGAGTGGCGCATGGCACCGTATAGTAGTAGTAGTAGTAGTATTTTTGTTGAGAATATTATGGTTGACAGGGATGTTTCAAAATTTCATTGTTTTATCCGGTGGAAGCACACACACCACAACATAGTGCTTCCCACGTCGTTGTGCTCATGAATCAGCTGGACCGGGTCGATCTTTTTTTTTTGGGAGGGTACCGGGTCGATCTTCGAAGATAGAATAATGTGCTCAACCCTAAACCTTTTTCTTTTCTAATGACACCACTTTTTTCTTGAAACACATCATCAGTACTCTCGAGTCAAAAAAATATATTGTTTTTTTTAGCCTTTCCGATGAAGAGGTACTGTGAGAAAAATATATTTTTTGTAAATAATAAGTGTCACATGTGTGACACAGAACACATCGGCATTTTCAAACTACAAATACCATTAAATAGAAACAAAACCAAAAAAACACATCATGCTTGACAACTAATGTTATCATCCTCGTGTCATTAATTTTACCATAAACAATTGGCATATACAGTATAACCTAAAAAACTAATTACCATGAACCTAAAAATGACAAAAGAGAAAAAAACAAAAAAAGCAGAAACAAATTTACCTAGGGGAGGGGCAGCGCTGGCAGGAGCGGTCGTGGGGGAGGGAGTCCACGATGGAGGGGAGCGGTGCAGGGAGGGGCCGGGTGGATCCGACCTGGGGGAGGGAGCGCCGAGCGGCACAGGGAGGGGTGGCCACGGGGGAGGGAAGGGTGCGAGGGAGGGGCAGCGTAGGAAGGTGGGGTAGAGCAGGGTGATGGCGGCGCAGGGAGGAGGGGCGGAGCAGGGAGGTGGCGGCGCAGGGAGGAGGGGCGGAGCAGGGAGGTGGCGGCGCAGGGAGGAGGGGCGGAGCAGGGAGGTGGCGGCGCAGGGAGGAGGGGCGGTGCAGGGTGGTGGCGGCGCAGGGAGGAGGGGTGGAGCAGGGAGGGGCGATGCAGGGTGGTGGCGGTGCTGGGTGGGGGAGGTGCCAGGGGAGGGGGCGGGCGTGCAGGAGGAGGGAGACGAGGTGGGGGAGGCATCGGGTGGGGGCAGCCGTTAGTGGGGTTGGTGGGCCGCCGTCCCCTTTGCCGTCCGCCGTGCTCCCAGGGAGACGACAAAGGAGTCCCAAGCAGACGGCAAAGGGGCGGGGTGGGTGGGGGTGGGGTTTCGGCCGTTTGGGGGGGGGGGGGGGCTTTGCCGTCTGCCCACCCTTTGCCGTCCGCATAGGGCTCCTTTGCCGTGGCCGACGGCAAATTAAACCTTTGCCATCAGCGACCTCTTTGCCGTCAGCACTGTGACAACTGACGGCAAAGAGTACCTTTGCCATGCGTCAGCAGACGGCAAAATTCTAAATTCCAGTAGTGTAGCGACACATTCATATACGTGAGCCAAAAGACGCAAACGGTCCCAGCCCAGGTAAGGTTGCAGCCGTGGAGTTTACCGTGCGTGAGGCCGCAAAGTGATGTGATGTGTTACAGGATGTGTTCTTATGACTTAGGTTCGGGGTCCCGGCAAAATAAAACAAATAAAAAGGGACAAAAAATGAGAGAAAAGAAACAAGGGACAATGCTACCACCTCCTTTTCCAAACTTGTGCCTCAAATTGGCACAATGTTCTTCATATAGAGAGTCTCATGTTTTGTCACTTCCATATGCTAGTCGGAATTTCTCATTACATAACTTGACTTGTATATTCCGATAAAGGGCTTCCTCAAATACCTCACGTCTTCATGAGCAAGAAAGTTGGAAGCACCCCTCTTAGCTTCAGTTGAGCTTTCATACACTTATAGCTCTAGTGCATCCATTGCATGGTAATCCCTACTCCTCGCATTGATATATATTGATGTGGATCTCCATACCCCGTTGATACGCCTAGTTGATGCGAGACTTTCTTCTCCACTTTTACCCCTTTGAAACCTAACATCGTATTCTATTCCACATTTATGTTTCATCCATGGTTCGCGCTCATATATTGTGTGAGTAATAAAAAGCTGAAGTGTATTAAAAAATATGATCCATTTGCCTAACTAGACACCTCGAGCTTGAAATTTGAATTTATGTGGTGAAGACGAAGCCATACCATGCTAATATGATAAAATCAATAGGGGATGAACATTCTTTAAAGATCATATATTTTGAAACTTGATGATTATGTTATTTATGCTTATAAATATTACATGTTGATGTTTATTAATTCGTCATTTCCCATTGATCGAACCTGCAATAGATTACATGTGGGGTAGCATGTCACATAAAAAATTCTATTTTTATCACTTACCTACTCGAGGACGAGCAAAATTAAGCTTGGGGATGTTGATACGTCTCCAACGTATCTATAATTTTTATAGTTTCATGCTATAATATGACCATTCTAGGATACTTTTTGGGCATTTATTTACAAATTCATATTATTTTTTATTACTAACCTATTAACCCACGACAAAGTGCCAATTGTTGTTTTCTGCATGTTTTTGGCTTTTGGTGTTTACAGTACCAAACAAAGCCCAACTGCGCCGAAACTTTTTTATGATTTTTTATGGACGAAAAGACGACCAGGAAGCTTCGGGACGAGGATAGAGGCTCCACGAGGGAGCCACCATGATACGTCTCCAAGGTATCTATAATTTTTGATTGTTCCATGCTATTATATTATTTGTTTTGGATGTTTTATATGCATTTATATGTTGTTTCATATTATTTTTGGGACTAACCTATTAATCTAGAGCCTAGTGCTAGTTTCTATTTTCTCCACGTTTTTGAATATTGCAGATAAGGAATATTAAATGGAGTCCAAATGGAATAAAATCTCCGGAAAGATTTTTCTTGGACCGGAAGACATGCAACACACTTGCACTAGGGGGCAAGGCAGTTGCCTCGAGGCCACAAGCCTGCATGGCGCGCCCTAGGGGTGGCCGCGCCCCCTATCTTGTGGGCCCCGTGCAGGTCTGCTAACCCTAATTATTGGCCAATAAATTCCTAAATATTCCAGTATCGCCAAAAAGAGCCACGAAAATACTTTTACGCCGTCGGGAGCCTCTATTCCCGAGAGATCCAATCTGGGAGCCTTTTTTGGTAATCTGCCGGAGAGGGAATTGTTCATGGAGGGCATCTACATCAACTCCATTGCCCCTCCGATGATGTGTGAGTAGTTCACAACATACCTACGGGTCCGTAGCTAATAGCTAGATGGCTTCTTATCTCTCTTTGATCTTCAATACCATGTCCTTCATGAACTTCATGGCGATCTATCCGATGTAATACTCTTTTTCGGTGTGTTTGTCGAGATCCTATGAATTGTGAGTTTATGTTCAGATTATCCATGAATATTATTCGAGTCTCTTCTGAATTCTTATATGCATGATTTCATACCTTTGGAAGTCTCTTCAAATTATTTGTTTCGTTTGGCCAACTAGATTGGTAATTCTTGCAATGGGAGAAGGGCTTAGTTTTGGGTTCAATCTTGCGGTGTCCTCACCTAGTGACAGTAGGGGTAGCGAGGCACGTATTGTATTCTTGCCATCAAGGGTAAAAAGATGGGATTTTCATCATATTGCTTGAGTTTACCCCTCTTCATCATGTCATCTTACTTAATGTGTTACTCTGTTCTTCATGAACTTAATACTCTAGATGCAGGCCGGAGTCGGTCGATGTGTGGAGTAATAGTAGTAGATGCAGAATCGTTTCGGTCTACTTGATACGGACGTGATTCCTATATGCATAATCATTGCCTTGGATATCTTCATAATTATTTGCTTTTCTATCAATTGCTCGACAATGATTTGTTCAACCACCATATTATTTTCCTTTATGAGAGAAGCCTCTAGTGAAACCTATGGCCCCCGGGCATCGATAAACCAAAAATACCAAAAATAGTTTGCTGCCATTTATTTATTTTAGTTTTACTTTTAGAGATATCAATATTTAATATCTATCTCTATCAGATCTCATCCTTGCAAATAACTCTGAAGGGATTGACAACCCCTTTATAGCGTTGGTTGCAAGTGTATGATTCTTTGTGTAGGTACTACTATTTGTGTTTTGCTTGTTCTCGTACTGGATTGATACCTTGGTTCTCAACAAACTGAGGGAAATGCTTATCTACTGTGTTGCATCACCCTTTCCTCTTCAAGGGAAAACCAACGCAAGCTCAAGAGGTAGCTAGAAGGATTTCTGGTGCTGTTGCCGGGGAGGATACATAGCAAGATTACCAAGTACCGAACAAAAACTCATCTCTTGAATTTACTTTATTTTCCATTTGCCTCTAGTTTTCCTCTTCCCCACTTCTAAAAAGATTTTCAGAAAATACCAAAAATATTTGCCTCTTTATTCGCCCTTTTTTCCGTTCATCTTTCTGTTTGCTTTCTTGTGTGCTAGATTCCTTGCTTTGTCACGATGGCACAAGAGAATACCAAGTTATGTGATTTTTTCCACTACTAACAATAATGATTTTATTAGTACTCCGATTGCTCCTGCCACTAGTGTGGAATCTTGTGAAATTAATGCCGCTTTGCTCAATCTTGTTATGAAAGAACAATTTTTTGGCCTTCCTAGTGAAGATGTCGCATCCCATCTAAATACTTTCGCTGAATTGTGTGATATGCAAAAAAATAAATAAAGATGTGGATAATGAAAATTTTAAATTAAATCTTTTTCCTATCTCATTAGGAGATCGTGCCAAAACTTGGTTTTCACCTTTACCTAAAAACAATATTGATTCATGGAATAAGTGTAAAGATGCTTTTATTTCCAAGTACTTTCCACCCGCTAAGATTATCTCCCTTAGGAACGATATAATGATTTGAAGCAACTTGATCATGAGCATGTTGCACAATCTTGGGAGAGGATGGAAGTAATGATTAGGAATTGCCCCGCGCATGGTTTGACCTTATGGATGATTATACAATTTTTTTATGCGGGATTGATTTTTCCTTCTAGAAATCCTTTAGATTCAGCAGTGGGTGGTACCTTTATGGAAATCACGTGAGGAGAAGCTATTAAACTCCTAGATAATATTATGGAAAATTACTCTCAGTGGCATACCGAAAGATCTCCTACTAGTAAAAAAAGTGCATGCTATGGAAGAAATAAATACTTTGAGTGGAAAGATGGACGAATTAATGAAATTGTTTGCTAGTACGAGTGCTCCTATTGATCCCAATGATATTCCTTTGTCTTCTTTGATTGGAAATAATAATGAATATATGGATGTGAATTTTGTTGGTACGATTTTTTTGGCAATAACGCGTATTGAGATAATTTCAATCCTAGGCCGTTTTCGAGTAATTCCTCCAATAATTATGGTAATTGCTACAAAACCTCTTATGGAAATTATAATAATATGCCCTATGATCTTGATAATAATATTAAATAATCCATTAGCTCTCAAAAAGGTTCCAATGCTATAATAAAATCCTCAAGATTGATGATTTGCCTAAGAACGTTGTTAGAATTTCTCTTGAGATTGATTCTTTGAAAATTAGATCTTTTCCACCCAAGCATGATATTAATGAGTCTTGAAAAGCTATGAGAATTTCTATTGATGAGTGTAAGGAAAGAATTGCTAGAATACGTGCTAAGCATGAATGGCTTGAAAAAGTGTTTTCTCGTGATAATATTGATGAAGATCTAAAAGTGATTGGTGTGACACCTATTGAATCTTTGTTTTCTAGCATAATTCTTGAAAAATATGGGACTCGAGATGAGTCAACTTTAGCTAAGATGCGTCCCAATGATTCGGAGTTCATAGATCTTAGGGATAAGATTGATAAAAGTCGGATGGAAGAGGTCAAAACTTTAAATAGCAATTATCCCACTCTTTCAGATTTCAAGGATTTTAATTATAATAGTTTCTCTTTAATTGGTTGTGTTTCCTTGCAATCCATGTTAAATTCTCCACATGCTTATAGTAAAAATAAACCTTTTACTAAACATATTGTGTATGCCATGATGAAATCTTTTGAAGAGAAACTTGAGTTGGAGGTCTCTATACCTAGAAAACATTATTATGAGTGGGAACCTACCATTAAGATTAAAACTGAAGATTGTGAGTGCCATGCTTTGTGTGATTTGGGTGCTAGCGTTTCCACGATTCCCAAAACTTTATGTGATGTGTTAGGATTCCATGAATTTGATGATTGTTCCTTAAATTTGCATATAGCAGATTCCACAATTAAGAAACCTGCGGGAAGGATTAATGATGTTCTTATTGTTGCTAATAGGAATTTGTGCCCGTAGATTTCATTGTTCTTGATATAGAATGCAATCCTACATGTCCTATTATTCTTGGTATACCCTTCCTTAGAATGATTGATGCAATTATTGACATGAAAGAAGGTAATATTAGATTCCAATTTCCATTAAGGAAAGGAATGAAGCAATTTCCTAGAAATAAAATAAGATTATGTTATGAATCTATTACGAGAGCTACCTATGGATTGCATACAAAAGATGCTAATACCTAGATCTATTGCATTATGCCTAGCTAGGGGCGTTAAACAATAGCGCTTGTTGGGAGGCAACCCAATTTTATTTGTTTTGCTTTTGTTTTTGTGTGTGTTTTTGTGTGCTTCACATATTATTACCTCTGTAATATTTGTGTTTTCTTGTTTTAGTTAGTATTTTAGCCAAGTAAGACCTTTGGGATGGTCTACGGTGTTTGCAAGTTAATTTTGCTAAAAAAACAGAAATGTTCGCCCTCAGTACAGGAATTTTATAAATTCGCTGAACCGTGATTTTAATCTGAATATTTTACACAAGATTGGTTTACAAATTTACCATATTGTCCTAAGTTTTCAGAATCTTTGTAGTTACAGAAGTATTTGAAGTAAACATATTGCTACAGACTGTTCTGTTTTTGACAGATTATATTTTCTTTGTGTTGTTTGCTTATTTTGATGAATCTATGGGTTGTATCGGGGGGTATGAACCATGGAGAAGTTAGAATACAGTAAATATTAGATCAATATAAATAAATAATGAGTTCACAACAGTACCTAAGTGGTGACTTATCTTTCTTATACTAACGGATCTCATGAGTTTTCTGTTGAGTTTTGTGTTGTGAAGTTTTCAAGTTTTGGGTAAAGATTTGATGGACTATGGAATAAGGAGTGGCAAGAGCCTAAGCTTGGGGATGCCCAAGGAACCCCAAGCCATATTCAAGGATACCAAAGAGCCTAAGCTTGGGGATACCCTGGAAGGCACCCCCTCTTTCGTCTTCAATCCATCGGTAAATTTACTGGAGGCTATATTTTATTCACCACATGATATGTGTTTTGCTTTGAGCGCCTTCTCTGATATGAGTCTTTACCTTTTAGTTTTCCACAATCATCCTTTCTGCACACATCTTTTGAGAGAGAGAGAAAAACTGATTCGTGAATTTATTAGAATATTGTTTATGCTTCACTTATATCTTTTGAGCTAGGCAATGTTGCTCTAGTACTTCACTTATATCTTTTAGAGCAGGACGGTGTTGTGAAATTATTAAACTCTCATACTTCACTTATATTATTTTGAGAGTTCTTTAAACAGCATGGTAATTGGTTTATGTTATGAATTTAGTCCTAATATAATAGGCATCCAAGAGGGATATAATAAAAACTTTCATATTAAGTGCATTGAATAGATGAGAAGTTTGATTCCTTCCATATAGTTTTGAGATGAGAAGATGGTGATATGAGAGTCATGCTAGTAAGTAATTGTGAATTAGAAAAAAATACTTGTGTTAAAGCTTGTGATTCCCGTAGCATGCACGTATGGTGAACCGTTATGTGATGAAGTCGGAGCATGACTTGTTTAATGATTGTCAACCTTTGTGTGGAGGTCGGGATCGTGCGATGGTTAACTCCTACCAACCCTTCCCCTAGGAGCATGCCTCTAATACTTTGCTTCGATAACTAATAGGCTTCTGCAATAAGTATGTGAGTTCTTTATGACTAATGTTGAGTTCATGGATTATACGTACTCTCACCCTTCCACCTTTGCTAGCCTCTCTAGTACCGCACAACTTTCGCCGGTACATTAAACCCACCTTCCTCAAAATAGCCACCATATATTTTCCTCAAAGCAGCCACCATACCTACCTATTATGGCATTTTCATAGCCATTCCAAGATATATTGCCATGCAACACCACCGTCCGGTTTTTATGGCACACACCATCACTTCCATATTGCTTATAGAGTCATACTTTTGTTCTAGCTATCGAGTTGTAATCTTTGAGTTGTAAGTAAATAAAAGTGTGATGATTTGCATTATTAGAGCATTGTCCCATGTGAGAAAAGGATGATGGAAGCTATGATTCCCTCACAAGTTGGGA
This sequence comes from Hordeum vulgare subsp. vulgare, assembly GCF_904849725.1. NCBI lineage: Eukaryota > Viridiplantae > Streptophyta > Magnoliopsida > Poales > Poaceae > Hordeum > Hordeum vulgare. Next base: position 269,917,910 of record NC_058519.1, on the reverse strand, counting down.
TGACTATCCGTACTTTACAAGAAATAAAAGAGGCCAACGAAGCCCATAAAAAAATAAAAGAGGCCAACGAAGCCCACCAAAAATAAGAAATAATGAGAGAAAGAGAGAAGGGACAATGCTACTATCTTTTTGCACACTTGTGCTTCAAAGTAGAACCATGTTCTTCATAGAGAGTATCCTATTTTTTCACTTTCATATAACTAGTGGAATTACATCTTTTGCACAACCACTTAGTTTTCTTTTTTGAGCTTTCATACACTTATAGCTCTAGTGCATTTGTTGCATGGCAATCCCTACTCACTCACATTAATATCTATTGATGGGCATCTCCATAGCTCATTGATATGCCTAGTTGATGTGAGACTATCTTCTTCCTTTCTTTTTTGCAACCTACACCACACTCTATTCCACATGTAGTGCTATATCCATGACTCACGCTCATGTATTGCGTGAGAGTTGAAAAGGTTTGAGAACATAAAAAGTGTGAAACAATTGCTTGATTTTCATCGGGGTTGTGCATGATTTAGATACTTTGTGTGGTGAATATGGAGCATAGCCAGACCGTATGATTTTGTAGGGATAACTTTCTAAGACCATGTTATTTCGAAAGGAAGCAATTACCTTATTAATATGCTTGAAGTATTATTGTTTTTGTGTCAATATAGACTTTTGTTTTGAGTCTTATGGATCTGAATATTCATGCCACAATAGAGAATATTACATGGATAAATGTGTTAGGTAGCATTCCACATCAAAGAAATCTGTTTTTATCATTCACCTACTCGAGGACGAGCAAGAATTAAGCTTGGGGATGCTTGATACGTCTCCAACGTATCTATAATTTTTGATTGTTCCATGCTATTATATTATCTGTTTAGGATGTTTTATATGCATGTATATGTTGTTTTGTATTATTTTTGGGACTAACCTATTAATCTAGAGCCTAGTGCCAGTTTTGTTTTTTTTCCACGTTTTTGAATATTGCAGATAAGGAATATTAAACGGAGTCCAAACGGAATAAAATCTCCAGAAAGATTTTTCTTGGACCAGAAGACACGCAACAGACTTGCAGTAGGGGGCAAGGCAGTTGCCGGGAGGCCACAAGCATGCAGGGCACGCCGTGGGGGGTGGCCGCACCCCTGGCTTGTGGGCCCCCTGTAGGTCTCCTAACCCTAATTTCGGTCCTATAAATTCCCAAATATTCCAATATCGCCAAAAATATCCACGAAAATACTTTTACGCCGTCAGGAGCGTGTGTTCCCGAGAGATCCAACATGGGAGCCTTTTCCGGTAATCAGCCAGAGAGGGAATTGGTCATGGAGGGCATCTACATCAACTCCATTGCCCCTCTGATGATGTGTGAGTAGTTCACCATAGACCTACGGGTCCATAGCTAGTAGCTAGATGACTTCTTCTCTTTCTTTGATCTTCAATACCATGTTCTTCATGATCTTCATGGAGATCAATCCAATGTAATACTATTTTGCGATGTGTTTGTCGAGATCCGATGAATTGTAAGTTTATGTTCAGATTATCCATGAATATTATTTGAGTCTCTTCTGAATTCTTATATGGATGATTTCATATCTTTGCAAGTCTCTTCGAATTATTTGTTTGGTTTGGCCAACTAGATTGGTAATTCTTGCAATGGGAGAAGTGCTTAGTTTTGGGTTCAATCTTGCAGTGTCCTCAGCCGGTGACAGTAGGGGTAGCGAGACACGTATTGTATTGTTGCCATCAAGGGTAGAAAGATGGGTTTTTCATCATATTGCTTGAGTTTATCCCTCTTCATCATGTCATCTTACTTAATGTGTTACTTCTTCATGAACTTAATACTCTAGATGCAGGAGGAGTCGGTCGATGTTTGGAGTAATAGTAGTAGATGTAGATTCGTTTCGGTCTAATTGATATGAATGTGATGCCTATATGCATAATCATTGCCTTGGATATCTTCATAATTATTTGTTTTTCTATCAATTGCTCGACGGTAATTTGTTCACCCACCGTATTATTTTCCTTTATGAGAGAAGCCTCTAGTGAAACCTATGGCCCCTGGGTCTATTTTCCTTATTATGTTTTTAGATCTATATAGCAAAAATACCAAAAATAATTTTCTGCAATTTATTTACTTTAGTTTTAATTTCAGATCTATCAATATTTTATATCTATTTCTATCATATCTCATCCTTGCAAATAACTCTCAAGGGATTCACAACCCCTTTGTAGCGTTGGGTGCAAGTGTTTGATTCTTTGTGTAGGTACTACTATTGTTGCTTTGCTTGTTCCTCCTATTGGATTGATACCTTGGTTCTCAACAAACTGAGGGAAATACTTATCTATTTCACTGCATGACCCTTTCTTCTTCAAGGGAAAACCAACGCAAGCTCAAGAGGTAGCACACCACACAATAGGGCGTGCACAGGGTGGTGGTCTTGCCCTGTTATGTGGTCCCCCCTAGCGTCTCCATACACTCCTCTATGGCCTACAAATTTATAAAAATCCCCAAAACCCTAGGGAGCCTCTCGAAACACTTTTTCCACCACCGCAATTGTTATTGGCCCGTGTGCCCATATGGACCCATGTTCAGCTGTCCTGCGAGAGGGGGAGTCGATCACACAGGGCCACTACATCAACCTTGCTACTCCCATGGTGATGTGTGAGTAGTCCACCCAAGACGTACAGGTCCATAGTTAGTACCTAGTTGGATATGTCCCTCTCTTGATATTCAATACAATTAGCATCACATCTTTTCTTTGATATATCCTATGTAATTATTCTGTTTGCTGCGCTTGTTGGGATCCAATGAATTGTGGCTTTATGTTCAGATTATTCATGATAAAAGATTTGAGTCTTCTCTGAATTCTTTATTTGATTTTTATTTCCATGGTTATTATAGCTTCCTAAATCTCTCTGACCTATTGATTTTTTTGGCCAACTAGATTAATCTTTCTTCAGTGGAAGGTGCGCATTGTAGTGGGTTCAATCTGGCACTGCTCTATATCCAAGTGACACAAGGCAACAAGACACGTCTTTGTATTCTTGCCACTAAGGATAAAACTACAGGGTTAATTAATATTAATTGAGTTTTCTTTGTCTACATCATGTAATTATTCTCCAAGCATTACTTTATTTTACTTAATACTCTAGAAGCATCCTGGATAGCATTTGATGGGTGGAGTAATGGTAATAGGTGTGGGCAGGAGTCGGCCTATTTGCTTATGGATGTGATGGCAATATACACATGATCATTGCCATGAATAAATATTGCATAACTATGCACTTTTCTATCATTTTCCCAACAATAATTTGTTTACCCATCATATGTTTACTACATGAGAGATGCCACTAGGAAAAACTATGGCCTCAGGGTCTATTCACTTATGTATTTGCAAACACTACAATTAGCTTGCTGCCTTTGTTTATTTTCATTTATTTTGAAATTATCAACTATCATCTAGATAATTCATTTGCTTGCAAATAACAAGTCCAAGGGGATTGACAACCCTCTTGCCCGTGTTGGGTAGAAGTGTTTGCTTCTTTCCATGCACTCACTGAAGACAGGGGTTGCGTGTTACTCCTATTGGTTCAATAACCTTGGTTCTTAGTTGTGTGATCACTAGAAGGGTTGTCTGGAGAGGGGGGGGGTGAATCGAGTACTTGCATAAATTAAAACATACCCTTTTCCCAATTTTAGCAATTCTAACAAGTCTAGTGCATCCTACACATGCTAGTCAACATATATGGTAGCAGAAAGTAAAGACATTGCAGATCTAAGTAAGGAGTAGAGTTTAGGAAGATTAAACGCAAAGATGGACATGGTTATTTTTGGCATGCTTATGATAGGTGGTGTTATCGTACGTCCATGTTGGTGGAGATTTAACCCACGGAGGGTAATGGCTTCGAGAATCAATGGAGGGCTCCAACCACAAGGGGTCCATGAAGAAGCGGCCTTGTCTATTCCACCATGGCTTACGTCCACACATGAATAGCCTCACTCAGGGTAGATATTCACGAAGTAGATGATCTCCTTGCTTATACAAACTTCTTCGTTCAACTCCACAACATGAAGTAGGAGGCTCCCAAGCGACACCTAACCAATCTAGGGGGCAAGCCTCCAAAAGGTAATAGATGAGGTAGGGAGATGAACTCCTTGATCTTGTGCTTCAAAAGAGAGTCTGCTCAACACCCAATCACTCTCTCACAGATTTGGCATGGGTGGAAGAGATTGACTTGATGGAAAGCAGCTTGGGGAGGCTAGAGATCAAGTTTCTAATGGATGGATTAGAATATATTGAACGCACCACATGAGTAGGTGGACCTCTCTCAGAAAAATGGATATGGAAAGTGTGTGTGTGTTCTGAGTGCTTCCTCTCCGAGTAAGAGGTGGTGGAGGGGTATATATAGACATCTCCAAAAATTTAACCATTACAACATTGTTGCCCTACTCGGTGAATCCGAAATGAATCTCGGTGGTACCGAGTTCCACTAAATGTGGCAACTTTTGAATTCATGGTGAGACCGATAAATGATCTAGGTTGTACCGATTTTGTGACCTAGGGCAATTTCCAAATCTCGGTGAGACCGATTTCAAAACTCAAAAATTCTGATTCTTGAAATGGATAGACTAGAAAGTTGTTCGCTATTTTTTGGTGGCACCAAAGTGAAAGTTGATGGTACCAAGATTCTATGGTTCAGCATAGGTTCTGTCTCTGAAAAAATCCATAGGATTGAGTGGAAATTGTTGGTGGCACCGATTTTGATGTTTAGGCTGTGGATAGAGAATATTGTGGGAGAATGGCTTAGTATTTTTGGTGGATACCTCTAAGCACTTGAGCAACCAATTCATCATAGATACCTCACCCCCTTTTTATAGTATTTGCTTTCCTATGGACTCATATGTGATATCTCACAAATATAAAATGTAGTGTTGTAGCTTGAAGCTTGGACAATCCTATTCCTTTCCTTGCATCAATGGGTTTCTCCTCACAATCCTTAGCCAATGCTCTCTATGAACTATATGTGAAATATAGTAGGTAAAAGTATTAGTCCAAGAGACAATTTATGTTGTCATGAATTATCAAAACCACCAAGGGAGCATGTGTGCTTTCATCGGTGAGGGAAATACTTAGATATATTGTGTTGCATCACCCATTCCTCTTCACGGAAAACCCAACGTAGATCACAAGTATCAGACACCTGGCTTGAACGAATTATCGAGATCGTCAACACCGCTGGAGACGATCCGACCCTCAACCACTCCTTGCGTCTATGGGGACCCCGATTCATAAGTCGAAATCTCTAATTGTGGGTGCAAAGTGATACCAAGATTAATGGTCACTGACAAACAAAACTGAATAAAATCAGTCTTACATCCATTACATAACGTCTTACAAAAATATGACCATTATGGTCAAGTCTTACATAGGTAGGCCATGCAGGCCAAACAACAAATAAACACTCACAGCGGAAACCTTCAATGATAACTTGGACCCATGCCATCTACCTTAACCCTACATGCATTCTGACTAGAAATCATCCTAGTTGGTATGTTCGTCAGCAAGGTACTCTTCATCAAACTGATGTTCTTGCATGCCTGGCCAACTAAGTAACCAGGCACAAGACAGTGAGTACTCTTGAATGTAATCGCAAACAACCCATGAATGGAACAAAGTATACATGCATGGTATATCACTAAGTAGGTATTTTGTGGAAAGCTAGTATTGATTGCAACATAATGTCCTATCATTTTGGTAAACATGCATCATGAGGTTACAGTTATCAATACAAACAGACTTTGAACAGCTCCAATATAATCATCTCATCAAGGAATTTAACTTAGTTCAAATATTTCCAAAATGCTTCACAACATAAGCAGCTAGTGAAAATCTGTAATTTTCACTAAGTCCCAATCTGTGATGTTTTGTCCAAATTAGGGGTTGTATATCTACTGATGTGTGACCCCTTTGCCTTAGCCAGTTGTTAGAGGTTGTAATGCGGTTGGTTGTCTTCATTTTCGTGTCTTGTTCGAATTATTTAGAGGGTTGTAGCTGCTATAGATATTGTAGTCAAAGTGCTATGTTGCTGTTAAAAACAGATTGTGTGTCAAACTGGTTTTTGAACTTGTGTGATCTATGGGTGATGGTTTTGTGTGTTCTCAAACACCATCCCACTTGTATTTTGGTGCTTGCTCATATGGCAACCTGGTTACACCAGTGAGTGCCCATATAATTGTGTTTGTGGCTATTTTGAGTCCGTAGACCTTCGTAACTTGTTTTGTAGTTTCCAGTTGATCCGAGACTCCGTTCACGATGTTCTTTATATGTTTTTGCATCGTTTTCTCGTGATGCATATGATTATGCCATGTTCATGCATGTAAAGATAAATTAACATGTGGTTCTGTCCAGAAGATAAACAACTTAACTAATGCATTTGAAAGTGACTAGAATAGTGATGCATGCCCTCTTCATCACACATGCCTCATATTGGTTGTTGCATTATGTTTTGCTGGTGTTTATTTGTTGTTATCTTATCTTTGGGTAGCATAGGGAATGGAGAGCGAGTACGTGGATTCTGGAGAGTTCGTGCAGGAAGAACAAGAGCAGTTCCAGTCTGAAGAAATCACATGCAAGATGACCGTGACCTTGACACCGTTTCTAGTATTGTTATGCTTAGAGTTACGTTTCCTTCGTTACATGTCCGCTGCCTACCACATGATACATAAGCCATCAAACTTTTCCATGAAACCTGAAACACTTCCCTTCCTAGCAAATATTGTTTGGATAAGTAGGCTTGCTCAAACACTAATGGATAACATTGCTAGTTGCAGGTGCCAGCTCGCCCATGTGATAGCATGGGCAATTTGATATCATCATATTATCTGTTATTTAATTAATGTACCTATATACTTGGTAAATAACAGAAGGCCTAGTATTTTGTCGGGTGATTTGTTCCGTTGTTGTCTCCTTAGTTTCGGTTACCGGAGTTTTATTCCATAACTGAGCGCTCCTAACACGTTCGGGGGTTGTTATGGGGACCCCCTTCATAAATCGTATAGTGTTAAGACTTGTCTGGCAGGACCCAACTTTGGTTCTAATCTGCTAATAACTTAATAATTAAATGCATAGGTAATAGCTACCCTGAGGAATCTAATCAACCCCGGGCCAGTGCTCCTCATGAGTGTTGGTCCGAACTAGAGCCGTTTGCGGGGCCAACCCAGGGCAACCCGGGAGATGTCTATCAGGACACTGTAGGCTGTGCTTATCCGACGTATCTTGAGACTGATATACGCGGCTCTTGTCGGGGTCGTCGACACGTCAGGAGTTCTTGCAAGATTTGCCTTACCTTAGCGATATATCTTGCACACTCGGATTCCGGTGAGATTTGGGTCTCTTAGAGTTGAGGTTTTCCTCCAAGGAATCTGACGAGATCACGAGTTTCGTGGTAGAGGATTACTATGCGGCCTGTGGTAATTTGTGATGGACTAGTTGGAGCACCCCTACAGGGTTTAATCTTTCGGAAAGCTGTGCCCATGGTTATTTGGAAAATACGGATATTTTGTTAACATCCGGTTCTAGACAACTTAAAGTAATTCTAATAAAACTGCCAACTGAGTGCGTAACCGTGACTATCTCCTTCAGAGCTCCTTCTCTGATCGAGAACACGGTCGGGTTATGTTTGACGTAAGTAGTTGTTCAGGATCACTTAGTGATCAATATAGTCTTCGTCCGACTTGCGTAGACCACCATATGTTTACTCTGATCATCGTAAGGTAGCCACCATATATGCTTAGGTTGCTGCAAACCCATACACTCAACCTTCCTCACCCATTAACTCGGCTAGATTCGATACCGAGGTCATCTGATTGTTGAGTCCTCGTGGCTCACGGTTTACTACAAACACCCACACGTATAGGTACCCCTGATGCAGGAGATCTCGATGACAGTCAGTTGAAGTGGGAGTTCGATGAGGATAGCGACAGCCTGTACGTGACTTATCCGGAGGACTAGAGGTCGTGGTCGTGATCGTGGGGCGAGCATGCGGGATATCATAGCTTTATCTGATTTCATCTTGCCCTTAGCTGGACCATACCATGTTCTGAATAAGTGTGTCTGTATGACTATATGACTATGTTCTTATCATATGGCAAGTGAATGCCCTACTTGTCACTCTTTCAGTTATGTAATGTTATGATTATCTTGCTTGCGAAACGTGTAGATGCACCCCTTTCCCTTTTGAGGCCTCGCCCCCAAATAAGGAAAGGGCCGCATCTTAGTCCTTACAAGTTGGTATCTAGTTGCAGTTCTTGAAGTGACTGAGTGCAAGACCCGCAATAAGTCAATCATGTTTCTCAAAGTTCACTGGTCACATCACTCAGACAAAGAAGCCACTTGGGAGCGCGAGGACCACCTCTGTTCCGAATTTCCAGACTTCTTCCAGTCCTAGATCTCGGGTCGAGATCCTCTTGTAGTGTGGGAGAGTTGTGACAGCCCAAATGCTTTCTTTCCCCTTTTGTAAGCTTTTCCAATTGTGGCAACCATGTTGAACCTATGTTATGGAGTTGAGGGTGTGGCTTTATCATTTCATGTGCATCTCATGCATCATGCATATGTTGCTTGTTTTTCCTTTTGCCTTGGTTGTGTGTCCTTGTGTGTTGTGCCACCTTGATGTTCATGTGGTGATATGTGGTCATGATCTTGTGCATGTGAGTGGGTGAAGCAAACCATTCAAAAACCCTTTTAAGCACCATGGTTCAAACCCTTCCTAGTCAATAATTGGTTACTTGTGTTTTCCAACTTGTTTTAAAAATCCTATAAAATGTTCCATTTTTTCTCACCATTCTTTGAGTGGTGAAGTGGAGCTCTTTTATTTTTTCTCCAAGCTCTGGCATTTGTTTTTATTGCGAAACAGCCTAGGTTTAGTATTAAAGCAGATATTTTTCTTTGCCTAAAAATAGCCAAACCTATTTTATTAAATATGTTATATTATATTGTGTAGCCAAGTATTTTTATTTTCCTTTAAAAACCCTTCTTATTTTTTGTGGGAATTGTGTGTTTGTGTGGTTTATAAACAAAGGCACAGGTTTTATTTCGGGCTTAAGAGAGAGAGAGAGAGAGAGAGCAGACCAGCCTTTTAGGCCGAGTAGCTTAGCCCAATAGCGCATCCCTCGTCTCCTTCCCCTCGACGTCAGTAGTACGACGAGAGCTCCTCCACCAGATCAGTCTCCTCCTCCATCAGACGGCCACCAGAGTCCCTGTCCACCTATTAAGTGCGTCCTCGACGCCATAGGGTTCCACCTCGCCCCATTTTCCCCTTCTCCTCCCTCTCCTGCCTCTAGGTAGGCTAGACTCACCCTCGCCAATGCCCTTCCCGCCATGGCCTGCTCCTACTCGAGCTCGTCGATGGGTTCACGTTCTCGCGGTGTCTCCGTCGCCCTAGTGCAGCGGGAAAGTTCGCCTCGCTCGCACTCTTCTTCCTCGACGTCAAGGAGAGCGTCAGGACCCAGATCGACGCCGCCTTGAGCCTCTTCTTCTTCTCTGTCCCGGACCAGTTCCAGCCCCGTACTTCGCCAGCCTCTCGCGACGTCTCCATCGCCCCTCCGGCCATAGCTTCATGTCCTAGGTGAGCTAGGTACATCCCTCTTCCTCCCTGCTTCGATTCGTGGCCATATTATCTTCTTAGGTGATGCTAGGTCCATGCCAAGTTCGTGTCTTCCGTGCTCTATCCATAGTAGCAGTGTACGCGTATTTTTTTGTGCCTGTGTTTTTGCTCCCCTCCGCGCATGCAGCCGCTCCAGACCCTGGGAATGGATATCCCCCTCAATTCTGCACCCCCGTCGGGGCTCTGCTCCCCCGATGGCTACGGAAGTAGCCGTCGGCGCCGTGGCCTTTTTCTCTGTGTGGAGGAAGAAGGAGACCAGCTTCCGCTGGGGGGCTAGCTCAAAAGGGTCCGAGCCTCCTTTAGATCTAACCACCCTCCTAGCCTAGTGCTAGCGCCCCTTCTCTCTTCCCTGGGAGACCTAGGTTCGAGTCCCTGTTGGCACAATTAAATTCCTTTTTTTCCTTTGTGGTGTTGGGTATGAGTGGGCAGTGCAGGTTTTATAATCTGAGTACCGCGTTAGTTCAGATCCGTGAGCGTAGCCCATTGATAACACCTTCGGGGTGCAACCGAGAGGTTGAGGGTTCGATCCCCGCAACCCCCCTTTTTATTACTCTGTTTTTCCTTCGTATGGTAGTTTGACTGTAGTATTACCTTACCTGGTTGGATGCCCCTGGTAGAGCAACTAGCAGTGTCTAGCCCAGTGGTGGAGGCATCTATCTCCACCAGAGAGGTGGTGGGTTCGATCCCCCCTCTGGCATCTCATTTTTTTTACTGTGTTGGTGATCTAGTTACTGTGTGTGTATAACAGAGGACCCACATGTCCTCCTGTGAGGGCCACTGCTAGGTGGACCCCTCATTATATTCTTTTTCCTATGATTATTTTGTGTTGTGGATGTTTTTTCTCCCTTAGCACTTTTCCTAAGAGTTGCAACTTATGATTTCTTGCCCTGTTTAGAGCCTTGTAATAAGTAGAGTATTGTTCTTTTGATGTTGAGTCAATGGTAGAAATGGTAGTGGGTGAACGCCTCTACAACTTGGGACAAGTATTTTGCTCTTAGGATTTTGCATGTTAGATTTACACCTTGTCAAAGTGGGAACTTGGCCGAAAATGACAGTTTGGTGAAAAGTTGTGAATTTCACTAAGTCTCGGAAACTGGAGTTATTTTCTTGCCCTGTTGTGTTGTGTATATTTGCTTCCCTATTGAGAATTAGCCCAAGCAACAAACTAATGTTTGTTTGCTGGTATGTTTGTATAGCTCTCTGTAAAATTTCATGCCCAGATACCTCCTGTAGATATCATTTTGGAGGCTTTTAAAATACTTTAGAGCATAAGGAGCTGGTGAAAATCTGTAATTTTCATTAAGTCCCAATCTGTGATGTTTTGTCCAAATTAGGGGTTGTATATCTGCTGATGTGTGATCCCTTTGCCTTAGCAACTTGTTAGAGGTTGTAATGCAGTTGGTTGTCTTCAGTTTCATGTCTTGTCGAATTATTTAGAGGGTTGTAGCTAATATAGATATTGTAGTCAAAGTGCTATGTTGCTGTTAAAAACAGATTGTGTGTCAAACTTGTTTTTGAGCTTGTGGGAGCTATGGGTGATGGTTCTGTGTCTTCCCAAACACCATCCCACTTGTATTTTGGTGCTTGCTCATATGGAAACCTGGGTACACCAGTGAGTGCCCATATAATTGTGTTTGTGGCTGTATTGAATCCGTAGACTTTCGTAACTTGTTTTGTAGTTTCCGGTTGATCCGAGACTCCGTTCACGACGTTCTTTATAGGTTTTTGCATCGTTTTCTCGTGATGCATATGATTATGCCATGTTCATGCATGTAAAGATAAATTAACATGAGGTTCTGTCCAGAAGATAAACAACTTAACTAATGCATTTGAAAGTGACTAGAATAGTGATGCATGCTCTCTTCATCACACATGCATCATATTGATTGTTGGATTATGTTTTGCTGGTGTTTATTTGCTGTTATATTATCTTTGGTAGCATCGGGTACGAAGAGCGAGTACGTGGACTATGGAGAGTTCGTGCAGGAAGAACAAGAGCAGTTCCAGTCTAAACAAATCACAGGCAAGATGACCGTGGTCTTAACACCATTTCTAGCTTTGTTATGCTTAGAGTTACGTTTCCTTCGTTACATGTACGCTGCCTACCACATGGTACATAAGCCATCAAACTTTGCCATGAAACCTCAAACACTTCCCTTCCTAGCAAATATTGTTTGGCTAAGTAGGCTTGCTCAACCACTAACGGATAGCATTGCTAGCTGCAGGTGCCAGCTCGCCCATGTGATAGCATGGGAAATTTGATATCATCATATTATCTGTTATTTTATTAATGCACCTATATACTTGGTAAATAATGGAAGGCCTGGTCTTTTGCCGGTTGATTTGTTCCGTTGTTGTCGCCTTTGTTTCGGTTACCGGTGTTTTATTCCATAACTGAGCGCTCCTAAAACGTTCGGGGGTTGTTATGGGGACCCCCTTGATAAATCGTATAGTGTTAAGACTTGTTTGGCAGGACCCAACTTTGGTTTTAATTTGCTAATAACTTAATAATTAAATGCATAGGGAATAGCTACCCCGAGGAATCTAATCAACCCCCGGGCCAGTGCTCCTCATGAGTGTTGGTCCACACTAGAGCCATTTGCGGGGCCAACCTAGGGCAACCCGGGAGATGTCTATCAGGCCACCGTATGATGTGCTTATCCGACGTGTCCTGAGACTGAGATACGCGGCTCTTATCGGGGTCGTCGACACGTCGGGAGGTCTTGCCAGATTTGCCTTACCTTAGCGATATATCTTGCGGATAAGGAGTCGGGTGAGACTTTGGGTCTCACAGAGTTGAGGTTTTCATCCAAGGAATCCGACGAGATCACGAGTTTCGTGGTAGAGGATTACTATGCGGCCTGTGATAATTTGTGATGGGCTAGTTGGAGCACCCCTGCAGGGTTTAATCTTTCGGAAAGCCGTGCCCGCGGTTATTTGGCAATTATGGATATTTTGTAAACATACGGTTCTAGACAACTTAAAGTAATTCTAATAAAACTGCCAACTGAGTGCGTAACCGTGACTGTCTCCTTCAGAGCTCCTTCTCTGATCGAGAACAGGGTGGGGTTATGTTCGACATAACTAGGTGTTCAGGATCACTTAGTGATCAATCTAGTCTTTGGCCGACTTGCATAGGCCACCATATGTTTACTCTGATCATCGTAAGGTAGCCACCATATATGCTTAGGTTGCTGCAAACCCATACACTTATCCTTCCTCACCCATTAACTCGGCTAGATTCGATACCAAGGTCATTCGATTGTTGAGTCCTCGTGGCTTACGGTTTACTACAAACACCCACAGGTACAGGTAACCCTGATGCAGGAGATCTCGATGACAGTCAGTTGAAGTGGGAGTTCGATGAGTACAGCGGCAGGCTGTACATGACTTATTCGGAGGACTAGAGGACGTGGTCGTGATCGTGGGGCGAGCATGCGGGATATCAGAGATTTTTATGTTTTCATCTTGTCCGTAGCTGGACCATACCATGTTCTGAATAAGTGTGTTTGTATGACTATATGACTATGTTCTTATGAGATGGCAAGTGTATGCCCTACTTGTCACTCTTTCAGTTATGTAATGTTATGATTATCTCGCTTGCGAAACGTGTAGATGCGCCCCTTTCCCTTTCCAGAGTAAAGTGCTATAATGGCATGCATAAAATGGTTTCATTAACATCATCAAAGGTTTCTTGCCTGGCTCAGCAAAGTCTTCAATTCCTTAGGTCCTTCTCCAAGAACTTTGTCTACTTCGTCCACTAACATCGAAAGCAAAAAAAAATTTAACACAAGAAGGAAGATTATAAAAGTGTTCTAAAAACAGGAATTTCATTTTTCTAGAACACTTGTTACATGAAAAATAACAAAAGTGGTCCTACTGGATTCGAAACACTAGGGGTCTCATTAGGATGGAATGAAAAGGGAACAAGAACGTGGAAGGAATCCATAGAATGCTTTTCTAGCAAAATAAGTGAAGTAACTCATTAAATCACGCTTGGTTTAAGAAACATTTGAGGAATGGTTTCACTCGATTTGGAGTTGGGATGAGTATCCTAGGAGTTTCGTAAGATAAAATAAATGGAGGAGTGGACCACTTAATAGACCCAACAGAAATAAGACTTAGTAAAAATGTTAATTATTTTTAGATAATTATAGTATGATATACAAAGCACAGAGAAATTGGATTCAACCCATTTGGAGCTAAAATAAATGTTCTTGCAATTTTCAAAGTGGGCAGTACGTATGAAAACTACATCATTAAATAGGTTGGGTTTTTAGAAGAATTTAGGAGTTGGAATCATTTTATTTGGATAATTATTCAAGCTTGTAGAATATTCTAAAGTTTCTGGAGAAAGGAAAAAAGATAAACAACACTATTAATTGTGGGCGAAACGGATAGGGCCGAGTCGGCCCAGAGAGAAACGACGCATGCACATCGGAGTATCCGGGGGCTAAATTGAAGACATAATCAGCGAGTAAGACACCACCTGAAGCGGTACACACCACTTCATGTGTTTAAACCTACCACCTAGGGGCCAGTCGTCGGTGAGAGGACAGATGGAAGTGAGAATGGCAAGAGGGGCCCACTTATCATCTCTTTCCTCGTGATGGATGGGGAAAAGGAGCTCAGCGTGGCGTTTCTAGCAATAGAAAGGTGAACGGGTGGCACCATCATGCTCAGGGGAACGTCGCCAACCGAGGAATGGAGGAGATGATCGTCGGATGTGCTCGAGTTGACGGCAACGATGAAGTGGGGTGATAGTGCTTTGAACTGAGCTCGATCCTGTTGCGTTGAGCTACAATCGTAGCAGGGGAAGAGATGGGAGAAGATATGGGAGCTGCAATGGTTCCCAAGATGAAGAAAAGTGGGCCAGTGGGCAAGAGTATCGTTCGTACGGCGGTGACCCGAATCAGCGGAGCTCCGGATCGATTTGGAGTTCGAGGCTCCCTGGGGATTGACTGGTAAAGTAGGGCTCAATTGAGCATGTGAGCGGGAGAGGGAAGCCAAGATAGAGGCTCGGGGATGTGTCTTATAGGCTGGCCATGGCACACCGTGACGAGAGCTCACTTTCGCCCACATGAATGTCCCTGGTGGCCGAGGGGAGGAGTCGGCGCTTCTTTGCAGTGTATGTGAGAGTGGTGCAGGGCACTAGGAGGAGAGAGAAGGAGTAAGGCGAGGTTGAGGCGGGTTAGGCGCATGGACAGGAGTGGAGAGGCTCGTCGACGCTCCGGCATGCGAGGACATGAGGTAAACGACAATGAGGGAGGAAGGGGCTGTCATCGCATGTTACAAACAACGAGGCGACCTTAGGCATATCGATCTCGACACCCAAGGCTATCGGCGGCTTCAGGATGGGCTGGTTATAGTGCGGCGGTGCAATGTAGTGCCTTCCAGAGCGCTCAAATGAGATGCCATGGCATGCCTTTGGCGTTTTGGACGCGCCCACTTGTGCCCGGAGGTTCTAGGGGCAGTAGAGTATGAGGGCAAGTGCATTGGACTCCCTATAAACCTACTAGAAGAGGGGTGATTTTTAAAAGGGAGGGGAAATCCAGTGTCTAGAGTGGTCGATTGGGGTTTTACCCCCCCCCCCTAAATAACTAAGTTTTGGACTTGTGTTCTTAGTGGATGTAGAGGGTGACCATGGAGAGGTGTGGTAAAAAGTTGAGGTCATTGAGAACTATAGAAGGGGTCAAAATAGTGAATTCTAGATTTCACGAGAAGGTGTTTGATCCTACTTTGATCTAGGTAAGTTGATCTATGTACCACGGAGAGGTGTGGTAAAAAGTTGAGGTCATTGAGAACTATAGAAGGGGTCAAAACAGTGAATTCTAGATTTCACCAGAAGGTGTTTGATCCTATTTTTGTCTAGGTACCATGATATTTAACTGGAGAGAATATTGGGGTCAAATTTACATGTTCGCGAATCTGTAGCTCGGTTGGCAAAAGTAGCCAATGCAAAAGTTTCAAACCCTAGAAAGGGACATAAATGGTTTTGGCAAGCTTTGATCAAGCTTCCTTTTTCTCCTTGATGAACTATTTTGGGTAGGTGGAATAATAGAGGATTTTAACAAGTCCACCATATTTGAGCTAAACTGGTGAAACTTGGTAATGCAAATTTGATCATGGTTGGATAAGAACAGAGAGGGTTTTGGGATACTTTAGTGAACCAAAACAAGTTGAACTCGGATGAAAATTGGCGCGATCATCCTCTGAAGGATACTAGACTGTATGGAATTTTCTTGGATTAATTTGACAAAATTTCTTATAGAAATATTTCAAATACTTGAAATATCCAGAAAGTGTTTTGGAGGTTTAGTCCAATATTTTGAACATTACCATGTCTTGAAACTCATATATATGGAAAACATATGTCCACTGACTTTCCCTAAATTTTATCAAATATTTTTGAAACATTGAAATATATATTTCCTATAAAAGTCCATTTATGGACTCGAGAAAAAGTATTTCAATAGAACAAAAAATAAATTTGAAAATAATATTTTTATGGTTCAGGGAAGTCTTATAGATAATAGGTTCCAAATAAAATCTTAGAAATAAAATATATACCCTAATTTGAGGACTTGTAGTTCAAAACTCAATTTAGGGATTTCTGAAAACCTAACTAGAATGAATTATTTTTGGCCAAATTATGTATAAAAATAGTTTTATGTCATGTACACATGGCATGACCATTGGGCTTGTTTTTTGATAAATAAGAGGAGTATGGAGAGTAGGATGATTTATGAATTAAAGGACATACAAGAAAGCAAGCAAATATCAATCAATCACACATGAAATGCACACAATTTTTTTGTTGGACCAAATTTTGAAGATTTATTAACTTAGTAATGTGATACAAAACACAGGGTGCAACAACCTCCTATGACGTCGCATGGCACATGGGCAGGGCATGGTGTTCCTCCTCAACCGCCTCCTGCTAACGATGAAGATGGGCGGCGCCGTGGCTCACGAGAACCGAAGCTGTCACGCGACGTGTCCTAACCTCCCCTAAGTGACTCCAGGTGCCAAATTATTTGGCGCACGGACCCGGACGCATGCGTGATGCTCGAGAAGGAGCACGAGCACTAGAATCACACACTCGAAGATGTTCTTGTGGCCGGTTGCCAAAACCATGAAGCCCTCGCCAACGGTGTCTCTTCCTACAGTGGGGTCTGCCATGCCTTAACTCATGAGGTGGACTGCATGGTGTAGCCCACGCCATTCAAGCCGGATCTACCTTCTTGCTATGATGGCACCACCAACCCCAGAAAGTTCCTGCATCACTACATCGTCATCATCCAAGGTGTGGGCGATGACGACAAGGTCATGGCGAACTGGTTTCCCATGGCTCCCAAGGAGTCTGCTCGCTCGTGGTGGATGAACCTCCGTGAGTCATCCATTTCTTCATGGTACGAAATATACGGGCAGTTCATCGCCAATTTCAATGGCGCGTACGAGCCTCCTTCATGCTCAACAACTTGCGTGTCGCTCGTGAGAACCCTGGCAAGACCCTCCGCAAGTACACCCAACACTTCAACCAGGTGCACAACAAGATCTCGCTGCCTCCAATGTTGTGATCATCTACGCATTCTCATCAGGTGTTGCGGACAGCAGGATGCTTGAGAAGCTCGCGATCAAGAACGAACTTGACAGTGTGGTCGTGTTGTTTGACCTCACAGACAAGTGCACTATGGCTGAAGAGGGCCTCCTCTTCGCCCACAATGATCCAGATGTGGCTCCCGAGGTTGCCAAGGCCAACAGCAAGGACACCAATCATAATGTCCCTGTTGTGATTGAGGCGGAGCCTGAACACAAGCGTGGGCGTGACCACGACGAGGCCTCAAGAAGTATAATTATCACTTGTGCGGCTACGACAGCATGCACTCCCACAGCATCGAAGTGTGTTGTTAGCTCAAGCTACTTCACGAGGGCCGAGAGGACATCCCCAGCAACCCCAACTATCACGGCGCAAGAGCCAACGTAGGCCGCAATGGTGGCTGTTGGGGAGATCGCAACAACAACAACGACAACAGCCGCCATCAAGGCTAGCAGGACCAGCCGTAACACACCAAACCCCAAGCCAATGGCGTTCTTCCGTGCCCCGACGGGAATAATGTCAATCTCCTTGATGAGGATGTTGGGGCTATTAGGAGACTTGTGGGATGCGATGACTCTTTGGCGGATCTTAGGCTCCTTCGTCCAAGCAACACTTCAAGAAGTTCTCTCTCAAGGTGACTGCCACCCTCCGAGGGGTTGAGGCCTCCACGCCCCTCAACTAGGCACAATACACGATCTCCTTTGACTCCGTTGACCAACCAAAGTCCACAAGGACTGTGGGCACCATCCCCACGTTTTGCACTCCCACCATCAACAACATCAACGTCACCAAGACACTCATTGATGGTGGCGCGGTCCTCGGGATTATATCCGTTGATACCTTCAATTAGCTTTAGGAGCCTACGAGCTCTTGACGTCGACGAGGCCCTTCGGGCATGACAAATGGCTCCACTTTGCATATGAGGCAAGTGCACCTTCCCGTCACCATCGGCACCAACATGAACTACCACACCGAGCTCATCAGCTTCGATATGGCGTAAATCAGCCTACCCTACAAAGGCATCTGGGCCTACCCCCACGCTTGCCAAGTTGATAGCGGTAACTGACCATGCCTATAAGACTATCAACATGCCTGGTTGCAAATGGCACCATAACCATCCGCTATGATGATAAGGATGCGGCGCACACCGTCAGGCATGCCTGCAAGGCTGCCGCCCTTTCCCACCCCACAGATGAGGATGACCTCGAGCCTCCCAAGGCTATACCAGCAAAGAAGACGCACCTGTTCTCCCTGGAACGTGCCGTGATGACTGAAGTGTCATTGGATGGTAGAGGCTTCAACCCCTTTGTCATGATCTACATTGGTCTTCCTCCTAAAAAGGAAGGCGAGCTTGTCATGTTTCTCCAGGAAAACGCTGATATCTTCACTAGACAACATTAGACATGCTTAGTGTATCGAGGGAGGTAATCATGCTCCACTCGGTTGTGTGCCCCAACGCATGCGCCATGAAGCAAAAGGCATGGCGCCACACGCCTGGGAAGCAAGATTCATCGTTCAAGAAGTTGGGAAGCTCCAGGAGGGAGGCTTCATCTGCAAGCTGCTCCACCATGAATGGTTCGTCAACCCTATCCTGGTCCATAATAAAAGAGGCAAGGAACGGATGTGTGTCAACTTTGCCGTCCTCAACTAGGCCTGCCCCAAGGATCCATTTCTGCTACCACGCATCTACCCGATCATGGATTGCAACGATGGGTGCAACTTACTGTGCTTTTTTGGGTACCTTTTTAGACTATCTTCATATCAAGATGGCAAAGGAAGATAAGGAGAAGACAACATCCATCACCCCATGCAGAGTGTACTAATACATCTGCCTGCCCTTTGGCTTGAAGAGCGGAGGGGCCACCTTCCATAGGATGATGCATCATCATCAAGGCCTCTGCTGCTGACATCATCTTCAAGATTCGTCAAGCAAGCTCCCTCATCTCAGACCTCAATGATACCTTCACCAACCAAAGCAAGGTGAAACTCAAGCTCAGTCCTGCCAACTGCATCTGTGGAGTCCCTTCATTGAAGTCAATTGGCTTCCTGGTCTCTCACCACGGCATCGAAGCCTATCCCGAGAAGATTAAGGCCATCGATGAGATGCGGCCTCCCACGAACCTGAAGGAAATGTCGTGCCTTGCGGGATGAATGACATCGCTTAGTTCATCTCCAATATTGGTGATAAAGCCCTACCGTTCTTGAAGATCACGAAGCGAACATGCCCTTTCAAGTGGATTCATGTGGCTGACGTGGCCTACGAGGACCTCAAGAGGTCTCTGACCAGCCCAGCCATCATGGTTGCCCCGCATCCTCGCTAGCCTTTTGTGTCTGTACTTGGCAGCCACCCCCAGCATGGCCCTCATGGTGGAACAAGAGGAACAAGTCGACATCAAGAAGAAGCCAACCACGCCTCCACCTCCCTAGGCTACGTCAGCACCTCCTGATGCACCTTTTCTGGCACTTTACGAGAGCTCTCCATGGCCCCATGAGGACACAACGATGTCTGCCGAAGTGCCTCCACAGGAAGCCCTCGTCGAGCCTCCAGAAGCTCAAAATGTTGCCGCCACATCAAGGCGCCTCATCGAGCACCCTCTCTACTTCATCAGCACCATGCTGTGAGATGCATCTGAACCGTACCCCATGCAGCAGAAGCTCCTGTTTGCGCTCCTCGTCTCCTCCAAGAAGCTACACCACGACTTCCATGGCCACCACATCAAACTGGTCACATTATACCCACTAGAGAAAGTCCTACGCAGCCCCAACACAACTGGGTGAGTCGTCAAATGGAACATTGAGATGCAACCTTTCGACCTAAAGTTCCTTGCTACACGACGATCAATGGCGTAGTCGTGGCTGACTTCACGACAGATTTGATGGATCCACGCCAGGATGAACCTCATGGGGAAGAGTCACTCTTGCCTGTGAAGGATGCCCCTCATGGCTGGACCTTGCACTTCGACATTGCATTCTCTCGGCAGGGCGCGGAGATAGCATTTTGTTCACTTCGTCAACAAAGAGACAAGGTCTACTATGTCGTACAACTCTGCTTCAAGCATGACAAGAATCTGGTCCGCCCAGGCATCGTACCCGCATCTTGCATGTTCAAGTCCACCACATGAACTCAGGCTGAGACGGACGCCACGGGGGATGGAGCAGGGCGGCTGCTTTGTTGCGCCAGTGGCCACAGGAAGCCCTACTGCCCGCGGGCAATGGGGCGAAGACGATGGTGGCCGCGATGCTGGTGCGTCGGTAACGTCCATCTTGCACTGACTACTCGAGGCGCACGCGGCAGGTGTCGTCCATGAGGTCGGTGAAGCCGGAGATGAAACTCAAGCTCGAGGGCGGCCGCGCACCCCTACCCGGCATGCCAAATGTCAGAATCGGGGTTCCACACACCTAGAAAAGGTTCAAACTCTAGGGTGCACTCACTCTCCTACCCTGTTCTATCTCTCAACTTCACCGCGACTCCCCAATGGATCGGTCTAAGGAAAGCGAACAAGAACACACGAGCAGTTTACCCAACTTCGGGCCACCTTGCAATGTAAAACCCTACTCCTGCTTGTCTCGGTTGCTTGAGGTGGAAGATGAGTACAAAGGTGGGTTCTTGCCCCGGTGGAAAACAATGAGCCTCCGATCCCTGCTATAGAGGCCGGTCCTCTCTTTTATACTAGCCTTGATCCTCCTCCCTCGTAAACACATTCAGCAGGGAAGGGTTGCTACAACAGCCATTTTGAAAGGGGACACGACTGTGGCCCGCCCTCACAAAGGTGGTCTTCGCCTGCAAAAGCCTTTCTTTGTGACGCGCTAGTGGGCTCAGAGGTGACCTCGGTCCTACCGAGCCCCCAGCATTGGTCCTCTTGCACAGATTAGAAAACCTTTGGGAGATGCTTTGGGAGCTCGCCAGCTAGCCCCACTTCCTTAGCAC
This sequence comes from Hordeum vulgare subsp. vulgare, assembly GCF_904849725.1. Taxonomy (NCBI): domain Eukaryota; kingdom Viridiplantae; phylum Streptophyta; class Magnoliopsida; order Poales; family Poaceae; genus Hordeum; species Hordeum vulgare. Next base: position 269,896,725 of record NC_058519.1, on the reverse strand, counting down.
AAAAGTGGAAATCCTCCCTGTCCATGCCCGGTGGCACCGCTCCTGCATTGCCTGTGCATCCTGAATCACGCACGTGGGGTGCAGGGTCGTAGGGTCCTACTTGGCCACCCTCGACGGGTCCACCCTCCAAGAGTCTCAATGGCATCCTCAGGAGGCGCCTCACAGTGAACGCTCTCTCGTGGTCACTCGTGACGATCCTAAGATGTCTGCCTCCTAAGGCGAGGGCCCTCACGAGGGTCTTCCTTGTCGGGCTCGCCGATTGGCCGAACCAGGCCTGCCCAGCCTAGTCGCGCCTGGGGCCAAACACCTACGGGCCTAGGTACCCCCGGTCCAAGAGTCCCAACAGTAGCCCCCGGGCTAGCGTTGTGCACTGCTCTGCCTGATAGGGGGCGAAGTGATGTGGGCCCCAATCGCTTGCCAGCCAGGCTCGACACTTCTCACCCGATGCGTCATGGGGCTCTTCCTTCCCGCAATGCTTCGGGAACCACTCCGAGTGAGTTGATCTAAAGCCTACGTGCAGCGCCAGCCATCGTTTCTCTCTTGACCAACGCCACCCACTTGCGTGATCCTTCTTGCGTAAGATTGCCTCTGGGCCTGCGACACGCGTGGGGCAGCTCATTAGAGGAACGAGGAGGCGCGAGCCCCCGCTGTCCATGGGCGAGGCTTGGTATGTGGCGCCCAACAAGGCATGCGTCACATAGACCTCCCATGGTGCCTAGGGCATTATGGTTGTGCTTACAAACCACCGCGCCCAAGGGGTGGAACTACCACAATGCCGCTCCCCTGTTTGCCTTCTTACCACACTTCTCTATCATCCTTGTGCAAACACAACCTTCTTCCCTTAGCTCCATGCCGGCTACGACAGCATGCACTCCCACAACATTGAAGTGTGCCATGAGCTCAAGATGCTTCGCGGGGGCCGATAGGACATCCCCACTAACCCCAACGATCATAGCGAAGGCGGCAACGCAGGCCGCAATGGTGGCTGCTGGGGAGATTGCAACAACAACAATGACAACAACCACAATAAATGCTGGTAGGACCAGCTGCAACACACCAAACCCCAAGCCAATGGCTCTCTTCCGTGGCCCGACATGAACAATGGCAATCTCCCTGATGAGGACGTTGGGGGCTATGAGGAGACTTCGGGGATGTCCTGACTCCTTGGTGGATCTTAGGCTCCTTCGTCCAAGAACCACTTCAAGAAGTTCCCTCGCAAGGTGACCACCGCCCTCCGAGGGGTTGAGGCCTCCACCCCCTCAACTAGGCATAATACAAGATCTCCATCGACTCGGCCGACCAACCCAAGTCCACAAGGACTGTGGGCACCATCCCCACGTTTGGCACTCCCACCATCAACAACATCGACATCACCAAGACACTCATCGATGGTGGTGCGGTCCTCAGGATTATCTCCATCGATACCTTCATGTAGCTTTAGGAGCCTATGAGCTCTTGACATCGACGAGGCCCTTCTCGGGCATGATAGATGGCTCCACTTTTCCTATTGGGCAAGTGCGCCTTCCCTTCGCCATCGGCACCAACATGAACAACCACACCGAGCTCATCAGCTTCGACGTGGTGTACATCAGCCTACCGTACAAATCCATCTTGGCCTACCCCAAGCTTGCCAAGTTGATGGTGGTAACTCACCATGCCTACAAGACTATCAACATGCTTGGTTGCAATGGCACCATCACTATCTGCTACGATGAGAAGGATGTGGTGCACACCATGAGGCATGCCTACAAGGCTGCCGCCCTTGCCCACCCCACAGATGAGGATGACCTCGAGCCTCCCAAGGCTATACAAGGGAAGAAGAAACAGGTGTTCTCCGAGGAACGTGCCGAGACGAATGAACTATCATTGGACGGTAGAGGCTTCGGCCCCTTTGTCATCATTGTCATTGGTCTTCCTTCTAAAAAGGAAGGCGAGCTCGTCGTGTTCCTCCGAGAAAATGTTGATATCTTCACTTGACAGCATCAGACATGCTTAGTGTATCAAGGAAGGTAATCGAGCTCCACCTGGTGGTGTGCCCCAACGCACGCCCCATGAAGCAAAAGGCATGGCGCCACGTGCCCGAGAAGAAAGATTTCATCGTTCAAGAAGTTGGGAAGCTCCAAGAGGGCGGCTTCATTTGCATGGTGTTCCACCATGAATGGTTCGTCAACCGTGTTATGGTCCAGAATAAAAGAGGCAAGGTGCGGATGTGTGTCAACTTCACCGACCTCAACTAGGCCTGCCCCAAGGATCCATTTCTGCTATCACACATCTACCAGATCATGGATGGCAACAACGAGTGCAACCTACTCTGTTTTTGGTACCTTTTAGACTATTCCCATATCAAGATGGCAAAGGAAGACAAGGAGAAGACAACCTTCATCACCCCATGCAGAGTGTACTACTACATCAGCCTGCGCTTTGGCTTGAAGAGCGGAGGGGCCACCTTCTAGAGGATTATGCATCATCGTCAAGGCCTCTACTGCTAACATCATCGTCAAGATTCGCCAAGCAAGCTCCCTCATCTCAGACCTCGAATATACCTTCGCCAACCAATGCAAGGTGAACCTCAAGCTCAACCCTGAAAAGTGTGTCCGTGGAGTCCCTTCGTTGAAGCTGCTTGGCTTCCCTGTCTCCCACCATGACATCGAAGCCAATCTAGAGAAGATTAAGGCCATCGATGAGATGCGGCCTCCCAGGAACCTCAAGGAAATGTAGTGCCTCACGGGATGCACGACCTTGCTTGCTTCATCTCCAATTTTTGTGAGAGATCCCTTCCGTTCTTCATGATCACGAAGCGAACATGCCCTTTCAAGTGGATTACTCACGCTGACGCGGCCTACTAGGACCTCAAGAGGTTTGTGACCAGCCCTCCCATCATGGTTGCCCTGCATCCTCGCGAGCCTTTGCGCCTGTACTTGGCAGCCACCCCCGGCGTGGCCCTCATGGTTGAACAAGAGGAACAGGTCGACATTAAGAAGAAGTCAGCCGTGCCTGCACGTCCCTAGGCTACGTCAACACCTCATGATCCACCTTTTATGACCCATGAGGTAACAATGATGCCTCCTGAATTGCCCCCTTAGGAAGCCCTCGTCGAGCCTATGGAAGCTCAAGATGTTGCCAGGACATCAAAGCGCCTCATTGAGCACCTTGTCTACTTTGTCAGCACCGTGCTGTGAGATGCATCTGAATGGTACCCTATGCAGCAGAAGCTCATCTTTGCGCTCCTCATCTCCTCCACGAAGCTACGCCACTAATTCCATGGCCACTACGTCAAGCTGGTCACATCCTACCAACTTGAGAAAGTCCTATGCAGCCCCAATGCAACTATCTGAGTCGTCAAATGGAACATCGAGATGCAACCTTTTGACCTAGAGTTCCTCACTACAGGGCGATCAATGGCTAGTCGTGGCTGACTTCGCGACGGATTTGACGGATCCATGCCAAGATGAACCTCATGGGTAAGAGTCACTACTTCCTGTGAAGGATGCCCCTGATGGTTGGACCATACACTTCGATGTCGCATTCTCTCGGCATGGCGCTGGGGATGGCATTCTGCTCACTTCGTCTACAAGAGACAAGGTCTACTATGTCGTACAACTCTGCTTCAAGCATGACCAGAATGTGATCCGCCCACGCATCGTACCCCCCATCTGTCGGGAGGTGGCGAAGCAGTTCGCTCACCATGAGGAGCGTGTCTTGTGTGTCCAGGTCCCCAACATGAACTCAGGCTGAGACAGACGCCGTGGGGGACAGAGCAGGGTGGCCACTTTGTTGCACCAGTGGCCACATGAAACCTTGCTGCCCACGAGCGGCGAAGACGAAGACAATGGTATCCGTGACGCTGGTGGGTCGGTAACGTCCGTCTAGCACCGTGTGCGTACGGCACACGTGGCAGGCGTCGACCATGGGGTCGACAAAGCTGGAGGGCCGCAGCGCACTCCTATGTGGCATGCCAATTGTCGGAATTAGGGCTTCCCAGACCCAGAAAAGGTTCAAACTCTGGGGTGCGCTCGCTCTTCTACAGGTTCAATCTCTCACCTTCATCGCGACTCCCCGATGGATCGGTCTAAGGAAAGTGAACAAGAACATGCGAGTAGTTTACCCAAGTTCGGGGACCTTGCGGTGTATAACCCTACTACTGCTTGTCTAGATTGCTTGAGGTGGAAGATGAGTACAAAGGTGGGTTCTTGCCCCGATGGAAAACAATGAGCCTCGGATCCCTACTACAGAGGCCAGGCATCTCTTGTATACTGGCCTTGGTCCTCCTCCCCCGAAAACACATTCAACAAGAAGGGTTGCCACAATAGCTATTTTGGAACAGGACAGGACTGCGGCCCACCCTGACAAAGGTGGTCTTCGTCTACAAAGGCCTTTTTTCGTGACGCGCTGGTTGGCTCGGGGGTGACCACAGTCCTACCATACCCCCAGCCTTGGTCCTCTTCCACCGACCAGGAAACCTTTGGGACATGTTTTGGGAGCTCGCCAGCTAGCAACACTTCCTTAGCACGAAAGTGGAAATCCTCCCCGACCATGCCCGCTGGCACCGCTCGTGGACCGACTGCGCAACCTACATCACCCGTGTGGGGTGCAGGGTCGTAGGGTCCTGCTAGGCCACCCTCGAGAAGCCCACCCCATGAGAGTCTCAAGGGCGGCCTCAGGAGGCATCCTCACGGTGAACGCTCTCTCATGGTCACTCGCAACGATCCTCAGATGCCCGCCTCGCGAGGCAAGGGCCCTCGCGAGGGCCTTCCTTGTCGGGCTCGCCAATGGGCCGAACCAGGCCTGCCCAACCTAGTCGTGCCTGGGGCCGCACACCTACGGGCCTGGGTACCCCCGGTCCCACGTTATGCACGGCTCCACCCAATAGGGGGGGGGCAAAGCGACGCGGGCCCCAATCGCCTACAGGCCAGGCTCGACGTTTGGACACGTCGTGGGGCTCTTCCTTCCCGCCACGCTTCAGGAACCGCTCCGAGTGAGTTGACGTAAAGCTTGTGCGCAGCGCCAACCATCATTTCTCTATTGACCATTGCCACCCACTTGTGTGATCCTTCTTGTGTAAGATTGCCTCTCGTCCCGCGGAATGCGTGGGGCAGCTCATTGGAGGATCGAGGAGGCGCGAGCCCCCGCTGTCCATGGGCTAGGCTTGGCATGTGGCGCCCAACAAGGCATGTGTCACCTCAAGCCCCCATGGCGCCTCAGGAATTACGGTTGTGCCTACAAAACCACCGCTCCCAATGGGTGGATCTGCCACCATGCTACTCCCCTGTCTGCCTTCTTCCCACGCTTCTTTGTCATCCTTGCACAAACACAACTTTCTTCCCTTCGCTCCATGGCGGCCAGTGGGGATGCCAAGAGCGCCGAAGCACGGGAGGGGCCTCGGCGTCACCGTCATCCCCTGAGGGCAATGAGGACCGGCCCCTAAGTCCAACCCCAACGCTCTGGCATTGGGCCGCCAACGATGAGTAAGTTGCTGTCGATATTGCTTTCCCTTGCATGTTTTGTCTGGTCTAATGACTCTAGTCGTCGGGCATTCCAGAGTGACCGCACCCAAAGGCGTAGGGATGCCCCGCTGGGGACGTCCTCTCACCAGCCATCGGTTGGTGAGGCCTCTTCCTCCCCACTTGGCCTAGCAGGGCCCGATGGTCCGCGGTCCACTCTGGGGCGAGGGCACGACCCCGGGAGTGCGTGGCCGAAGTTGCCGCATTCACCCTTAGGGAGGGCGCCACCATCGAGCGGGAGGCAATCGTAGCCCTCAACGAGCGAGAGGCCGCCCGGACCGCCCACGATCAAGAGGCAGGGCGCAAGCGCCTTCGGTCCCTGGAAGGGCACGTCCTCGCCAGTGAGTCTGCCCTCGCGATGGCGCGTGTGGAGGCCCTTGCCAATGCAGACGTGAAGGTAGCTTGAGAGTGGGCGGCCTCCCTCGAGTAGTACCACGACGAGCTCACCCAACAGGAAGCCTTCCTCCAGTTCAGGTAAGACGTGGTCCAAGAGGAAATGAGCGTGCTCAGGACCCAGCTACGGGGTGCTCAAGCCGCCCTGGAGGTTGCCTTCAGGAGTGGGGGGGGCCAAGGAGGATCTAAATTCGCTCTTGGCCCAGGTTAGTGAAGCCATCGATGCTATGCAGGCGGCCAAGGATGACGTGGTGCACACGTGGCATATGGCAGCGCACACGCGACGCGTGGAGGCGCACTGCGCCCAGCAGTCCCTGGAATTGGCCCGACGCGGCGGGGCGCTACGTCCCTTTGTTAGAGATGCCCCGGCGCTGCCGCAAGTGCACAGTGATGGAGGCTGCCCCGACTTCCTCCTCAAGGTGGTGGAGGCACTCGAGTCGGGTGCCTCCAAGATGGAGGAAGATATCGAGTCCAGCACACGCGACCTCGTGGGCAATGCGCTGACGTGCATCTTCTCCAACCTGCGCTACCAAAACCGTGCGTTCGACCTTGCCCGTGCGATGGGTCCGGTGTTCGCGGAGCTCCGGAACCCCCGCAGGGACAAGTTACGCGAGCATGTGGAGTCCCTGGTCATGCGGTTCGCACAGGTGGTGCCTTCCGAGGAGGGCAGCGGCCTCGACGCTGCAGCTACCAGGGGCCACGATGAGGACGGCGCCTCCTCCGCTTGAGCTTCCCCAACCTTTTCCTGCTGCACCAAAGAACCCTTGGCCTCGGGGGGGGGGGGCAAAGATATTTTGTAACTTACTTTTGCCTTGAGTAGTGGTTGTGCGTTATGCTTGGGTGCCTTTGTTTATTTTACGAGGTCTTCTATTTTTCCTTGTGCACTTCATGTGCTCTCGACGCCGGGCGCCCATAGCACGCGGCCTAGAGGCCTCATCCTTGACGAGCGTCTGGGCCACGGGTCGGTAGCCCCCGAGAGCTTTTAGTGTTTGCCCCCGCCTAGTTGGGAGGTTGCTTTGCTCCGCGCTTTGCTTTAAGGGGCTTCGCCTTGAGGCGCCCTGCTCCAGATTTCACGCGCTCGTCAGCTTGCGCTTGTGTCCCACGTGAGGGGCCCACCGCCAGAGGCCTTGATGAAGCGACCGGAGGCCCCGGTAAGATGTCATGCGTGGAGGCAGGCCCACAATCCATGGCTCGCGCCTCGGGGCCGACCAACCTCGAGAGCAGTCTAGACTCACGCCCCCTTGGCCACGATCCCTCGCGGAGCCCCTAGGGGCAACACCTCGACGCGGCCCCACGGGCGCGTTGTGAAGCCCCAGGCAATGGTTGTTTGTGCAGGCCTCGCGAGGCTAATACCCTTGCGAGGAGCCCGTCCGGGCCACCTAGCGGTGGTGCTTCAGGAACTTGATCTTCCTTCTTTTGTTTCACTCTCTTTTTCCCTCAATGCAACATGCTGTCTCCATGGGGGCTTGTAAAAGGGGTTATGTCCTTCATGCCTCGAACTGATTTGAATGCTATTTTGGGTTGAAAATAAACTTCTCCGTGGTACTCCCTGTCGAGCTTGCACCTCCTCCACGATCGCTCCGATGCCTTGTGGCACTAGGGCCCAGCTCCCAAGCGTGGGTGTGAGGGCTCCCTAGGCATGGCGCTCAGGGGCTCGGTTTCTACGCGCGAGTGGCTGCTGGTTGTGGGGGCCGTCACTCCAGGCCCCTTGAGGGAGGTCCTGCGAGGAAGATGCCTTGTCTCGATGGTGCGTGCTTGTCCGCTTGCATCTGGGCATTGCATGAAAAGTATGGGGCCCTCGGGCCTTGATGAGGTGACACACGTGTGGGGTGTGCCCGTGAGCTAGACAACAGTTCTCTAGGCTCCCAGCACCGCCAGGGCAGACCCGGGCCAAGACACCATGCCGAGCCCCCACGAGCGTGAGACCCATGTAAAGTAAGCGGACGCGTGCCCTGGGGGAAGGTTATTGCTGTCTTTTCCCCAACATGATTCATGGGGCTCCCGTCGGGACCGGGCATAGTAAGAGGATAGAAAACCAAGGAAACTCCATGATAACCAGAGACCAAGACCTTCACTAGAAAACCCAAAGCTAACTTGTTTGTGAACCTAAAAAGGGGAGGTGCGGCTGCCGTATCGAGCACGGGCTAGCCTGGTGAGCTCGTTCACAAGTCGAAGAAGGGAAGGAAAAAAGCGGTTGCCGTGTCCAGCATGGGTCAACATAGAAAGAAATGCGGCCTCCGTATCCAGCATGGGTCAACCTAAAATAGGTGTTAGTTGCGGCCTGGGGGACGTCTTGTTCGATCCTTCCCTAGGAGCAATGCAAGGGGCTTCCACTAGGGCGTGGGCATAGTCATGATTCGATAGTCATGCCATCAGCGATGAGCATAGGGACTTCCACATGGCCGTGGTCGGAGTCCTCCATCGAGGCCACAACGCGGCTTGTCGTGGGCTTCCACTTAGGAGGCTTCGGGCGTATACAACCCACTGATTATGACATGTGATTGTCACGGGTAGACTTCCAAGCGTTTAACTCCAAGCTCCCACCCTCCATCTCCAAGCATGTGGCAAGGGGCGTGGAGACATTGGTGATCTTCATAGGGGCCTCCACCCTCCGTCCCGAGGCATGCGACGTCAGGCCTCGGGACATGGGCGACTCTAAAGGGGACCCACCCACCGTATCCAGGCGCGCGGCGTCAAGCCTATAGACATGGGAGCCTATGAAGGGGTCCTCCCCTAGAGGGCTCGTTTCGTGCGCTTCCTCATGCGACGACGAGGATTTCTGTATATCAGCATAGTGTTCCCGTGGACTGACTGTGAGAGCCATCACGCCCCATTTTGCGTGAAGAGTTCAGTTGCACTGTGGTGGCTTGACACTAAAGCTTAGGATTAAGACAAATGACACCATCTCAAGTGAAGGTTAATCAAATTCATTACGTATTCCGGAAACGTTCGCTTGGGGTGATGCAGAATACTGGGAACCGCTAGATCCGGGTAATCCAAAAAGTCACCTGACGGCCCAACCGTCTCGACTGCATTAGGCCGCTTGTCGCTACGTACCGCGGGGGTTTGCCCTACTGGCGGGGAAAGCTGAGTCCTGAGGCTGCTGGTTCCTAAGGCTTTACGAGTTCGCGGGACCCGACACCTCGTGAGGTGCACGCGACCTACATCCATTGTAGGTTGTCGATCTCGTGAATGGGAACTACAATGCCCTTGGTGCTTGGCACAACTCTCCCAGCCCACATGGGCGCACCAGGGTGCGCCTCCACGGGCCCCTAGGTACCTCTCATCATACTGACCATTCCTGGCGGCTCCTGGATGGAGCCCCCAAGCCGGATCTGACGGGGACCCCCGACGCTACTCATTATGGTAGAGGGGAGTGGGTGCCGGCTTGGAGCATGAGTCCCATGACACCAACGTCCGATGCAACACCCCTCTACCCGAGGGCCGTGGTCGTGGCGGCAAGGCGGCACTGTCCTTGTGGCGCATGCAGCGGTACCCGCGCCAAGCACCGTATTGCGGCAGAGTGTTTTCGCTGCCGCCGCGAGGCTCGCGAGTGCTGCCGCCAAGGTGGACCCTTCCGCCGCTATCGCGGACACCTTCACGTTCAGCTACATGGGCACGGTCTCAACGGCGAGCGGTGCGCTTGCTGTGGGAGGTCCCAACTGCATGGTAATCCTTCGTGTTGTGGGTGTGTACATTATGATGGGCGCCGAACATCCCATTGGCCTCTCTAGGAGCGTCGCTGCAGGGGACCAGCGAAGGCTCGAAGCCTGTCACTGGGACCCAGAGCAGAAGGAACATAGTGTGAGGCAGGACCTGCTCATGCCCTTCGGGCTGCGGACCGAGCAAGCCACCGTACAGCGACAAAGGCAACTCGTTGGACAAGCCCCTCGCCTTCGCCATGGGGGGCTGGAGAGGGACGTAGCGTGCCAAGGCCCTCCTGGTGACGTGGATGGGCTCGAAGATGTGGTCCGCCCATGTGTCGTACCCCCCATCCGTTAGGCGGTGGCGAAGCAGTTCACTCACCATGAGCAGCGCGACATGCGTGTTCAGATCCCCCACATAAACTTAGGCTGAGACCGACGCCACGGGGGATGCAACAGGACGGCCACTTTGTTGCGTCAATGGCCGCAAGAAGCCCTGCTGCTCACAGGAGGCGAGGGCGAAGATAGTGGTGGTCGCGATGCTGGTGGGTCATTAACGTCTGTCCGACAACGACTGCTTGGGGCGCGCGCGGCAGGCATCGGCCATGGCGTCGGCGAAGCTGGAGCCGGGGCTCCACGGACCCAGGAAAAGTTCAACCTCTAGGGTGCGCTCACTCTCTTACCCTATTCTATCTCTCAACTTCACCGCGACTCCCCGATGGATCGATCTAAGGAAAACAAACAAGAACAACCGAGCAGTTTACCCAGGTTCGGGCCACCTTGTGGTGTAAAACCCTAATGATGCTTGTCTCAATTGCTTGAGGTGGAAGATGAATACAAAGGTGGGTTCTTGCCCCAGTGGAAATGCTGAGCCTCCGATCCCTGCTACAAAGGTCAGGCCTCTCATTTATACTTGCATTCTCCTCCTCCCTCGAAAACACATTCGGTGGGAAGGATCACCATAGTGGAAATTTTGAAAGGGGATAGGACTGCGGCCCGCCCTGGCAAAGGTGGTATTCGCCTCCAAAATCATTTCTTCGTGACACGCTGGTGGGCTTGGGGTGACCTTGGTCCTAGCGTGCCCACAACCTTGGTCCTCTTGCACCAATCAGTAAACCTTTGGCGGATGCTTTCGGAGCTCGCCAGCTGCCCCGCTTCCTTAGCACAAAAGTGGAAATCCTCTTTGTCCATGCCCGCTCGCACCGCTCCTACACCGCTTGCACAGCGTGCATCGCCAACACAGGGCGCAGGGTCATAGGGTCCTGCTAGGCCACCCTCGATGGGCCCACCCTGTGGGAGTCTCACGGCGACATCAGGAGGCGTCCTCATGACGAACGCTCTCTCATGGTCCTTGGCGACGATCCTTAGGTGCCTGCCTCGCGATGCGAGGACCCTCGCGAGGACCTTCCTTGCCGGGCTCGCCTATAGGCCGAACCGGGACTACCCAACCGCGTCGCACGTGTGGTTGCAGGCTGGCGGGTCTGGGTACCCTCGGTCCCAGAGGCCCGAAATTTTCCTCGCGACGACAACAAGGAAGATGACGACATTGCTAAGAAGATGTCCTGCCGCGAGCCCTATAGCTGTGGCATTTTCGAGGAGCGGTTGTCAAAGCCATCTACAACCTCACCAGATGTTTGTGTCGCAACACATCTGGAAGAGGTTCCTCCTCCACCCTTCACAGGCTTACCCAACTGCGGCCCACCCTTAGGTGCTTGTGTGTTGTTGGCATTGGAACCACTTGATGGGGACTGGGCCACGAAGCTCCAAGCCTACATGGAGAATGATGCGCTCCCATAGGACGAGATTGAAGGAGAACGTGTGGCTCGCCAAGTTGTATAACATTGCCTGAGGGATAGCAAGCTCTACCATTGGTGCCCCAATGGAGTGGCATTGTGCTTCATCTATGTGGATCAAGGGCACGAGCTGCTCGCCAATACTCATGGTGGAGACTGCAGCCATGACTCATTATCACGCACCCTTGCCAACAAGGTATTCTGGAGCGGCATCTAATGGCTGATCGTGCTTCAAGATGTCACCGACCTAGTGCAATCTTGTGAAGCCTGCCAATTCCACACCAAGAAGATCCATTAGCCAGCGCACGAGCTCCTAACCATCCACCTCTCGTGGCCCTCATGGTCTGGAGTTGGACAATCTAGGCCACTTTCCTCGCGCGGATACCACTTCTTCTATGTCGCCATTGATAAGATCACCAAGTGGGCTGAAGTGGAGCTTGTTCGCACCATAACCAGGGCCCCAGCTGTCAAGTTCATCAAGGTCCTGGTGTGCCATTTTCGCGTCTCCAACCGAATCATTACAGACAATGGCTCGCAATTCACCATGGGCCTCCTCAAGTCATATTGCACTAACGTCAACACACAGATTTGTTATGCCTCCCTGGCGCATTCGTGCTACTTGTGAGATTCTTTGGGATTTTCCCGAAGAGGAGGGTATGAACCAGTATAGTAGAGATAAGTATTTCCCTCAGTTATGAAACCAAGGTTATCAATTCAGTAGTACAACCAAGAAACACTATGTAAACAACACCTCCACACAAACAACAAATACTTGCAATCCAACGCTTAGAGGGGTTGTCAATCCCTCAACGTTATTGAGATAGATTAAATTGTATAGGATTTGATAACTAGGTCAAACTAAAACACAAAATAAAATAAATAAAAGAACATTGCAGCAAGATATTTTTGGTTTTAATATATGGTAGAGAAGAGACCCCGGGGCCATAGTTTTCAATAGAGGCTTCTCCCGAGAAAACAACATGCAGCGGGTAAACAAATTACTCATGGGCAATTGATAGAAAAGTGAATAATCATGACGATATACCAGGAAATGATCATTCATATAGGAATCACGTCCAAGATTAGTAGAGCGACTCCTTCCTGCATCTACTGCTATTACTCCACACATCGACCACTATCCAGCATGTATCTAGTGTATTATGTTCATGAAAAACGGAGTAATGCATTAAGAATGATGACATGATGTAGACAAGATAAACTCACGTATGAATAAACCCCATCTTGTTACCCTTAATAACAGCGATACATGAATGTCATGTCTCTTTCTGTCACTGGGATTGAGCACCACAAGATCAAACCCACCACAAAGCACCTCGTCACATGGCAAGATAAAGCAATCTAGTTGGCCAAACCAAACAAATAAATCGGAGAAGAAATACGAAGCTATAACAATCATGCATAACACAGTTCAGAGAAGACTAAAATAATATTCATGGGTAGATCAAATCATAAACTCATAATTCTTTGGATCTCGACAAACACAACGCGAAAAGTGTTACATCTAATAGATCTCCAAGAACATCAAGGAGAACATTGTATTGAAGATCAAAAAGAGAGAAGAAGCGATCTAGCTACTAAGTACGGACCCATAGGTCTGTAGTAAACTACTCACACATCATTAGAGGGGCAGAAAGGATGATGAAGAACCCCTCCATGATCATTGCCCCCTCGTGTAGAGTGCCGGAAGAGGCCTCTAGATTGGATCTCATGCTTCTGGATTTTGCAACAACGGAAAAAGTATTTCACCGACTCCTCTAGGGTTTTTGGAATTTTAGAGTATTAATAGATTCGTAGGTAGGTCAAGGAGGTTTCCATGGGCTCCACTACCCACGAGGGTGCACCGGAGGCCCCTCGTGCGCCTTGGTGCCTAGTAGGCCTCACGGGCCTCCTTTCGTGGCCTCTAGAACCTTCCACGGTCTCTTCTTGCCAGAAAACAATCTCCAGCAATTTCCATGGCAATTGGACTTGTTTGGTATTGATATTTTGCATAGTAAAAAAGAAGCAAAAAACAACAAGTGGCACTGGGAACTAAGTTAATAGGTTAGTCCCAAAAATGATATAAAGTTGCTAGTAAATGTATATAAAACATCCAAGATTGATAAGATAACAACATGGAACAATAAAAAATATTGATACGTTGGAGATATATCAGCATCCCCAAGCTTAATTCTCACTCGTCCTCGAGTAGGTAAATGGTAAAAACATATTTTTTAGGTGGAATGTTGCCTGTCACGTTGGTCACATATTATTTTCTTTTGTAGCATGGGCATTTGGAGTTTAAGTGATTCAAAGAGATAGTCTATTTAACATAAAGACATCAATACTCAAGCATATCAACAAGCAACCATGTATTTCAAAATATAAACCCAAAAGAAAGCTATTCCTAACCCATTATGCTCAATCATTGATCCATTCATGAAGCACAGTCAAATATTAGCTATATCCAATGCACAAATATGACAATAATGTTCCCTAGTTGATGCTTTATAAGAGAAGATGGAGACTCAATAAAAAATTGCATAAAATTAGATAGATAGGCCCTTCGCAGAGCGTAGTAGAGATTTTAGAGGTGCCAGAGCTCATAGCTTAATTTGAGATATAAATTTGTAGAGGCTTTTCCCATCAACAAAAACGACCGAGAATTCCCAATGTCTTCCATGATAGATAAATCATAGGCGGTTCCCAAACATAAAATAAATTTTATTTTCTTTTCCACCATTCTCACACAATCCATGGTTGGTCGTATCCACGGGTGCCCTCCATACGAACACTTTCCAAGGAATTTATTATTGAACAACATATAGATTTTTTTAATTTCGGTACCGGGCATCCCTATTAGCTTACATACTCTCATGCAATGACAAGTGAATAAACACTCATCTTCAGAATAACATACCTATCATGGAAAATATTGGCCACCCCCGGCCTCTTCATTAGCCCTACGGACACACAAAAAGGAAATTCATTTTGAAAATTAGAGTTGGCACATACAAATTTACTTGGAACAACATGGAAATACCACATATAGGTTGGTATGGTGGATTCGCCCTACACCACGGTCAAGTTTTCGTGACACATCAATCTATTGGCATAGGGTATCTTTGCCAACACACGACTTGTCACTAATACATAGTCAAACAGAAGTGAAAACAGACGGAGGACTTGTTGTGGGCAACAGTATTACCGACAGTTGTTCACTTCCCTACACATTATCAGTCGGCATACACCCTACTTACATCGACAAATGGTATGCCCATGTACACCCTACCTATGCCGAGAGTTTACCACAGAACATACATCCTACCTATGTCGACAGATAGCATGTCCACATACACCCTACCAATGCCGACACTTTATGAACCATGTACTCCCTATCTACGCCAACATGTAGTCTATCAAGGTACAACCAAACTACACCGACATATATTTCCTTTATTGACACTTAAATTGCTGGTAAAATGATGTGTATTAAAAACAATAATACTACTAGCTCTAAACATATTAAATTATTATCCTCACACCCACAACCAGGTTCAAGATGAACACATATTACACCACAATGAAAATATGTTCATAAACAGGCACATACATTGAACACAAGTTGACAAACACATCAACCTAGAGAAAGCATAGTTTTGAACATCTGAACAATCATCCAAAACACATAACTCACAAAAAGATGAGGACTATTTGTTGGTACGACAGAGTTTAGATGGTCCATAACACAAAACTCTATATCTACATGCACAAATCACAAGCTCCAAAACACTCGAAAAACAAATGGTCTACAAGACACATATGATTCATGATTACAGGTTGGTTGGTCCATAAACGCTACAAAGTCATCATGTCATGTGCATCAATAGGTTGAGTACCTGAAAACATTTTGCACAAATTTGTGAAGAAAGTGGAACCAGCTCAAGTTCTCATGATATCAACAGATTCTCATGATATGCGTATTAAAAAAATATCCGATCAACAGATTCTCATGATAGCATAGTTAACAATATAGTTTCCATAAAAGTTATAATCAGCTGACATGCTATTATATAGAACTATGTTCTTGTGCTTGCAGTTTTATCAACAATGAATGCATTGAGCATTTGAAACAAAGTTTCTCATGATATCATAGTTATCAATATAGTTTCTATGTGTTTATTTTCATACGTTGACACACATTTGTCCTCTATTAATAAGAAACTAACATTTATTAGCATGAAGTTATGGAGTATGTGCTCACCATAGTAATCATAGAACTATGATGGCACCAGATAGTCCTAAATTATGTATACTTATTTTGCCAAAACATCACCCATGGGTCATGGTTCCCTTTGTTTATTTGCTACCATCAAAAGGCTTAAACCTGTATGTATGCAATTTTTTGGGCAAGTAAACTACACAATGGTCTATTAGTGTATGATGAAGAGAGTGTATTATCTATGCAAAGAAATAGTAGCTTTATAGGCAGCATGAGGAACGGCTGAAATCATGCAGAACTCCCAACAAAAAAACCACTTTACACATAAATTACGCCACCTAATAGCTCTATTTCTTCACCATCATGTTCGTATAAGCAGACGGAGAACCTCATACTCTCAAGTCAGTGGTTATGAAACTTAAATATTTCTAGAATACCTAATTGGCACAATTACTCTTCTATGATCTCTTGATAACCCACAAGTATAGGGGATCACAACAGTTTTTGAGGGTAGAGTATTCAACCCAAATTTATTGATTCAACTCAAGAGGAGCCAAAGAATATTCTTGAGTATTAGCAGCTGAGTTATTAATTCAACCACACCTGAAAGACTTAATATCTGCAGCAAAGTATTTAGTAGTAAAGTAGTATGGAAGTAACGGTAACGGTGGCAAACGTGAGAGTAGCAGTTTTGTAGTGATTGTAATAATAGCAACGAAAAAGTAACTTAGCAAAGATCAATATGTTGAAACTCGTAGGCAATGGATCAGTGATGGATAATTATGTCGGATGGCATTCATCACACAACGTTCATAACATAGGGTGATACAGAACTAGCTCCAATTCATGAATGTAATGTAGGCATGTATTCCATATATAGTGATACGTGCTTATGGAAAAGAACTTGCATGACATCTTTTATCCTACCCTCCCATGGCAGCGGGATCCAAATGGAAACTAAGGGATATTAAGGCCTCCTTTTAATAGAGAACCAGACCAAAGCATTAGCACTTAGTAAATACATGAACTCCTCAAACTACAGTGATCACGGGAAAGAATCCCAATTATTGTCACCCTCGGGGATGTGGATCATAACTCGAAATAGGTGTCCAAACCTTGCAAGATAGGATCAACAACACATATATATTCATGGAAACATAATAGGTTAAGATCTAAAATCATGGTACTCGGGCCCTTGTGACAAGCATTAAGCATAGCAAAGTCATAGCAACATCAATCTCAGAACATAATGTATTCCAGGGATCAATCTGTAAAAAAACTAACTCGATTACATGAGAGATCTCATCCAACCCCTCACCGTCCAGCAAGCCTACGATGGAATTACTCATGAACGGCGGAGAGCATCATGAAATTGGTGATGAAGAATGGTTGGTGATGATGACGGCATCGATTTCCCCTCTCCGGAGCCCAAATCAGACTCCGAATGTGCCCTCCCGAGAAAGAAATGGAGGTGGCGGCGGCTCTGTATCCTAAAACGTGATGAAATCTTCTCAATGATTTTTTTATCCCCGAATAGGAATATATAGGAGTGGAAACGAGGTCGGAGGAGCCCCAGGGGCCCCACAAGCCAAGGGCGCGCCCTACAGGCTTGTGGCCAGGTGGTGGCCCCTCTCCGGTTGATTCTTTCGCCAATATTTTTTATTAATTCCAAAAATATTCTCCGTAAATTTTCAATTCAATCCAAGAACTTGTATTTCTGCACAAATATAACACCCAGGCAGTTCTGCTGAAAACAACGTCAGTCTGGGTTAGTTCCATTCAAATCATGCAAATTAGAGTCCAAAAGAAGGGCAAAAGAGTTTGGAAAAGTAGATATGTTGGAGACGTATCAACTCCCCCAAGCTTAAACCTTTGCTTGTCCTCAAGCAATTTAGTTGATAAACTGAAAGTGATAAAGATAAACTTTTACAAACTTTGTTTGATCTTGTTTTTGTAAATATGTTTAACTGATGTTTAGATCTTCAGCTAAGATTTTTTTGACCAACTACTGTAGGGAATCACCCCACAACCTTTTCTTTTATTCCAGTAAAAAGAGAGTATATGTACATGAGAGGATTAGGATATACAATGGGGATGGGGGGAAGAGATACAAACCTCAAGGAGGTAGAAAGGAGATCCACTTAAGAAGAGCATCCCTAAATCTAGCCTTAATCCTATGAGCCAAAAGGGAGATATCATGAGTGAAGCTAGACTTCCATTTACTGAACCTAGGACGCTCATTGTTGAAAATCCTTGCATTTCGGACTGTCCAAATGTTCCAACAAGCAGTGAACACTACTTCACAGAAAAAAATATGCTGAAAATCTTTCTTGGCTGCCAATGAGGTGGTCCACACGGAAGTACCCTGCAAGGTAATTTGAAGGTAGTTCCAAACCCTGATGCTGAAAAGGCAGTTGAAAAAGAGATGATCCCTATCTTCTTTGACCCTAGCATGACAAAGAACACATAGGTTTGAATCAAAGACTTTCCAGTGACGGCGTTCAAGCATATCCTGGGTGTTGAACCTTTCCATGATGAGCATCCACGCAAACATCTTGATCTTCATGGTGCAACAACTCTTCCAAATCCAACAGAGCAAAGGGTTGGGAACAATGGGCAGATGCACATGGAGGTAGTACTTCTTAGCAGAGTAAGCTTTACAGTCACTACTCCAGAGCCAAATATGATTGCAGGATGGATCTCTATCAAGATTTTGGAGTAAGTAGGTGACTGATTCCAACTCTTGGTGGGCCCTGTGAGAGAGAGGCAAGTGAAACATGTTGATCATGTAATTTTCTCAAAAGCTTGGGAAACCTCCTCGACAGTGCAGAAAGTGTCAATAACACAGGAGAACAATCTTTGGAACCGAAGAGCCAGAGGCCTGTTAGAATCTCCTAGTTCCCCGGAATCAGACCAAAAAGGAAGGTGTTTCCCCTGTTTGGCTGGACATAGGTGACATCTCTAGAGTTGTCCATCCTCTTACAGATGTCCTTCCACCAGAAAGATCCACAAAGGGAGGTACCCTGAGGAACCGTGCTGTGGTAATAGGTGTTCCACATTAAATTGACCCAGGGCACATCAGCTTTGTTTAAGAATTTATCCACATGTTTCAGCAACAGAGCCTCATTCTGGACAAACAGACTCATAATCCCCAAACCACCCTTCATTTTTGGCCTGCACACTAAGTCCCAGGCTGCAGGGGATGGGGCATGGTCTTGGCCATTCTTCCTCCAGAGACATTGTCTTTGTATCCTTTCCAAC
The DNA here is from genome assembly GCF_904849725.1 of Hordeum vulgare subsp. vulgare. Lineage (NCBI taxonomy): Eukaryota > Viridiplantae > Streptophyta > Magnoliopsida > Poales > Poaceae > Hordeum > Hordeum vulgare. The sequence continues at coordinate 269,877,914 of NC_058519.1, read as the reverse complement.
TGCTTAAGAATCCCTGGTGGTATATCCAAACTGTAGAGGAAAAAGATGGGAACACAGGACAAGGCTGAATTGAGATACTGCAAGCGTCCCTGTGTGCCAGGAAGGAGGAGCTAGTAGAGAGTCTCCTTTCCATACTGTCTACCAAGGGATTAGATCAATAATCCTTGGTCTGGTTGTCCCAACAGGCAAACCAAGATAGGTGAAAGGTAGTGATCCGACCTTGCAACCAATAGAGGCAGCAAGTCTCTCAAGTTCTCCGTGATCAATGTTGATAGGTAACAGAGCAAACTTGTGATAGTTTACTTGGACACGTGTGGCTTGGGAGAAAAGCAGAAGCATCTTTTTGAATTCTAGTAGCTGAGACTCCACAACAGGCAAAATGATAAGAGTGTCATCTGCATATTGGACAATTGGAAAGTCTTTATCATGACAGAGTATTTGCAGCTGGATGAGGCCATCCTGCAACAATTGATTTACCAAGGTTTGGAGAAAATCAGCAGCAATGGCAAAAAGAAGAGGGGACATGGGATCCCCCTACCTGACCCTCTTCTTGCACATAATTTTTTTACCAGGAAATCCATTGAGAAGAACAGAAGAAGAGCCAGAACTGAACAACTGCTGCACCCATAATATCCACTTAGCATTAAAACCTTTGTGCCTAAGAATCTGAAAAATGAACTCATGTTCCACAGAGTCAAAGGCCTTTTCAAAATCAAGTTTGAGGATGACAATGGTTTTTTTGGAGTGGTTGCATTGGTGTAGGTATTCCAGTGTCCATCAAACACAATCTTGTATGGTTCTACACTTGATGAAACCATACTGATTTTGATGGATGCATTTCATGATTTGTAACTGCAGTCTATTGGCAATCATTTTGGATAGGAATTTAAGCCCCATACCAGTCAGGGAGATAGGTCTGAAGTCACCAACTTGCTCAGGATAACTCTTTTTGGGCACCAAAGTAATGTAGGATGAGTTCATATTTTCCAGTTTTGCAATCCCTGCATGAAAGTCAGCTTCAAGATGGTAAAATTTAGAACAAATAATATGCCAACATTTCTTGAAGAAAAGTCCATTGAAACCATCTGGACCAGGAGCCTTATAAATGGGCATTTCTTTGACGGTCCTATCCATTTCTTCCTTGGTAAAAGGTAATGTCAGAACATCAAGCCCTTCCACCCTATTAATGAGAGACTGAAGATTGAAAGCCAAATTAATTCCTTGAGAGGATCCCCTCCTATTCTTGAAGGAGGTCCAAAAACATCCAACAATCTGCTCATGATCAGTTATAATAGACCCATCTATCAATTTAAGAGATGAAATGGAGTTTCTTCTGTATCTTTCAGTAGCCATGGCAAGGAAGAACTTAGTATTCTCCTCTCCAACCTTGATGAATCTGATGGTAGCTCTCTTTTTCCAGTATGGGAACTGCAAATGCAGTAGGTGATCTAGGTGTAGTTTACAATCACTCTGAAATTGGCCTCAGGTCTGAACTGGGGTATGAGCTCCTCCAGATCATCCAGACATAGCACCACTTTATTGCACTTATCAATGAGTGCTTTGAGCTGTGGGAGCCTAGTCTGCCATCTCTTCAGAGCCTGCCTTAGGTGCTCAAACTTATCCGTGATGATGGCAGTGATGTGACCATTCCTGGAAGGGATCTTCCAAGAATTATGTACACAATCCATAAACCCATCCATCTCCACCCAATAATTTTCAAACCGAAAGAGGTTACATTTAGGGATGGAAGGGTTGACAGTCACCACACAGGGAACATGATCAGATGTAGATTTGGCTAGAGGCAGAACTAGTGTCAAGGGGTAAGATGATATCCAATTGGCAGAAGTGAAGAACCAGTCCAATTGTTCCAGAAGAGGTGAATCTTGCATATTGGACCAAGTGAAAGACCTTCCTTTGAGGGGCAATTCTAATAGACCCAGATGGCCAATGATCTCACTAAAGATGAACATATCATTCACATCAGCACCACACAGATTTCTATTAGAAGGTGAGCGAATAAAGTTAAAATCTCCAAGCAGCAGCGAATTGTCATTTGCAGGGATATTAAGATTGTATAGCCAGCTGACGAACTGATCCCTAGCCTCACCCTGAAAAGGACCATAGACATTTACCAGAGTCGAGGCTTCAGAAGTGTGATTTGGGGTGAATGACACAAGTAAACCAAAAGGCTGGGATTCAATCAAGGTGTCTGTTAAAACAGAACAATTCCATAGGGTGATCAGTCCACCATAGGCACCACGGGGTGGAGTATAGGAAAATTGATCAAATCTTTTAGGGCAAAATCTTCGAACAGTCCGAAAATCAATATGTTGTATTTTTGTTTCCTGAAGACAAACAACCGTAGCCAAGCTTTCATCTATTTTGTTTCGAACTGCCCTTTCTCGAGAGTCAGAATTTAAGCCACGCACATTCCAACAAAGAACACGCCAACTTCTTGTAGATCGACTATCCATAGCAACGAGGTGAAATAACAAAAACGTAGTTACATAATAACCCACGCAACCAAAGTTCAGAGAGCTGTGACACACAACAAGCAGTAGCATGATAAACTGAACAACATGAAAAACATAGATACATAGACACTTGTCTAATCATCATTAGGTGGAGGCTTGGAGATAACAGGATCTTCCATAAGTCAATCCTCGGAGAGCATCTCAGGGGCAATGCCACGGCTTTGGCCAATGGCTTGGATCACTCGAACGGGAGTCTTTGGTGGGACAGACTCCTCCTGAGCTCATGGCGGTGCAGCCTGAATCTCTGGGGTGTTCATGGGTTTAGCTCTCAGCTTCCTCTTCTTGGGCACATGCATCGAAAGTTCCTGCAGTACCAGCCTGAAACAACCCCTCTTGATCGATCCTCTGGTGCATCTGCGTACCGAGGAGTCCACAATGGGTGAGGCCTTCTTGCGGGGTCCCTTCTTCGTGATAGCTAGAGACTCAAAACAGAAAAGATCCCCTGTTGGTGCAAATATGCTGTCAGATGGTGGTATTACCTCAGGAACGGGGGCAGGTGTGCTGTCCTTGTACATAATGCTAGGCTTCGCACGATCTTCGTCAAAAGGAAAAGACTAGGATAGCTTGGAGAGCACAATAGGCATGGCCGCAGGCATCTGAAGATGACGGGGGACATGCAGTGAACTGAAAACCCCCATGAGCGCCTCAAAAGATCGTGTCCAAGAGATGATAGGTGGCAGCGAAGGTCCATAGGCAACATGAACCGCTACAATCATTAGGTTAGCAGGCCGAGCTAGGGGCAGCTGATAAGGGACAATCGCTAGAGGATTGAATTCTTCAGGGGCCTCTTCGTCAACATCCTCCTCCTCAACAGCATTACCCCCATTGGGAGGGGCGTGATCAGCAGCGGCATCATCATCAACAGCATCATCGGCATGATCAGCTGCGGCAGCATCCTCGGCAGTAGCTTCAGCATAGTCTTGCTGGGGATCAACAACCACAATCTCCTAAACAGAATTTGAAGATGTTGGTTGGTCGATGACCATGGGCTCCTAATCATGCTCGGGTGCAGCGGGTTCAGCAACAAGAATTTCAGGTTGCCATCCCCGACCGCCTTCATCTTGTTGAACTGAAGGCTCTGGCATTGGTGGTGGTGGTGGCGGCACAACGTTCCACCCTAGAGCAGGGTAGGGTGGTAAAGCAAAGAGCAGATTATCTTGCTCAAGTTGACCTGGTAACGGGTGGGGATTGCCATCGAGGGGCATGCGGTCCTCATCGTTGGACATCTGTTCTGCAAAGCCTACACCCAAGATGAACAGAGGTGCAGACCAAGAAACCCTCGCTCCACCCCAAGCAGCATATTCAGAGAAAGTGACACTGCTAGGAACCAGAAAATCATCCAGGAAAGATGCAAAAAACAATGGAGCGGACTAGGTATGGATCATCACTGACCCAATGGTGGAATTAACCAAACGTGTTTACCGCAGCACGAAGATCATTGGTGTTGCGGAAATCCAAAGGTACACCCAAAACATCAAGCAACCCTGACGGAAACCAGCAGCGCCTCTAAAACCTGCACCCCCATTGTGCCTCATGCATCTAACAAAAGAATCGTTCCCCAAGTCCTGGTGAACCATCTGGACAGCAACAAAACTCTCACCAACATCTCTAAGCTCAAGAAAACCTACCCCTCAATCCAAGGTTGAGCGGAACGGACATGGAAGACCATGTTATGCAGAAGATCAACAACCTCCTGTCGTACCTGAGCAACTTGATCGGCAGGCGGGGCAGGCATCACCTCTGCGATGACATAGTGTTCATGTCTGCGGACAATGGGGATCGCCGGCGTGATGAACATCCTTGGAAGGCGGTCAGGGCCGCCGTCGATGATGTGATGGCCCGGAGGGACATGCCGCTCACGTTCTAGCTCAAAGTTGGCCATGTCTGGGAGTGTAGCAGGAGGAGGTGGCATCAATGGCAGTGGCTCAGATTGAGTCCTAGGAGCTGATGAGTGAGACGGGACAGGGAGGAATTGTTCGGCAGGCTGCGCGGTTTCCCCAAGATCAGCAGAGGTTCCCGAGAAATCAGCGACAGGGGAGGTGGTGGGGCTCTTACGTTTCCAAGTAAGACAATTATCATGCATAAAAGAAGCAAAGTTAGATTTGCTATGGCCCACCCTGCCGCAGGAAGAGCATATCAGCGAAGTCGTGCAGTTGGGAGCTAGATGCCCATGATTCAAGCAGATCGTGGAAGAAAATATCTCCCGAACCATGCCGTTAATAAGATCGTTAAATAGCTGATGGGCTTCTTGCGAGGAAGGGATATCCGGTCTATTCGAGGATGAGGCCACTGATGGCCCATTAGGTAGTTGAGCAGGGAGATGCCCACTGTCAAAGCCCTCAATCGTCGGCAGTTTGAAAGAATTTGAAATCCCGCCCGAAGGGGAGGGTGGAACAGAATCAGCATGAAGAGAGGAAGAAATCCCGTTGACTTCGTTGATAGGATTTGGAATGCCGGGCAACACGGAAGATGACACCGACCGACAAACTATCCCAAAAGTAATGTCCGGCATCGCCGTTGTCCACCAAAGCTCAACCAGCAGTGGTGCACTGATAATAACACGCTCCTGCTGAGGAACAGAATAGCCAGCATTTTGAAGCGTCATAAGCTAATCATGGGTGACAGGGAACCTATAACCTTTGCAAACCTCATACTGTTGGAGGGTTTCGAAAGATAGCTTCTTGCGTGTAGATGATCCAGATTATAATATGATTTTGCAGGTCTGTAATGCATTGCCATCAGACCTAGTGTTGCCCTTCTCAAAGAAGGGCTAACCAAGATCCATTTAGCATCACACTTTTTCTTCCACAGAGAAAATTCTCGTTGCCAATTTGGTCCACCATTACACCATAGATGAAAGAAACACTTACAAGAATGCAAGGCCAAAATATGAAACCCAACTTGCTTGCAGGAAACCTTGAAGGAGAAAACCGAGTCTGTGACTTTAGTGACCACAAGATCAATGGCCGAACCCCCAATGGCAGACTCTAGCACCACGGTGACTAAATCTTCGGAGAGTCGTAAAGCATGACGACCTAAAGATACCACCAAGATGAAAGGTCGACGATGATTCATCGGATGCACAGAGAAACCAGAATGATAGAAAACCTCATCCGCAAAAGCCACACCAGGTGAAAAATCCAGATCCAACGTGGATCCACCCATGGAGGCCATGAAAAACCACGTATGGGGTCGTGGGAGTGCATCTGAGTTGATGACCGAAGGGAGAGAGATGCACGCCGGCTAGAAATCCAGATCACCATGGAGTCGCTGGTGTAGGAGGTGGGAGGTGGGAGCCGTCATTCTGGACTGTTTGCCTTTTCGTTGGCGCCTTTACTGGTATCTTCAGCTAAGATTATTATCTAACCACATTCACAATAACATTTAGGTCTCATATTTACTCATATCAATGGCATAATCAACTAGCGAGCAATAATAATAAGCCTCGGATGAGAACAATTTTATCAAAACAATCATAATACAATATGATAAACTGGTATCTCGCTAGCCCTTTCTGAGACCGAAAAACATAAATGCAGAGCACCTCCGAAGAACAAGGACTGACTAGACATTGTAATTCATGGTAAAACAGATCCAGTCATGCTCATACTCAATATCAATTAATAACAAAGCATACAAATGATGAAGGTTCTCTCTAACTGGTGCCTTTTTATAAGAAGAGGATGACCCAACAGTAAAGTAAAATAAATAGTCCCTTCGCAAAGGCTGTTGGAAATATGCCCTAGAGGCAATGTTAAAATATTTATTATTATATTTCCTACTACAAGATAATCATTTATTATCCATGCTATAATTGTATCGACTGAAAACATAGATACATGTGTGGATACATAGACAAAACAATGTTCCTAGCAAGCCGCTATTTGGCTAGCCAGTTGATCAAGGATAGTCAAGGTTTTCTGACTATGTGCAAGTGTTGTCACTTGATAACTGGATCATATCATTTGGAGAATCATGTGATGGAATAGACCCAAATTATGAACGTAGCATGTGATCGTGTCATTTTGTTGCTATTGTTTTCTGCGTGTCAAGTATTTATTCCTATGACCATGAGATCATATGCCTCATTGGCACCGAAGGAATACCTTTTGTGTATCAAACGTCGCAACGTAACTGGGTGACTGTAAAGGTACTCTACAGGTATCTACGAAGGTGTCTGTTGAGTTAGTATGGATCAAGACTGGGATTTGTCACTCCGTGTGACCGAGAGATATCTCGGGGCCCACTCGGTAATACAACATCACACACAAGACTTGCAAGCAATGTGACTAAGTGTGAGTCACGGGATCTTGTATTACGGAACGAGTAAGGAGACTTGTCGATTACGAGATTGAAATAGGTATGCGGATACCGACGATCGAATATCTGGCAAGCAAAATACTGAAGGACAAAGGGAATGACATACGGGATTATATGAATCCTTGAAACTGAGGTTCAACCGATAAGATCTTCAGAGAATATGTAGGATCCAATATGGGCATCCAGGTCTCGCTATTGGATATTGACCGAGGAGTGTCTCGGGTCATGTCTACATAGTTCTCGAACCCGCAGGGTCTGCACACTTAAGGTTCGATGATGTTTGAGTATAGTTGAATTATATGTGTGGTTACCAAATGTTGTTCGGAGTCCCGGATGAGATCATGGACATCACAAGGGTTTCCGGAATGGTCCGGAAACGAAGATTGATATATAGGATGGTTTCATTTGGTCACCGGAAAGTTTCAGGCATTTCCGATAGTGTACCGGGAGTGACGAATGGGTTCTGGGTGTTCACCGGGAGGGGCCCACCCACCCGGGAGTGAGCCCATGGTCTTAGGGTGCCGCACCAAGCCCTTAGTTGGCTGGTGGAATCAGCCCAAGAAGGTTATGGCGCAACATATGAAAAAACCAAAGGAAAAAAAGAAAAAAAGGAAAGAGGGAGGTGGGAAGGAAGAGCACGACTCCTCCTTCCCAAACAGAATTGGAGGAGGAGTCCTCCTCCACCCTTTGTCCGGCTCACCCTTGGGGTCCTTGTGCCCAAGGCTAGCCCCTCCCCTCCTCCTATATATATTGGTGGTTTAGGGATTTTTGAGACACAACTTTTCCATGTGCAACTCAAGCCTATTCCACATAGTTTTACCTCTAGACAGGATTTCTGCGGAGCTCGGGCGGAGCCCTGCAGGAGTAGATCATCACCACCAACGGAGCGCCGTCATGCTGCCGGAGAACTCATCTACTTCTCCGTCTCCCTTGCTGAATCAAGAAGGTCGGGATCGTCATCGAGTTGTATGTGTGCTCAACGCGGAGGTGCCGTCCGTCCAGCGATAGATCGGAACCATTCGTGGGACGAATCGTGGGACGACGGTGATTTGAATCATGAAGTTGTACCACTACATCAACCGCATTTCTTAACGCTTCCCGCTTAGCGATCTACAAGGCTACATAGATCTAATCTCCTCTCGTAGATGGACATCACCATGATAGGTCTTCGTGTGCGTAGGAATTTTTTTGTTTCCCCTGCAACGTTCCCCGACAAAGGGAAGCATTGATTTACAAAGGTGCGAGAGCTCGAGCTTTTAAATAAGGATGAATCAAAATTTTGGGCAGTATGCTCTCATTTTCAACATAACAACTAAGAGATCTCAATATCTTCCATGCTAGATATATTATAGGTGGTTCCCAAATAGAATAGTAAATTTTTTACTTCCCCTCCACCAATCAATCACACTCCACGGCGGGCCAAACCCACGGGTACCATCCATACAAACAACAATCCTGGGGGAGTTTTGTTCTATTATACGTTGATTTAACTTTTGAGCATGCAACTGGGCATCCTGATTACGAGCCACTTTCTCGTGAATGATAGTGAATCAAAACATATCTTGAGAATAACCCACCTAGCATGGAAGATACTGACAGCCCCTAGTCACTACATGAGCGATTCGGGCATACAAATCAGAATATTTATTTGAAGGTTTTAGAGTATGGCACATGCAAATTTACTTGGGACGGTAGGTAAATATCACATATAGGTATGTATGGTGGACTCATATGGAACAGCTGTGGGTTTATGGAAATGGATGCACAAGCAGTATTCCCGCTTAGTACAAGTGGAGGCTAGCAAGAGACTAGGAAGCGACCAACTACAGAGTGACAAACGTCATAAACATGCTTTGAGATTAATCAACATTGAATGCAAGCATGAGTAGGATATAAATCACCATGAATATAAACATCGTGGAGGCTATGTTGGTTTCGTTTCAACTACATGTGTGAACATGTGCCAAGTCAAGCCACTCAAATCATTTGGAGAAGGATACCATTCTATCATACTACAACACAACCATTTTAATATGCATGTTGGCACTCAAGACAGACCATTATTCACTCCTAGCTAATGAAGGATGGCATAAGTAACTATAATCTCTAATTATCATTGCAAACATGTTCAATCCATAACGAGAAGAATTTAGAATGATGAGCTAATCATATTTACAAAAATAAAATAGGTCGAGTTCATCCCAGCTTTTCTCCACCTCCGTCTCTTCATCATATATCATCATTATTCCCTTTCACTTTGCATGACCAAACGGTGTGAATAATAATAATAATAAGAGTGTACGTGCATTGGACTAAGCTGGAATCTGCAAGCAATAACTCAAAGGAGAAGACAAGGTAGTATGGGATCTCTGATAGATAAACAATAATGAATATAAGAGCCACTCAGCATGTCATCGTGGTCTTCTCCTTACGACCCAAATAAGAAAGAAAAACTATTTACACGAGAAAGCCCCCAACAAGCAAAACAAGAACGTAAAATCTTTTTGTGTTTTCTTTTAACACTAAACCTAAACAAACTAGAAGGTAAAGCTAGAAATATATTTTTTGTATTTTCTCGAGGTTAATGAAACACACAAGAAGAAAACAAAAAGAAGAAATAAACTACCATGGATGGTACAATGAAAAAGTATGAACACCGACAACTGGAGTGAGTGTGTGAACATGAATGTAATGTCGGTGAGAAATACGTACTCCCCCAAGCTTAGGCTTTTGCTCTAAATTGGTCTAAGGCCATGGCTGGCCCGGATTATATCCAAAGTCATAGTTGGGGTTGTATAGGGCTGCGGTAGCTGCCGCCTGAACGGCTTCAACATGGATACGAGCGGCCTTCGCCTCTCTCTCGTACTCGTCTGCCTACTCTCTGGTTATAAAGTACCTCCGTTTTTCCTCGGCACGAAGGAATCGGTGAGTTGATAATACTGCTTGCATTAGTCTGAAACAAAATCTTCAAGGCCGGCATTTTGTACGTACGCATAAAATTCTTCCTTGAATCTGGCCTGGACCATGAATAATTCCAACGACCATTCACAAGGCCACACTTCAGCTTCCATTGGGTGTTCAAAGTCGGGCTAACGTATTGCGAGTCTCGGGGTCTTGTTGCTTGAGGAACCACCTTGGTATATTTTCCTTAACATTTTTATTTCTATAAAAAATAAATCTGAAATTTTTGGTGACTCCGCATAAAAATGAACAAAACTCAATCAAAACTTGTAGCAACTAGTCCCACAAGTGCCTAGAAGTTATATCATGTATCAAAACTACCTCGGACCCTACAAGTTTGACATGCAAGCTCAAGCACAAGGTCACCATAGCATCAAATATTTGAAACATATAAAGCACTAGAACAAAAACTAATTGGACCATTGGAGGAGTCACATACCAATGAACAATCCCCTAAAATAGTTTTGCAAATGGAGCTTTCAGCAAGCAGATCGAAAATGGCAGCAAGATGAGCTAAAACACGGGTTTGAGGAATGGTGGGATTTTTTCTAGAGGAAGAAGGAGTGGATGGGTACTGGAATTAGTGAAGGGTCCCCATGTGGGACCCACAAGCCAGGGGCACGCCGAGGGGGTGGTCGCACCGTGCAGGCTTGTGGCCCACTGGTGCAACCCCCTGATGTATTCTTAGTACCAAAAGTTCTTAAATATTGCAGAAAAAATATTACTAAATTTTCAGGGCGTTCTAAGAAATTTTATTTTCAGGTCATTTTTCTATTGCACGTATAGAACGGAAAACGGAGAAATAATAGCATTTTTACTACATTGAAACTAAGGAACATAAAATAAAAGTTGGGTATAGATGGTTGTGCTTTCTAAATTCATCCATCTCATGCCCGTAAAAAAGAATCCATCAATGAGGTTGATCAATTCTTATTGACAAACTTTTTTTCGAATGACATGGAAACAGATAACTTTCGAATAACACTAGGTTACTTGAATGGGGATATGCATGCCCCCAACAATAAGTATATCATATTTATTTTTGACAGTAGGGAGAGGAAATTCAAAGTCTCCAATAGTAAACGTTGGAATTTTTTCAATGGAGTTGATACCATGAACTTCAGGTTGTTTCTTCGGAAAGTGTATGGTATGCTTATTGCCATTAACATGAAAAGTGGCATTGCCTTTGTTGTAGTCAATAATATCCCCTACAGTATTCAGAAATGGTCTACCAAGAATGGTCGACAGGATGTCATCCTCAGGAATATCAAGAATAACGAAGTCTGTTAGGATAGTAACATTTACAACCACAACAGGCACATCCTCACAAATACCGATGGGTAAAGCAGTTGATTTATCAACCATTTGTAGAGAGATTTTAGTAGGTGTCAACTTATTCAAATCAATTCTATGATATAAAGATAACGCCATAACACTGACACCAGCTCCGAGGTCACATAAAGCAGTTTTAACATAAATTGAAATTTAATAGAGCATGGTATAGTAGGTACTCTGGGATCTCCTAGTTTCTTTGGTATTCCACCCTTAAAACTATAATTTAGCAAGCATGGTGGAAATCTCAGCTTCCAGTATCTTCCTTTTATTTGTAACAATATCTTTCATGTACTTAGCATAAGGAGACATTTTTAGAATATCAGTTAAGCGCATACGTAAAAAGACAGGTCTGAGCATTTCAGCAAAGCGCTCAAAATCCTCATCATACTTTTTCTTGGATGGTTTAGGAGGAAAGGGCATGGGTTTCTGAACCCATGGTTCTCTTTCCCTACCATGCTTCCTAGCAATAAAATCTCTTTTGTCATATCTCTTATTCCTAGGTTGTGGGTTATCAAGCTCAACAACAGGTTCAATCTCCACATCATTGTCATTACTAGGTTGAGCATCGACATGAACATCATCATTAATATTATCACTAGGTTTATGTTCATTACCAGACTGTCTCTCAGCATCAGAAATAGATAGATCATTTGGGTTTTCATGTGACTCTACAACAGGTTCACTAGCAGCATGCAAAGTCCTATTGTCATTCTTTTTTCCTTTTATTAGAAGGATCGGGTATGTCAATATTAACTCTATGAGAATCTTTCTCGACTCTCCTAGGATGGCCCTCAATATACAAATGTTCTTGAGTCATTTTCTACCACCTCTAGTCACAACTCTAACAGAATGATCGTTGTTCTTACTAATCATCTCATTGAGCATATCATTTTGTGCCTTAAGTACTTGTTCTACATGAGTAGTTACCATGGAAGCATGTTTACAAATAAGCCTAAGGACATTAACAGTTATACTCATATAATCACCCAAGCGATCAAGCATGTAAGCATTATGCTTCAATTGTCTACTAACATAAGCATGGAAATTTTCTTGTTTAACAACAAAGTTATCAAATTCATCCAAGCATTAGCTAGCAGACTTATTATAAGGAATGTCACCTTCATAAAATCTACGAAGAGAATTTACCTCTACTACCTGTGTCGGGTTATCAAGATCATGTATTTCTTCAATAGGTGGTAGATTCTTAAAAACTTCAGCTTTAATACCTTTTTCTTTCATAGATTTTTGCCTCTTGCATATCTTCAGCACTGAGGAATAGAATACCTCTTTTCTTCGGAGTTGGTTTTGGAGGTGGTTCGGGAATAGTCCAATCATTATCATTACTCAATATATTATTCAATAGTAGTTCAGCTTGTTCAACCGTTCGTTCCCTAAAAACACAACTAGCACAACTATGTAGGTGGTCCCTAGAAGCATTAGTTAGTCCATTATAAAAGATATCAAGTATGTCATTTTTCTTGAGAGGATGATCAGGCAAAGCATTAATTAACTAGAGAAGCCTCCCCCAACCTTGTGGGAGACTCTCTTCTTCAATTTGCCCAAAGTTAAATATTTCCTACAAGGCAGCTTATTTCTTATGGGCACGCAAATATTTTTCAGAGAAGTAGTAAATAATATCCTGGGGACTACGCACACAACCAGGAGCAAGGGAATTGAACCAGATCTTAGCATCACCCTTTAATGAGAACGAAAACAGCTTAAAAATATAGTAATAACGAACTTTTTCCTCATGAGTAAATAGGGTGGCAATATCATTCAATTTAGTAAGGTGTGCCACAACAGTTTCAGATTCCTAACCATGAAAAGGATCAGATTCTACCAAACTAATTAACTGAGGATCGACAGAGAATTCATAATCCTTATCAGTAACGCAGATAGGTGAAGTAGCAAACTTGGGATCATATTGCATTCTAGCATTCAAAGATTTTTCCTTCCACTTGCATAGCAATTTCTTAAGATCATATCTATCCTCACAAGCAAGAAAGTCCCTAGCTACTTCTCCTTCCATAACATAACCCTTAGGTATATTAGGCAATTCATATCTAGGAGATCTAGGTATAGTCGGGGCATAATGATGTTCAGTTTCAATAATTTCATTAGATTCAGAAATATCATCAGTTTTAGCATTCACTCTAGCAATTTGTTCATCAAGATACCAAGTGGCACAATAGTATCAAGCAAAGTATCATCATAAGCATCATGCATAGAAGAAGTAGCATCATCAATTACATGCGACATATTAGATTCAGTAGCACGTGGTGGTGTCGCCAATTTACTCATAACAGACGGTGAATCAAGTGCAGAGCTAGATGGCAGTTCCTTACCTGCCCTCGTAGTTGAGGGGTAGATCTTGGTTTTAGTGTCTTTCAGATTCTTCATAGTGATCAACAGATATAAATTCCAAGTGACTCATAGAATAAAGCTATGCTCCCCGGCAACGGCGCCACAAAAAGGTCTTAATAACCCAAAAAGGTCAGGATCGCAACAGTTTTCGAAGGTAGAGTATTCAACCCAAATTTATTGATTCGACTCAAGGGGAGCCAAAGAATATTCTCGAGTATTAGAAGCTGAGTTGTCAATTCAACCACACCTGAAATACTTACTATCTGTAGCAAAGTATTTAGTAGCAAAGTAGTATGGAAGTAACGGTAATGGTGGCAAACGTGACAGTAGAAGTTTTGTAGTGATTGTAACAATAGCTACGGAAAAGTAACTTAGCAAAGGTCAATAAGTGGAAAGCTCGTAGGCAATGGATCAGTGATAGATAATTATGTCGGATGGCATTCATCATGCAACAATCATAACATAGGGTGATACAGAACTAGCTCCAGTTCATCAATGTAATGTAGGCATGTATTCCATATATAGTCATACGTGCTTATGGAAAATAACTTGCATGACAGCTTTTGTCCTACCCTCCCGTGGTGGTGGGGTCCTAATGGAAACTAAGGGATATTAAGGCCTCCTTTTAATAGATATCCTGACCAAAGCATTAGCACTTAGTGAATACATGAACTCCTCAATCTACGGTAATCACCGGAAAGAATCCCAGTTACTGTCACCCTGGGGGATGCGGATCATAACTCGTAATAGGTGTATACAACTTGCAAGATAGGATCAAGAACACATATATATTCATGAAAACATAATAGGTTCAGATCTGAAATCATGGCACTCGGGCCCTAGTGACAAGCATTAAGTATAGCAAAGTCATAGCAACATCAATCTCAGAACATAATGGATACTAGGGATCAAACCCTAACAAAACTAACTCAACTACATGATAGATCTCATCCAACCCCTCACCGTCGAGCAAGCCTACTATGGAATTACTCACGAACGGCGGAGAGTATCATGAATTTGGTGATGAAGGATGGTTGGTGATGACGACAGCGTCGATTTGCCCTCTCTGGAGCCCAAATCAGACTCCAGATGTGCCCTCCCGAGGAAGAACAACAGGTGGTGACGGCTCCGTATTGCAAAACGCGATGAAATCTTCTCTCTGATTTTTTTCTCCCCGAATAGGAATATATAGGAGTGGAAACGGGGTCGGAGGAGCTATAGGGGCCCCACAAGCGAGGGGGCGCGCCCTGGAGGCTTGTAGCCAGGTGGTGCCCCTCTCCGGTTGATTCTTTCACCAATATTTTTTATTAATTCCAAAAATATTATTTGTAAATTTTCAGGTCAATCCGAGAACTTATATTTCTGCACAAAAATAACACCAAGGCAATTGTGTTGAAAACAGCGTCAGTCCGGGTTAGTTCCATTCAAATCATGCAAATTAGAGTCCAAAACAAGGGCAAAAGAGTTTGGAGAAGTAGATACGTTGGAGATGTATCATCTTTGCACAACCCAAGTCCCTCCCACATGATTTGCGTCGTAATTAAACATATTCTGAAGAGATAAGAGTACATATATCAGTGTAGAAGCTAGCACCAAGGCTTCACAAGCTCCTCTGTCTCATAGAAGCGTACCTATGCCACCGATGTCGTCCCTTCTCAAGTTGTCACAGGAGGGAGAGAGAGACAAAGATAGACAAACCTAGGCATTCAAGCGATGGCGGGGAGAGACTGGGGTGGCGCACCTATGGATCTCGGCTTTTTTGTCGTAGTTGCAGACTGCCTTGGTGCCGATTCAGTGCCTGTGACCATGTAGGCTACCTCTATGCATCTGGAGTTGCCCATCATAAAACCAAATATCTCCCTCCAATCAAATCTGCTACAGCAGCAAGGAACATATACTAACTAAAAATTTTGGGAAGAAGGGAACTAATTAGGCATGGAATGATGTCTTACAACTAGTGGGTGCTAGCATCTTGGAGTTTCCACGCCGCTGGAACCGCTGTCTGATCCACACCATCCAGGTGCGTCTACTACTCCTCCTCTTTAGCCCTTGGAGGTGGCGAACTAGCGAGGTAGTTGCCCCTCCTCCCATGGATAGTCACAGCGCCTAAAATAGAAACACAGCAAGATGTCTAAGCAGAGTTAAATCGCAAAACAAAAAAATAACACACATGTTTTGATACAAGATGGACCTAACGTGTGATCATTTATAGGCAGATATAAAAAGGTTACAATAAAATACTTTTTCTAGTAATACATACACAAATAATAAGGCTAGAAATATAAGTGGTGGCATACCTTTTGTTGCTTACAAATCAGTGCTAGAGAAATAGTTGTATGTGTCATAGAAACATGCATTATCAAGGGCAACTTCGCCATTTATTCATCTAGCAAGAAGATTTGTGAAAAATATAGTAAGAATGAAAGTCACTAATTCTAAGTGGTAGTGAGCGAGTTGCATGGAAGGCAGACTATTCAGGGCCAATAGTTGCCTATGTCCTTGTGATATTTTGCGAAATCAAAAGACATGACTGAAGTGCCACAGTAAGTAGTAATTAACAAAAATGTTTTCAATATTTCAATTATAAGAATATTACATCAGTACACTGCTATTAAAAAACTACTCCCTCTATAAAGAAATTTAAGACTTTTTAAATCACTAATTCTTTATAGAGGGGGTATATGTTAACATCTCGCACAAAAATCTATAGGTTAACAAATATAGTTTAGTAATTTAGACAACTTGTTGAAACAATGCATTTCTACAGATGCATGAGGTGAGAAGTCCATAGTGCACTTCAACTATATTATTGTTCTAATTGAAGTCTGTATTACTACACTTCAAAAAATAGACACCAAAAAGCCTCAAGTCAACAACAAACATTCATATACTACTAGCATTCATCCAGTACATATACTACAACTCAATTCAACGTCATACATAAGCATTCATGAAAATGTTTCTTCAAGATGAAAACATCACAACTCAGTAGCTACATAGCAAATCTACATGATTTTTTGTGCAAAGAAATAGAGGATGTTCCTCACCTTGCACACGAGCTCATGCTCGGGCTCCAGGTATCAAACTTGGAGGATGAAGGGGGAACGAGGTCCGTCCGTCGAACTGGTGTGTCAGCAAGAGTGCGGGCAGCGGCCGCCAGAGATGTGTGCTAGTTGGACTGCTATTGGAGATGGGGCCAGCAGCATGAGGGGTCGAGGTAGAGAGAGGAGCACCGGCAGAAGATGGGGGGCTACCCACCTGCCAAGTCACCAGAGATGGCCACGGCAAGGAGCAGCTGAGCCAGGGACCGTCAGCATCGGTGGCGACTACCTGCAAAGGAACCCTAGTTGTGCGATAGTGTAACGCCCAAGATGCGATCCTATACTTATTTCAGCACGACGGCCTCGGCAGGGATAGAAGTGCATCTCGTTGTTTCGCAAGAATGGATATCGTTACAAGTACGTACAGAAGAGGTGAGTATATGGAATTGGCTTACACTCGCCACAAGCTACAATAATATCACATCAATACATCAAAATATTCAATCACCATGTAGAATTGTAGGTCCAGCTACCGACATAAATAAACGATAAAAGAGCGACGTCCATCCTTGCTATCCCAGGGTGCCGGCATGGAACCCATCCTAGATCGATGAAGAAGAAAAAGAAGAAACTCCAAATAAAACAATCATCGCTCTCACGTCAAAGTATTACTTTACCTGTACCTGCAACTGGTATTGTAGTAATCTGTGAGCCATAGGGACTTAGCAATCTCATTTCCAAAGGTATCAAGATTAGCAAAGCTTAATGGATGAGGTACGGTTAAGTGGTGAGGCTGCTGCAAGTGGATGCTAACTTACGAGTACAAGAATAAAATAGGGGGATGAACTACGCATAACGGACATGAACTAATGATGATCAAATGAATGATCCTGAACACCTACGTACATCAGAGATAACCCCATCGTGTCCTCAGTCTTAGAAGGAGCTCACGAAAGAGACAGTCACGGTTACGCACACCGTTGGCAAGTTTTAATTAAGTTTACTTCTAGTCATCTAGAACCCGATATTAAACAAAGTTTCCAAGTTTGCCACATAACCGTGGGCATGGCTTTCCGAAATATTTAACCCTGCAGGGGTGTTCCAACTAGTCCATCCCAAATTACCACAAGTCGCATAGAAAGCCTCAACTCTAAGAGGAGTACAAGATATTTCGTAAAAGGTAAAACAAGTCCAGCAAGGCCGCCCGGCGTGTCGACGATCCCGATAGGAGCCGTGTATCTCGTTCTCAGGACACGACGGATTGTCCAAACTTCTAGTAGGCCAATCACGGAGTTGCCCCTGGTAGCCACCGGCGATTGACAGGTTGGACCAACACTCATGCGGAGCACTAGCTCGGGGGTTGATTAATTATCCACGGGGTGTGGAATGTCCCTACACAATTTTATTAGGTTATTAGACAAATGTAGTACCAGTGTTGGGCGTTGCCAGACCAGTCTCACACAAAGATGAATTGCCAAGGGGGTCCCCATAACAATCCCGAGCGCGTTAGGAGCGCTCAAATTTGGAATATAACACCGGTAGTCGAAACTAAGGCGACAAAGATGGAACAAAAGACAAATCTAGAAGGCCGAGCCTTCCACCTTTTACCAAGTATAGGTGCATTAAATTAAGTAGCAATTTATATGGTCATATAACAAGGAACCCATGTTATCACATGGAAGCAACTGCAGCTAGCAATGCTAACACATGGTTAAGCAAGCGGTAACATAGCCAATCACTGGTTTTCTAGGTTGTAGAAAGGTTGAAGGTTTCATGGCAATGTTGAGAAGCTGACATTTAAGTGGTAGACAATGATACATAGCGAAAGAAACGAAACAACTAGCATGACAATGAGAGTAATGGTATCTAGGGAAATGACCACCTTGCCTGAGATCCAGCTTGGAAGAAGAATGATTCCGTGAAGCATTCGAACCCACGTAGTCGAACAAATCCTCACACTCTGAAGCGGTTCGGAAGTCTATCGTGAAAAACAAACGGGAACAACAATCAACACACAATAACACCACAACATACGCACGATATGATGCACAACCTAATATGATGCATGTCCATTTCAATTATGCAAGGAGTGGCATGGCAATTCACAACAACCAAACACTACACATTAAATGAAGCTCAATATGCAACGAGTTGCAAATTGAGAAAACTCCACATAAGAATTATTTAGTTCACTCCCATTTAGGTACACAACAATATTAAATGTTGTTTAATATGGCAAGAGGCCAAGCACAAATAAACTACCTATCTAGGCATTTTAAATGAAGACGGAAACGACATATAGCATCTCTGAGATGACCCCATATGTTAACTATGAAATCTGTCCAGATATGTCCTAAACACATTTTTATATTTGTTAGATGGCAAAATAAATTGGAGCACATGAAACTACACGTCATTCTAGTCGGTTTACATATATAGCTCATCTCCAATGGAGCCATGGTTAACTAGCTATGAATTAAACCGTTTTAGCATGGCATCATGAAAACAAGGCAAAATGCAAGGTTAACAGTTTTAAATATGCATGAGAGTTTAAAAATATTAATCTACGCGAAAATCTACACGTTTTACATAGGTAACTTGTTTGATCCAACGCACGGTTTAAAAGTTACAGGTGTTTCAAAACAATGCAATTTTCTGAAATAAGCATTTTCTAGAAAATGCCCAAAATCTACACATGGCAAAAAATATGGCATCCCATGACTCCAACTTGAGACTTGATAACTAGTCGGGCTAGCCAACTGGGTTACTATCATGCACATGCACAAAACTAGTGCCAACTATGCATTACCTCTACGCGACAAAAACGGGTCTAGGAAAAGAAATATGATTCAGATACGATGCTCATAGGGAAATAGAGAGGCCGAGGTCCATGGCAATTCAGAGGCGGACGAGGGAGGTCGGGAAGGAGGGCGGCGATGGGGACCTGTTGGTCAAGAACGGCGGGGATGGGGCCTCGGGATGGAGGCAAGGTAGGGCGAGTTGCTGCCACGCTCCATGGCGATGGGAGCACCTGCCGTCGGGTGAGCTCCATGCTTCAAGAACTACATGCAGCACGAGAGATATAAAAGGGTTGAGATGGGGAGAAATAAGAAGGAGAGAAAAAAGGAGAGGGCGAGGACGACTAGCCTGAGCACAGCTGTAGGTCAACCACGGGCGAGCGCGATGAAGGGGGCGCTGTCCTCCTCCTCTGCTCGATGCAGAAGCGAGCTGAGCATGATGATTCCCGAGGACTTGGCGACGAGTTGTGCGACGGCTGGGGGTGACCTACGGGCGAGCGGCTAGGCTGAGAAAGGTCAGGGCGGGGCGAGGTTGCGGATCCGGTGGCTGCTGCTCATCGGAGGGGCATGGGGTCCTGGCTTGCTCGTTCGGTCGCCGGCGACGGCCAGTCCTACGAGGAGAGCTAGGAGGCTCGGGTGCGAGGCCTATGGCTCGGCTGTCGTTGCCTGAAGAAGAAGAGGTAGAGAGAAAATTCAGAGAGGAAAATAGGGGAAGGGACGCATGGGGAGATGGTAGACTCTGGAGATCCTACCGCGGCATGGAGGAGCTCGTGGCTGCTGCGCCGCGGACGAAGGATGGCTGCGAGAGATTAATTTGCCACGGAAATTATGGAGGGACAAGGGGAGACTTTACATCTAGGAGGATCCCGAGGTGGTAGAAGACCAGGTGGAGGTTGCGGCGGCTAGGAGGATCCCTAGAAATTAGAGATTAGGTCTAGGAATGGAGATATATATATAGTGGATGTTTTTTCGGTAGGGGCTATTCACTCCGTGACAGCAGGCCTTCCCCTGCAACGGCACCAGAAGAATGCTGCTAGCACTCTCCGGCAATCGAAACTAGAAGAATGTTGTTGACGGCCCACCAGCGCGTGGGATCGCAACAGCTTTCGAGGGTAGAGTATTCGACCCAAATTTGTTGATTCGCCAGGCAGGAGGTGAGAGGATACTCTCGAGTATTAGCAGCTGAATTTATCAGATTCAACCACACCTGAAAGATTAGTATCTGCAAGCAAAGTGTCAGCAGCAAAGTAGTATGATAACAACGGTGTCAGAAACAATCTAGTGACGACAGACTATTCCTAACGATCGTATCAATGGCGCCAGAAGATGCCCATGGTCGGAAAATATTCCTTCCCGTCAAAGGCGCGAGAAAAAGTATTGTAGCAGCTAGCAGCAGTGTAACGAGTAATAGCAGTGGCAAGAAATAGCAGAAGTGACAGCAGTAGCAAGTAGCAACAGTAGCAGCAGAGCAACACAAGTAACAGCAGTAGCAGCAGAGCAAGACAAGTAACAATAGTAGCAGCAGAGCGAGACAAGTAACAACAGTAGTAGGACAAACTCGTAGGCAATGGGTCGGTGATTTGTTTGGATGATATTCAGCATGCAACAGTTATAACACGGAGAGATATGTGGCTAGCTCCCGTTCGTCAATGTGATGTAGGCATGCATTGCATGTGTCGTCATACGTGCTTAGGGAAAAGAACTTGCATGACATCTATTGCCCATCCGTCCCGTGGCAGTGGGGTCCAAAAGGAAACTACGGGATATTAAGGTTCTCTTTTTAATAAAGAACCGGACCAACGCATTAGCACTTGGTGAACACATGAACTCCTCAAACTATGGTCATCACCGGGAGTGGTTCCGGTTATTATCACTCCGGGGTTGCTGGATCATAACACATAGTAGGTAACTACAACTTGCAAGATCGGTTCTAAAACATACATATATTGGTGACAACATAATAATTTCAGATCTAAAATCATGACACTCGGGCCCTAGTGACAAGCATTAAGCATGGCAAAGTAGTAGCAACATCAATCTCAGAACATAGTGGATACTAGGGATCAATCCCCATCAAAACTAACTCGATTACATGATAGATCTCATCCTACTCATCACCGCCCAATGATCCTACGAATAGATTACTCAGGAACGATGAAGAGCTTCATGGAATTGGAGAGGGAAGAAGGTTGATGATGACGATGGCGACGATTTCCCCTCTCCGGAGCCCGAAACGGACTCCAGATATGCCCTCCAGATGAAGAACAGGTTGTGGCGGCGCCTCCGTATTGCAAACGCGACGAAATCTTCTCTTTTTATTTTTTGTAGGACCAAAGTGAATTTATAGAGCTGAGATTGGGGGCGGCAGAGCCACGTGGGCCCCACAAGCTTGCCATCCGCCACGAGGGGGTGGCGGCTACAGGGCTTCTGGCCCACTGGCCCACCCCTCACGTGGATCTTTGCGTAGTTATTTTTCCTATTTTCCAAAAATAATATCCATAAATTTTTAGGACGTTTGGACAACTTTCATTTCTGCACAAAAACAACACCAAGGCAATTCTGAAGAAAACAACGCCAGTCCAGGTTAGTTCCATTCAAATCATGCAAATTAGAGTCCAAAACAAGGGCAAAAGAGTTTGGAAAAGTAGATACGATGGAGATGTATCAACTCCCCCAAGCTTAAAACCTTGCTTGTCCTCAAGCAACTCAGTTGACAAACTGAGAGAGAAAGAAAAACTTTGACAAACTCTGTTCGATCTTGTTGTTGCAACTATGTCTAACTCATAACCAGAATTTCAGCAAGATCGCAAGTTAACCACATAAGCAAGTGACACAAAGGTCTCACGGTAAACTAATATCAATGGCATAATCAGCTAACGAGCAAATAATAATGAGTTTCAAATACCGACACTTCAATCAAAACAAGCATGAAGCAATATGAATAGGTGGTATCTCGCTAGCTCTTTCTGAGACCGCAAAACATAAATGCAGAGCGCTTTCAAAGATCAAGGGCTGACTAAATATTGTAATTCATAGCAACAAAATCCAGTCATAGTCATACTCAATATCAATCAAAAGCAAAGTAGAAAAATGACAGAGGTGCTCTCTAATTGGTGCTTATATAAGAAGAGGATGACTCGACAGGAAAATAAATAGACAGGCCCTTCGCAGAGGGAAGCATTGATTTGCAGAGGTGCCAGAGCTCAAGCTTTGAAAACAGAGATAATAATTTTGGGTGGCATGCTTTCATTGTCAATGCAATGACCAAGAGTTCTCAATATTTTCCATGCTACTCATGCTATAGGCAGTTCCCAAACAGAAAAGTAAAGTTTTAACTCCCCCACCACCAATCAATCACACTCCACGGCTAGCCGAATCCTCGGGTACCGTCCATACTAACATCAATCCAGGGGGAGTCTTGTTTTAGAGTTATGTTTTCGATTTAAGCATGGAACTGGGCATTCCAATTACCGGGCCCTTTCTCGTGAATGACAGTGAATAAACACATGTCGAGGATAACACTCCTAGCATGGAAGATACCAATAGCCCCCTGTCACCACATGAGCGGTTCGGGCATGCAAAACAGATTATTTCTTGAAGGTTTAGAGAGTGGCACATGCAAATTTACTTGGGACGGCAGGTAGATACCGCAAATAGGTAGGTATGGTGGACTCTCATGGAAAAACTTTTGGGTTTATGGAAGTGGATGCACAAGCAGTATTCTGCTTAGTACAAGTGAAGGCTAGCAAAAGACTGGGAAGCGACCAACTAGAGAGCGACAACAGTCATCAAGATGCAATGAGTTTGACTAACATTAAATGCAAGCATGAATAGGATATAAATCACCATGAACACGAACATCATAGAGGCTATGTTGATTTTGTTTCAACTACATGCATGAACATGCGCCAAGTCAAGCCACTTGAATCATTCAAAGGAGAATACCATCCTATCATACTACATCATAGTCATCTCAAAATCTATGTTGGCATTCAAGACAAACCATTATAAACTCTCAGCTAAATAAACATGGCATCAGAAACTATGAGCTCTAAGTTGTCATTTCAAACATGGTTCTCTCACAACAAAGTTGAATCTGGTTTGACAAGCTAGTCATATTTACAAAAACAAAATAGATAGAGTTCATACCAGCTTTTCAGTCTCAGTCACTTCATCATATATCATCATTATTGCCTTTCATTTGCACGATCGAACGATGTGAACAATAATAAGAGTGCTCGTGCAATGGACTAAGCTGAATCTGCAGGCAAACACAAAGGAGAAGACAAAGTAATATGGCTCTTTGAAAGCTAAACAGGTATGCATGCAAGAACCACTAAACATTGTAACCAATATCTTCTACCTTGCCCCAAGGAAAAAGAAAACTATTTACACGGGAAAGCTCCCAACAAGCAAAAGAAAAAAGAAAAATATTTTTGGGTTTTCTCAAAAGGACACAAAACAACAAAACGAAAACGAAAATAAACTAGCATGGATAATATAGTGGCAAAGTGTGAACACCGGCTAACGAAGTGAAAGCATAAGTGTCATGGGTATAAGTGTGACAGTAGATGTGTAGTGTACGAAAGGATGGGCAGAGCCTTAGCTACGGCGAGGTTGTATGAGTTCAGGCCCCTCTGCGGTGGAGGTAAAAGCCCTACGTCTCATTGCTCTTGGGAGCTTAGTGTCGAGTGGAATATAGGATTACAGTAAATGCCAACCCCTGCACCAGTGGGGAAGGGCGGCTTATATAGAGTGCGCTGCCCTTCACAACGGCTCGGTGGACAGGGGTGGAGTAGTGGCGAATAAATGCCTACATTACAGGTAACGTATGCCTTAAATGCTAATAATGGTGTATGAAAACGTATGACCGTTGCCCTCCTGGGAGGTTACGATGTACAGAGTGGAATTCAGTCGGTACGATAAATATGCTCCGAATGCTCGTCACCGACTGGATGATGGGGGGTCCTTAGTTCAGTCGGAACTGTCTAAGGGCCTTGCCCTCTATGAAGGGTAGTCCTTGGGTAGGACCTATAGGGCAGGCCTATAACCCTACCGTGGGTCTATAACCCCATCATTAGTCCCCGATTGGATCGGGGTTGGAACGACGAAGTGGTGCCTGGAGTACGGATCCGACTAGTATGGATGTGACTTTTGTTGGAAATATGCCCTAGAGGCAATAATAAAATGGTTATTATCATATTTCCTTGTTCATGATAATCGTCTATTGTTCATGCTATAATTGTATTAACAGGAAACAGTAATACATGTGTGAATAAATAGATCACAATGTGTCCCTAGCAAGCCTCTAGTTGGCTAGCTCATTAGTCAATAGATGATCATGGTTTCCTGATCATGGGCATTAGATGTCATTGATAACGGGAGCACTTCATTGGGACAATGATGTGATGGACAAGACTCAATCCTAAGCCTAGCACTAGATCGTATTGTTCGTATGCTAAAGCTTTTCTAATATCAAGTATCTTTTCCTTCGACCGTGAGATTGTGCAACTCCCGGTTACCGTAGGAGTGCTTTGGGTGTATCAAACGTCACAACGTAACAGGGTGACTATAAAGGTGCACTACGGGTACCTCCGAAAGTGTCTATTGGGTTGGTACGAATCGAGATCGGGATTTGTCACTCCGTGTGACGGAGAGGTATCTCTGGGCCCACTCGGTAGAACATCATCATGAGCTCAATGTGATTAAGGAGTTAGTCACATGATGACGTGCTACAGAACGAGTAAAGAGACTTACCGATAACGAGATTGAACAAGGTATAGGCATACCGACGATCGAATCTCGGGCAAGTTCTATACCGACAGACAAAGGGAATCGTATACGGGATTGATTGAATCCTTGACATCGTGGTTCATCCGATGAGATCATCGGGGAGCTAGTGGGAGCCACCATGGGTATCCAGACCCCGCTGATGGTTATTGACCAGAGAAGTGTCTCGGTCATGTCTGCCTGTCTCCCGAACCCGTAGGGTCTACACACTAAAGGTTCGATGACGCTACGGTTATAGGGAATTGTTGTACGAGGTTACCGAAAGTTGTTCGTAGTCCCGGATGAGATCCCGGACGTCACGAGGAGCTCCGGAATGGTCCGGAGGTAAAGATTGATATATAGGACGGATGGTTTTGGACACCGGAAGTGTTTCGGGCGTCACCGGTAACGTACCGGGACCACCGGGAGGTGGTCCCGGGGGACCACCGAAAGGGGGCAACGACCCCGGGAGGCTAGATGGGCTAAGTGGGGAAGGGAACCAGCCCCTAAGTGGGCTGGTGCACCCCCCACCCAGCCCATGCGCACCAGAGAAAGGGGGAAAGGGGGAACCCTAGCATAGGTGGGCCTAAGGCCCACCAGAGGGGTGCGCCACCCCTCCTCCCTGCCCTGGCCGCTGCCCCCTCTCCCATCTGGGGCTGCCGCACCCCTTGGGGGTGGGAACCCTAAGGGCTGCGCCCCCTCCCTCTCCCCCTATATATAGATGAGAACTCGGGGCTGTTTGACACACCGTTTCATCTCTCTCTCGGCGCATCCCTGCTCCTCTCCTTCCTCCTCTCTGCCGGTGCTTGGCAAAGCCCTGCCGGGAGACCTCGTCTCTCCACTGACACCACGCCGTCGTGTTGCTGGACTTCTTCCCCAACCTCTCCCTCCTCCTTGCTGGATCAAGGTGCGGGAGACGTCACCGGGCTGCACGTGTGTTGAACGCGGAGGTGTCGTTGTTCGGCACTAGATCGGAATCGCTGCGAGTACGACTCCATCAATCGCGTTCTAGCAATGCTTCCGCTTAAGGATCTTCAAAGGTATGAAGATGCTCTTACCCCTCTCTCGTTGCTGGTCTCTCCATAGGAAGATCTGAACATGCGTAGGAAAATTTTGAATTTATGCTACGTTACCCAACAGTGGCATCCGAGCCAGGTTTTCTTTGCGTAGATTCTATGCACGAGTAGAACACAAAAGTTGTGGGCGATGGTTTGTCAATTTGCTTGCCGTTAGTAGTCTTATTCTTTTCCGGCGGTATTGTGGGATGAAGCGGCCCGGACCGACCTTACATGTACGCTTACGTGAGACTGGTTCCACCGACAGACATGCACATCATGCATAAAGGTGGCTAGCGGGTGTCTGTCTCTCCTACTCTAGTCGGATTGGATTTGATGAAAAGGGTCCTTATGAAGGGTAAATAGCTTTGGCATATCATCGTTGTGGCTGTCACGTAGGTAAGAAGGCGTTCTTGCTAGAAACCCAAATCAGCCACGTAAAACTTGCAACAACAATTAGAGGACGTCTAACTTGCTTTTGCAGGGTTTGACATGTGATGTGATATGGCCAAAGTTGTGATATTGCATGTATGATGTATGAGATGATCATGTTATTGTAATAGGTTTCACGACTTGCATGTCGATGAGTATGACAACCGGCAGGAGCCATAGGAGTTGTCTTAATTTATTGTATGAGATGCAACGCCATGTGCTTACTACTTTTACTTCATTGCTAACGGTTAGCTATAGTAGTAGTGATAGTAGTAGTTGGCGTGACGACTTCACGGAGACACGATGATGCAGATCATGATGATGGAGATCATGGTGTCACGCCGGTGACGATGATGATCATGCGATGCCTGAAGATGGAGATCGAAAGAGCAAAGATGATAATGGACATATCATGTCACTGTATGATTGCATTGTGATGTTTATCATGTTTTACATCTTATTGCTTAAAACGACGGTAGCATAATAAGATGATCCCTCTTAAAAATTTCGAGAACGTATTCCCCTAAGTGTGCACCGTTGGGAAGGTTCGTTGTCTCGAAGCACCACGTGATGATCGGGTGTGATAGATTCTAACGTTCGCATACAACGGGTGTAAGCCAGATTTACACACGCGAAACACCTAGGTTGACTCGACGAGCTTAGCATGTACAGACATGACCTCTAATACAAGAGACCGAAAGGTCGAACATGAATCGTATGGTTGAATACGATCAGCATGAAGTTGCTAACCGTGGTGACTAGTCCGTCTCACGTGATGATCGGACACGGGTTAGTCAACAAGGATCATGTATCACTTAGATGACTAGAGGGATGTCGATTTAAGTGGGAGTTCATACTTAATTTGATTAAATGAACTTAATTGTCATGAACTTAGTCTAAAAGTTGTCTTTATAAATATTGTAGATGTCCAACGTCAACCTCAACTTCAACGCATTCCTAGAGAAAAACAAGCTGAAAGATGATGGTAGCAACTATGCGGAATGGGTTCGCAACTTGAAGCTCATCCTTGAAGCAGCTAAAAAGGCTTATGTCCTTAATGCACCGCTAGGTGACCCTCCCGCTCCCGCAGCAGCCCAGGACATTCTGAACGTCTGGCAAGCGCGGAGTGATGACTACTCTCTGGTCAGGTGTGGGATGTTATACAGTTTAGAAACGGGGCTCCAAAGGCGTTTTGAGCAACACGGGGCATATGAGATGTTCCAAGAGCTAAAGCTAGTTTTTCAAGCTCATACCCGTGTCGAGAGATCTGAAGTCTCCGACAAGTTCTTTAGCTGTAAGATGGAGGAGAACAGTTCTGTCAGTGAGCACATACTCAAAATGTCTGGGTTACACGGTCATCTGACTTCACTTGGAGTCGAACTTCCGGATGATGCTATAATTGACAGAATCCTCCAGTCTCTCCCACCAACCTACAAAGGCTTTGTGATTAACTACAACATGCAAGGGATGGAGAAGACCATTCCCGAGTTGTACTCGATGCTCAAATCTGCAGAAGTAGAAATCAAGAAAGAGCATCAAGTGTTGATGGTCAACAAGACCACTAGTTTCAAGAAAGGCAAGGGTAAGAAGAACTTCAAGAAAGACGGCAAAGCTGTTGCCGCGCCCGGTAAGCCAGATGCCGGGAAGAAGAAAAAGAACAGACCCAAGCCTGAGACTGAGTGCTTCTATTGCAAGGGAAAAGGTCACTGGAAGCGGAACTGCCCCAAATACTTAGCGGACAAGAAGGCCGGCAACGTTAAAGGTATATGTGATATACATGTTATTGATGTGTACCTTACCAGCGCTCGTAGTAGCTCCTGGGTATTTGATACCGGTGCTGTTGCTCACATTTGCAACTCAAAGCAGGAACTGCAGAATAAGCAGAGACTGGCCAAGGACGAGGTCACGATGCGCGTCGGGAATGGTTCAAAGGTCGATGTGATCGCCGTCGGCACGCTGCCTCTACATCTACCGTCGGGATTAGTTTTAAACCTTAATAATTGTTATTTAGTACCAGCTTAAGCATGAACATTGTATCAGGGTCTTACTTAATGCGAGACGGCTACTCATTTAAGTCAGAGAATAATGGTTGTTCTATTTGTATGAGTGATATGTTTTATGGTCATGCTCCGCTGGTGAATGGTTTATTCTTGATGAATCTCGATCGTGATGTTACAGATATTCATAGTGTGAGTACCAAAAGATGCAAAGTTGATAATGATAGTCCCACATACTTGTGGCACTGCCGCCTTGGTCATATCGGCGTTAAGCGCATGAAGAAGCTCCATACTGATGGACTATTAGAGTCTCTTGACTTTGAATCATTTGACACATGCGAACCGTGCCTCATGGGCAAGATGACTAAGACTCCATTCTCAGGAATAATGGAGAGAGCAACCGACTTGTTGGAAATAATACATATTGATGTGTGTGGTCCAATGAACGTTGAAGCTCGCGGTGGTTATCGTTATGTTCTCACTCTCACCGATGATTTGAGTAGGTATGGGTATATCTACTTGATGAAGCACAAATCTGAGACGTTTGAAAAGTTCAAGGAATTTCAGAGTGAGGTTGAGAATCAACGTGACAGAAAAATTAAATGTCTACGATCTGATCGTGGAGGAGAATATTTGAGTTACGAGTTTGGCACACACCTAAGGAAGTGTTGAATCGTTTCACAACTGACGCCGCCTGGCACACCGCAGCGCAACGGAGTGTCTGAACGTCGTAATCGCACTTTATTAGATATGGTACGATCTATGATGTCTCTCACCGACTTGCCGCTATCATTTTGGGGATACGCATTAGAAACTGCAGCATTCACTTTAAATAGGGCACCGTCTAAATCCGTTGAGACGACACCGTATGAACTATGGTTTGGCAAGAAACCTAAGTTGTCGTTTCTTAAAGTTTGGGGCTGCGATGCTTATGTGAAGAAACTTCAACCAGAAAAGCTCGAACCCAAAGCGGAGAAATGCGTATTCATAGGATACCCTAAGGAAACTATTGGGTATACCGTCTATCTTAGATCCGAAGGTAAAACCTTTGTTGCCAAGAACGGATCCTTTCTAGAGAAAGAGTTTCTCTCGAAAGAAGTAAGTGGGAGGAAGGTAGAACTTGATGAGGTAATCACACCCCCTCTTGAACAGGAAAGTAGCGCAGCGCAGGAAGTTGTTCCTGTGGCACCTACACCGACTGAAAAGGAAGTTAATGATGATGATCATGAAGCTTCGGATCAAGTTACTACTGAACCGCGAAGGTCCACAAAGGTACGCTCCGCACCAGAGTGGTACGGCAACCCTGTGATGGAAATCATGTTGTTAGACAACGGTGAACCTTCGAACTATGAAGAAGCGATGGCGGGCCCGGATTCCAACAAATGGCTTGAGGCCATGAAATCCGAGATAGGATCCATGTATGAGAACAAAGTATGGACTTTGGTGGACTTGCCCGATGACCGGCGAGCCATAGAAAATAAATGGATCTTCAAGAATAAGACTGATGCAAACGATAATGTAACCGTTTACAAAGCTCGACTTGTCGCAAAGGGTTTTCGACAAATTCAAGGAGTTGACTACGAAGAGACTTTCTCTCCCGTAGCGAAGCTGAAATCTGTCCGAATCATGTTAGCAATTGCCGCCTTTTATGATTATGAAATTTGGCAAATGGACGTCAAAACGGCGTTCCTTAACGGGAACCTTAAGGAAGAGTTGTATATGATGCAACCAGAAGGTTTTGTCGACCCTAAGGGTGCTAACAAAGTGTGCAAGCTCCAGCGCTGCATCTATGGGCTGGTGCAAGTATCTCGGAGTTGGAACATTCGCTTTAATGAGTTGATTAAAGCGTTTGGGTTCATACAGGTTTACGGAGAAGCCTGTCTGTACAAGAAAGTGAGTGGGAGCTCTGTAGCTTTCCTCGTATTATATGTAGATGACATATTATTGATGGGGAATAATATAGAGATGTTGGTGAGCATAAAGGCCTATTTGAACAAGAGTTTTTCAATGAAGGACCTTGGAGAAGCTGCATACATATTAGGCATCAAGATCTATAGAGATAGATCGAGACGCCTCATAGGTCTTTCGCAAAGTACATACCTTGACAAGATATTGAAGAAATTCAATATGGAGAACTCAAAGAAAGGGTTCTTGCCAGTTTTGCAAGGTATGAGATTGAGTAAGACTCAGTCGCCGACCACGGCAGCAGATAGAGAGAAGATGAGTTATGTCCCCTACGCTTCAGCCGTGGGATCTCTAATGTATGCCATGCTGTGTACCAGACCTGATATAAACCTTGCCATAAGTTTGGTAGGGAGGTACCAAAGTGATCCCGGTAAGGAACACTGGACAGCGGTCAAGAATATCCTTAAGTACCTGAAAAGGACTAAGGAAATGTTTCTCGTTTATGGAGGTGACGAAGAGCTCGTCGTAAAGGGTTACGTCGACGCTAGCTTCGACACAGATCCGGATGACTCTAAGTCACAGACCGGATACGTATATGTGTTGAATGGTGGGGCAGTGAGCTGGTACAGCAGCAAGCAAGAAGTCGTGCAAGCATCTACATGTGAAGCGGAGTACATAGCTGCTTCAGAAGCGGCTCATGAAGGAATTTGGATGAAGGAGCTCATCACCGACCTTGGAGTGGTTCCAAGCGCGTCGGGTCCTATGACACTCTTCTGTGATAACACTGGAGCCATTGCCATAGCCAAGGAGCCCAGGTTTCACCGGAAGACGAAGCATATCAAGCGCCGCTACAACTCCATCCAGGACCATGTCCAGAGTGGAGTGATAGATATTTGTAAAGTACACACAGATCTGAACATTGCAGACCCGTTGACTAAACCTCTTCCACGAGCAAAACATGATCAACACCATAATGCTATGGGTGTTCGATACATCACAATGTAACTAGATTATTGACCCTAGTGCAAGTGGGAGACTGTTGGAAATATGCCCTAGAGGCAATAATAAAATGGTTATTATCATATTTCCTTGTTCATGATAATTGTCTATTGTTCATGCTATAATTGTATTAACAGGAAACAGTAATACATGTGTGAATAAATAGATCACAATGTGTCCCTAGCAAGCCTCAAGTTGGCTAGCTCGTTAGTCAATAGATGATCATGGTTTCCTGATCATGGGCGTTAGATGTCATTGATAACGGGAGCACTTCATTGGGAGAATGATGTGATGGACAAGACTCAATCCTAAGCCTAGCACTAGATCGTATTGTTCGTATGCTAAAGCTTTTCTAATGTCAAGTATATTTTCCTTCGACCGTGAGATTGTGCAACTCCCGGATACCGTAGGAGTGCTTTGGGTGTATCAAACGTCACAACGTAACTGGGTGACTATAAAGGTGCACTACGGGTACCTCCGAAAGTGTCTGTTGGGTTGGTACGAATCGAAATCGGGATTTGTCACTCCGTGTGACGGAGAGGTATCTCTGGGCCCACTCGGTAGAACATCATCATGAGCTCAATGTGATTAAGGAGTTAGTCACACGATGACGTGCTACGGAACGAGTAAAGAGACTTACCGGTAACGAGATTGAACAAGGTATAGGTATACCGACGATCGAATCTCGGGCAAGTTCTATACCGACAGACAAAGGGAATCGTATACGGGATTGATTGAATCCTTGACATCGTGGTTGATCCGATGAGATCATCGTGGAGCTAGTGGGAGCCACCATGGGTATCCAGACCCCGCTGATGGTTATTGGCCAGAGAGGTGTCTCGGTCATGTTTGCCTGTCTCCCGAACCCGTAGGGTCTACACACTTAAGGTTCGATGACGCTAGGGTTATAGGGAATTGTTGTACGAGGTTACCGAAAGTTGTTCGGAGTCTCGGATGAGATCCCGGACGTCACGAGGAGCTCCGAAATGGTCCGGAGGTAAAGATTGATATATAGGACGGATGGTTTTGGACACCGGAAGTGTTTCGGGCGTCACCGGTAACGTACCGGGACCACCAGGACCACCGGAGGTGGTCCCGGGGGACCACCGAAAGGGGGCAACGACCCCGGGAGGCTAGATGGGCTAAGTGGGGAAGGGAACCAGCCCCTAAGTGGGTTGGTGCGCCCCCACCCAGCCCATGGGCACCAGAGAAAGGAGGAAAGGGGGAACCCTAGCATAGGTGGGCTTAAGGCCCACCAGAGGGGTGCGCCACCCCTCCTCCCTGCCCTGGCCGCCGCCCCCTCTCCCATCTGGGGCTGCCGCACCCCTTGGGGGTGGGAACCCTAAGGGCTGCGCCCCCTCCCTCTCCCCCTATATATAGATGAGGACTCCGGGCTGTTTGACACACCGTTTCATCTCTCTCTCGGCGCAGCCCTGCTCCTCTCCTTCCTCCTCTCTGTCGGCGCTTGGCGAAGCCCTGCCGGGAGACCTCGTCTCTCAACCGACACCACGCCGTCGTGTTGCTGGACTTCTTCCCCAAACTCTCCCTCCTCCTTGCTGGATCAAGGTGCGGGAGACGTCACCGGGCTGCACGTGTGTTGAACGCGGAGGTGCCGTTGTTCGGCACTAGATCGGAATCGCTGCGAGTACGACTCCATCAACCGCGTTCTAGCAACGCTTCCGCTTAGCGATCTTCAAAGGTATGAAGATGCTCTTACCCCTCTCTCGTTGCTGGTCTCTCCATAGGAAGATCTGAACATGCCTAGGAAAATTTTGAATTTATGCTATGTTACCCAACAACTTTGGCGTTGTTTTCCTCGATCCATTTTATCCTTTTGACCAGTGATCCGAGTGAATATACCAGTGAAACGAACCGTCAGGGACCGAGTGCTTCCGCGGAATCTTTCGATCTGACCGGTCAAACTGACAGCGGCGGATTTTCTGGGATCTTCAAATTTCTGTTGCCGCGCGCTCAGCGGGGATGTCGACATCGTCATCGAGTAGTTTCTGCCGCCTCGATTACTGCGCCTTTATCTTCTCCACTAAAATTGTAGCAGCCGGTCGGTGGATAAGATTTCGGGGCCACCTGTTAGTGACCCAGTCGGAACCTTATTTAAGCCTCTCCGGCGGGGGTTTCTTGTTGCGCTGCCCTTGTTACACGCACTCGCCTCGCTTCTCGTGTAGCTCCCTGCACGTTCCAAGCCTCCTCCTTCCTCTCCTCATCTGCGGATCTGCTGCCTTCACCATGACGAAGGGGTAGATGAGCAAGCTGGAGTCGCAAAAGAAGAAGAAGAAGAAGCTGGAGGCTCCTGCTCAGCGGTGACAGCGAGCACTACCGGAGGGTTGGATCCAGGGGGATTTCCTCCCCTCCACGGTGATGGCGGATGACCTGCTGGAGCTGGTGGAGCAAGGAATGATTGCCAACAAGTCGTGGAGGCTGCCGGCGGAGGGCGAGACGGAGCCGGCGCCGCACGAGGGAGTGCCCGTCTTGCTGCTCAGCCACGTGTACAGGGGCTTCTCCTTGCCTCCCCACCCCTTCTTTAGAGGTATTATGAATCACTTCGGGGCGCAGCTCCATCATTTTCCTCCCAACGCGATAACCCATCTCACCGCATTCGTCACTCTGTGCGAGTGCTTTATTGGATGCCCCCCCCATTGGGGGCTCTTTAAGTACATCTTCTCCGCTAGGTCCCAGATTGTCAAAAAGCTTAGCCAGTCGGACGATAAAACCCATCTCTACCAGCTCTGCGGGGGCTTAGGTTTCGAAAAGAAAACAAAGAGTAGCTACCCCCCTCTCCAGCTGTCCGAGTCAGTTAGGAATTGGCAGTCGACCTGGTTCTACTGCCAGGACATAGCTTGTCCGAATGCCGCGACTGGGTTGCCGCCCTTTATCCTAGACCGTCCGACCCCTCCCAGGCAGCTTGCGCTCTCAAAGTTGGAAGAGATCCAGATCCAACCTCTAGTCGACGCGCTGATAGCTGTCGTCCGCAAGGGAGTCACCGGCACAGATTTGCTGGAGACTTTTCTGGATCGGCGCATCTAGCCGCTGCAAGCCCGACACCACGCCATGTGGCACTACGTGGGGCCCGAGGATTCCACTCGGACTCATCCAGAGTGCGTGACCGGGGAGACCGTGACAGCGTGGGTCCGCGGCATTACATGCGCATGTGACAACCCCAAGGAGCCCGGCGAGTGAGGCCCTTCCGCGCCGACAATCCTCCTCCGAATGAGGTGAGGGCATCTTGTCGAGTGCCTTCAATCTTCTTAGATCTATCGCTTTTCTTGTGTCGCCGCCTGGTGTCTGACGTTGTCGACTGTATTTTGTGCAGGAGTGGACGAACTGGCACTCTCCCGTCTCGAACGGGAATCCCACTGAGGAAGAGGAGGGCAGCCAGGAGGGCAGCGTGGATAGCATCGAGTACGTCTCCGACAGTGGGGAAACGGAGGAGGAGTCTGGAGAGGAGGAGGGCGAGGTTAGGGAGCAGAGCTCGCCACCTCCACCATCAGAGCCTCGAACTAAGCGCCGTCACGAACCCGCGGCTCCGCCGGCTCCACCAGCAGCTCCGAGTGCTCCGCCTGCTTCTCCCGTGGCGTCGAGTGCTCCGCCAGCTCCTCCCATGGCTCCGAGTGCTCGGAGCGTGAAGAGGACTAGGGACGCTGCTGCCGAGCCCACGGGCCAACCGTCCAAGGTGGCCAAACCGAGTGGGTCCAAGCCTCGAAAAGCTTTGCCTCGGATGAGGATCGCTGTTCTAGTTGCCTCAGCGTAAGTGTCTTGTTCTCCCATCTTCTTTCAGTATTTGATTGAACTCATGCTTATCGGTCGAGAGGATTTTACTCGATAGAGCTGCTACCTCCGCCACCTCTCTGACACGCCAGGACGATGATCCCATGGATACGGATAACGCTGCCACATCCCAGCAAGGTACGTCGTGACGACTCCGAGAGTTTGCATTATTGTTTCGCGAGTGCTGCCTTTAATCTTACCCTCTTTCTGTAACCTCATGTTGTTCAGTCGGGCTTCCTTCGGAGGTGATTCATCTAGAGGAGGACGACCAAACGGGATCAGGGCCAACTTTGGCGCATGTCCTTGAGGTTGTTCCATCTGCTGCTGCTCCCACCACGGACGTGCCGCCGACCGAGACGATGCCGTCGACTGAGGCGGTGCCCCTCGCGGCGGAACCGACTGGAGCGGGACATGGGATGACCAAGGAGTCTTCTGTCGTGCCAGGTCCGTCGACCGTCCAGTACGACGCCCGACACCTCCCGGAAGACCAAGTGGGAGCTGCCAAGGAGGCCATGGTGCAAGTGGAGTTGATGCTGGGTGATGCCAAGGGAGCGTACGACTCCATCGCGTCTTTGTACAAGAGAAGCTTGGATCTCCGGGACGATATCCAAGTAAGTCCGCTAGTAAGTGTTTACTTTCCTCTTGTAACCCACTGGGGGGTTTAAGCGATATACTCGGATACAGTAGGATTATTTTGCAGTGGGTTCACTCCGAGTGAACCCAGTGGGTGTAGTCCCCGAGACTTCTGTCGAGTGCTTGCACCGACAGTTGTCTTTATATGCATTTTTAGTTATCTGAGCAGATCAGAGCTGGTCTACCCGAATATTACTAGTGGGGGCACTCGGAGTGCATCCAGTGGATGTAGTCCCCGAGAGTAGTGTTACTCCGGTCGGGTAATAGCATTCTCGTAGATTTGTCTGTTTGTCATGTAGCTCAATAGGGCCTGCCTGTTCGAGCTTCATGCCACTGGGGTCACTCTTAGTGAACCCACTGGGTGTAGTCCCCGAGACCGCTGTCGAGTGCTTGCATCGGCAGGGGTCTGAAGAACTTTGAGCTTTGTTTGTTTTCCTTGTTGAATGTGTCTGAGCTTCCCTTTGCGCTGATTTGGCAGAAGACTTGTGAAATGGGATCCGCGTACAATACTCTGAAGGCTGAAAAGGCTCAGCTTGCTGCGGAATTGGAGGCGGCTGTGAATGACTTGGCTGGTGTGAAGGGGGCTCTCGCTGACCAAGAGAAGTCTTTGGAGGAGTCCCGGGAGACCAACAAGGCATTGGTGGCCGAAATTGAGAAATTGGGCAAGCAAAGAACTGAATTAATGGGTGAGATGAAGGTGATGAACCGTCGATGCATTTCGCATGCGAAGTATGTCAACGACTGGGCAAGGAAGATGATTGCACTGCTCGGTGGTAAGCTTGTTGCCGAGTGCTTCTTGACTTTGTAATTCATTCTGCGCTTACTTTCTGCTCTTCTTTTCTTTGCAGATTTTTGTCTGGACGCTGAGGCTGAAGCAGCCGACATTGAACGGTCGGTTGTTCCGTACGTTCCACTCGGCGACGAAGCCAATCGGGACATGCTCCGAGCACATATTCGCCTTGGCAGAGTGGGACCTTTCATCGGCCGTCTGAGAGAAGTCATCGCCTGGATCGACAAGGAGCTGTGGCCCGAAGACGATTCCCGGTAGGAAATAGAAGGGTTGATGACTCGGCTGGAGGACGTCCCGAACAGAGTGCAGTCATGGAAGAAGTCTGCCGCTCGTTGTGGTGCGGACGTGGCGCTATCGCTGGTCCGAGTGCACTGCAAGGAAGCTCGCGAAGAAAAGCTGAAGGCGTTGCAGGTCACCAACACCAAGAAGCTTCGATTCGAAGATTTCATGGAGACCTTCCTCGACACAGCCACTCGTATCACGGACGGGATCGACCTTGAGACCTTTGTGGAGCCTGCCAGTCCCAGTGCCAGTCCTGATGATGCTTGAAAAACTTTACCTCGGTATGCCGAGTGGTATCTGTATCAAACTTGGGCCACTACTGTTGGCCGTCACATTCGTGGTTCGGTGTGGACAAGCTTGATCCACACCGAGCCGACTATCGTAGATCCAACTTTGAATTCGAATCGAATATTTTGCTCTTCTTTCGCCAAGTTTATTTTCTGACACGATTTTGGCTCGTGGTTTTTATTTGGCGTTTCTTGGTGAAGTCAATGGCAAACATGCGGAGCATTTAATTGTCAGTTGTCTTCACATCCACATGAGCCTCAGTGAGGGTCTTCTAAGCCTCCGAGTGGATCTCGAGGATACACTCGAAGGAAGCTTTTTACTTGGGCAATTCTGGATCGCAGCTAAGTCCCCGAGTGCGGCATCTCGTGCGCACTCGGAGTGAGTTGATACTCATGTAGTTGTCAGTTGTCTTCACATCCACATGAGCCTCAATGAGGGTTTGCTAAGCCTCTGAGTGGATCTCGAGGATACACTCGAAGGAAGCTTTTTACTTAGCGATTCTGGATCGCAGCTAAGTCCCCGAGTGCAGCATCTCGTGCGCACTCGGAGTGATTTGATACTCATGTAGTTGTCAGTTGTCTTCACATCCACGTGAGCCTCAATGAGGGTCTGCTAAGCCTCCGAGTGGATCTCGAGGATACACTCGAAGGAAGCTTTTTACTTAGGCGATTCTAGATTGCAGCTAAGTCTCCGAGTGCGGCTTTTAGTGCGCACTCGGAGCGAGTTTTATACTTAGGCAATTCTGAATCGCAGCTAAGTCCCCGAGTGCGGCTTTTGGTGCTCACTCGGAGCGAGTTTTGTACTTAGGCGATTCTGAATCGCAGCTAAGTCCCGGAGTGCGACTTTTAGTGCACACTCGGAGAGAGTTTTTTACTTAGGCGACTCTGGGTCGCAGCTAAGTCCCCGAGTGCGGCTGTTAGCGCATACTCGGAGAGAGTTTTTTACTTAGGCGACTCTGGGTCGTAGCTAAGTCCCCGAGTGTGGCTGTTAGCGCACACTCGGAGAGAATTTTTTCTTACGCGACTCTGGGTCGTAGCTAAGTCCCCGAGTGCGACTTGTAGTGCACACTTGGAGAGAGTTTTTTACTTAGACGACTCTGGGTCGCACCAAAGTCCCCGAGTGCGGCTGTTAGCGCACACTCGGAGAGAGTTTTTTACTTAGGCGACTGTGGGTTGCAGCTAAGTCCCCGAGTACGGCTGTTAGCGCACACTCGGAGAGAGTTTTTTTACTTAGGCGACTCTGGGTCGCAGCTAAGTCCCCGAGTGCGGCTGTTAGCGCACACTCGGAGAGAATTTTTTACTTAGGCGACTCTGGGTCGCAGCTAAGTCCCCGAGTGCGGCTGTTAGCGCACACTCGGAGAGAGTTGTTTACTTAGGCAACTCTGGGTCGCAGCTAAGTCCCCGAGTGCGACTTTTAGTGCACACTCGGAGAGAGTTTGTACTTAGGCGATTCTGGATCGCAGCTAAGTCCCCGAGTGCGACTTTTAGGGCACACTCGGAGAGAGTTTGTACTTAGGCGATTCAGGATCGCAGCTAAGTCCCCGAGTGCGACTTGTAGTGCACACTCGGAGAGAGTTTTTTACTTAGGCGACTCTGGGTCGCAGCTAAGTCCCCGAGTGTGGCTGTTAGCGCACACTCGGAGAGAGTTTTTTAGACCGGAGTGTGCAAACGCGGAAGAATATTGGACCTGCAAAAAATCAGTGTGCTTTGTATTACTTCAATGATACTTGTTCTTTACATTGCCTCCGTCGGCGGTCACGTGTAGAAGCGCTTCAGTAGATCTCCGTTCCATGCTCGCGGCTCGTCCGTTTCCCTGTCGAGGTTGTAGAGTCGATATGCTCCGTTGTTCAACACCTTAGAGATGATGAAGGGTCCTTCCCAGGCGGGAGCCAACTTGTGAGGCCTTTGCTAGTCCACTCGGAGCACCAGGTCACCTGCTTGGAATGTGCGACTCCTGACGTGCCGCGCGTGAAAACACCGTAGATCTTGTTGATAAATTGTTGAGCGAGTCAGTGCCATCTCGCGCTCTTCTTCTAGTAGATCCACTCCGTCTTGCCTGGCCTGCTCCGCTTCGGCTTCGGAGAAGAGTTCAAGTCGTGGAGAGTTGTGAAGCAAGTCACTCGGAAGTACTGCCTCTGCTCCATAAACGAGGAAGAACGGGGATCGCCCTGTAGATCTATTCGGAGTTGTGCGGAGGACCCACAACACCGAAGGCAGCTCGGTGACCCATGCGTCGGCGGCATGTCCAACTTCTCGCAGGAGTCGAGGCTTCAACCCTTGAAGAATAAGTCCGTTCGTCCGCTCTGCTTGCCCGTTGGTTTGAGGGTGTGCCACAGATGCAAAATCCACTCGGATACCTTGGCCTGTGCAAAAACCTTTGAATCTGTCCGAGTCAAAGTTTGTGCCATTGTCAGTGATTATGCTGTGCGGGACTCCGAATCTGGAGATGATGTCTCTGACAAATTTGATAGCCGTAAGGGCGTCGAGCTTCTTGATGGGCTTGGCTTCAATCCACTTGGTGAACTTGTCGACTGCCACCAACAGATGAGTGAATCCCCCTTGGTCAGTTCTGAATGGACCGACTGTATCGAATCCCCACACTGCGAACGGCCAA
The DNA here is from genome assembly GCF_904849725.1 of Hordeum vulgare subsp. vulgare. Taxonomy (NCBI): domain Eukaryota; kingdom Viridiplantae; phylum Streptophyta; class Magnoliopsida; order Poales; family Poaceae; genus Hordeum; species Hordeum vulgare. Next base: position 269,838,015 of record NC_058519.1, on the reverse strand, counting down.
ACAAGATGGATTGTCTTCAGCGCAGACGTTGGCTCGTGTGATTTGTTCGAATAGAACTGACAACCTTCGCATCGGTCGACCATATCCTTTGCCATTTCATTCGCCTGTAACCAGAAGAAGCTAGCTCTGAATGCTTTGGCGACGATTCCTCTTGAGGAGACATGATGGCCGCAAGTTCCCGAGTGAATTTCTTCCAGGATTAACTGTCCCTCCTCAGGGGAGATGCATCGCTGAAGGACTCCTGAAACACTTTCCTTGTACAACTGGCCATCAATGACGGTGAAGGACTTCGACCTGCGGACGATCTGCCTCGCTTGGACTTCGTCCTCTGGTAATTCTTGCCTCAGGATGAATGCAATGAATGGCACAGTCCAATCGGGGATGATAGCAAGAATCTCCATGATCAAATCAACCACAACGGGGACCTTGACTTCAGTAGGATCTGTTGAACTCTTCGGTTGTACCGGTTCCTCTGTAAAAGGATCTTCTTTCACCGAAGGGAGATGTAGGTGCTCGAGGCAGACATCACTCGGGACTGGTCTCCGAGTGGATCCGAGTTTTGCCAACTCATCAGCTGCTTGGTTCTTCAGTCACGGAACATGGTGAAGTTCCAGACCTTCAAACTTCTTCTCGATCTTCCTTACTGCGTTGCAGTATGCAGTCATGGTGGGGTTCCTGACATCCCACTCCTTCATCACTTGATTAACCACCAAATCTGAATCGCCATAGACCATCAGGCGACGGACGCCGAGTGTGATGGCCATGCGCAATCCGTAAAGGAGAGCTTCATACTCTGCCTCATTGTTGGAAGAATCGAAATGTATCTGCAACACATACTTAAGCTTATCACCTTTTGGCGATATGATCACTACGCCAGCGCCGGAGGCATTCAGCATCTTGGACCCATCGAAGAACATAGTCCAATGAGCCGAGTAGATGTGAGTCGGTTCTTGTTGTTCTACCCATTCTGCTATGAAGTCAGCCAGAGCTTGAGACTTTATAGCCTTCTTGGCTTCAAACTTGATGTCGTAGTATAACATCTCCATAGCCCACTTCGCCACTCGGCCTGATGCATCTCGATTGTGGAGGATTTCCGACAACGGAGCATTAGAAACAACAGACACCGAGTGGTCATGGAAATAGTGAGCCACCTTCTTTGCAGTCATGTAGATCCCATAAATAAGCTTTTGATAATGGGGATACCTCTGCTTGGAAGTAGTCAGGACTTCGTAGACATAATATACTGGCCGCTGAACCTTGTACCCTTTGCCTTCTTCTTCACGTTCGACTGTGAGAACAGTGCTGATGACTTGATTTGTGGCCGCGATGTACAGAAGAAGGGGTTCTTTACTGAGCGGGGCAGTAAGAACCGACTGGGTGGAAAGCAGGGCTTTGAGGTCGTCGAATGCAATCTGGGCTTCGTTTGTCCACTCGAAAGTATCTGATTTCTTCATGAGTCGGTACAGAGGTAACGCCTTCTCGCGGAGTCGAGCGATAAACCTGCTCAAAGCCGCTAGGCAACCTGTGAGCCTTTGAACATCATGTATTCTGACCGGCCGCTCCATTCGGACGATGGTCCTGATCTTTTCGGGGTTGACATCGATTCCTCGTTCGGAAATGAAGAAACCAAGTAACTTTCCGCTGGGAACACCGAATGAACACTTCGCAGGGTTGAGCTTGATATCGTACCTACGAAGGTTGGCGAATGTTTCTACCAAGTCAGTCAGCAGGTCGGAACCTTTGCGTGACTTGACTACGATATCGTCCATATATGCCTCCACATTTCGACTGATCTGGTCAAGGAGGCATTTCGGGATCATGCGCATAAAAGTTTCTCCTGCATTCTTCAAACCGAATGGCATAGTGATGTAGCAGAAACACCCGAATGGGGTGATGAAGGCTGTTTTTAATTCATCTGGACCATACAGACGGATCTGATGATAGCCCGAATAGGCACAAAGGAATGATAAACGCTCGCAACCCGCAGTCGAATCGACAATTTGATCAATGCGGGGGAGCGGGAAATGATCTTTCGGACAGACCTTATTGAGATGCTTGAAGTCGATGCACATACGGAGGGACTTGTCCTTCTTGGGCACCATGACAACATTGGCGAGCCACTCGGAGTGGTGTATCTCGCGAATGAAGTTGGCTGCCAAAAGTTTAGCCACCTCCTCTCCGATTGCCTTCCTTTTGTGCGCGGCGGACCGACGCAGGCGTTGTCGGACGGGCCGAGCGGTAGGATCCACATGAAGTCGCTGCTCAGCCAACTCCCAGGGTACACCTGGCATGTCAGCGGGCTTCCATGCTAAAATGTCCCAGTTCTCACGGAGGAATTGGATGAGCTCGGCTTCCTATTCTGGATCAAGGGTGGTGGAGACGTTCGTCGGGGCGGCGGTGTCGTCTGTCGGGTGGATGCTGACTTTCTTCATGTCGCCCGTCGACTGGAATGCGGACTCCGAAGCTGGCTTCTTCGAACGCATCAAGTCAGCGGGGTCGGCTGTCTTCTTGTACTCATCCAGCTCGAGGATAGCCATCTGTTGATCGGCAATCCGCGACCCCTGCTGCCGATTGCCTGTGATGGTGATCACACCTTTGGGACCCGGCATCTTCAGCTTCAAATACACGTAACATGGATGGGCCATGAAACGTGCATACGCCGGACGGCCCAGAATTGCATGGTATGCAGTCTGGAAGTCCACCACCTCGAATGTCAGCTTTTCCTTGCGGAAGTTCTTGTCGGAGCCGAAAACGACGTCCTACGCGATCTGGCCGAGTGACTTGGCCTTTCGTCCTCGGACGATTCTGTGGAACTGCATGCTGCTCTCGCTAAGTTTGGACATCGGAATGCCCATCCCCTTGAGAGTGTCAGCGTACATGATGTTCAAGTCGCTGCCGCCATCCATGAGGACTTTGCGCAGTCGGACTCCTTCCACCACCGGGTCGACTACGAGAGCCTGCCTCCCCGGGGTGGGCACGTGTGCCGGATGATCCGACTGATCAAAGGTGATCGCAGTCTGAGACCATTTGAGGAACGTGGGGTTGGTCGGGGTGGCCATGTTCACCTCCCTGTTCACCAGCTTCAGTCGACTCTTGCTTTCCACGTCAACAAAAATCATCAATGTTGCGTGGACTTGGGGGAACGGATCCTCCTTGTCCTCATCATCCTGCTCGTTGTCCTTTTCACTCGGCTGCCCTTCGCTGAACCCTTGGATGAGGAGGCGACATTGCCGAGTGGTGTGCTTCGGGAATAAGGCGTTGCCTTCTTCATCCATCTTCGTGTGGATTGGACATGGTTGATACAGGATGGAGTTCCCGAACTGCTTCTTCTTGGGGGTGTACTGAGCTTTCCCCTTGCCCTTGAACTTGGCATTTGTAACAGCAGCTGCCTCTGCCTGCGGAGTGGACGGAGCTTTCTGCTTTTGCATCTGATTGCTGTTCCCATCTCCGTCGGCGACTGCCTTGTGCTTGCCGCTACGTATGCGGTCCTCTTCTTCGCCATTTGCATAGCATGCGGCTATCTCCATCATCTTGCTCATGGAGATGTCGCCTGTCCGACCGGACTTCAGGTACAGATCTCTGTACCGCACGCCTGCCTTGAATGCGCAGACTACTTGATGCTCTGTGATGTTCTCCACCGTGTGGTAGAGGGTCGCCCAACGCTGGATGAAATCGCGCAGGGGCTCATTCTGCTTCTGGACGCAGTGCTGGAGCTCCACGAGACCAGCAGGCCGTTTGCACTTGCCCTCGAAGGTCCTGATGAACACTCGTGACAGATCTGCCCAGCTGTAGATGCTTGATGGAGCCAACTGATTCAGCCACGCTCGTGCCGAGCCGTCGAGCATCAGGGGGAGATGTTTCATGGCGACCTGGTCATCTCCGCCACCTATCTGGACCGCCACTCAGTAGTCGTCCAGCCACGTTTCTGGCTTGGATTCTCCTATGAACTTGCTGATCCCCGTCGCCAATCGAAAGTTGGGAGGGATGTCAGCTGAACGGATGGCCCGACTTAAGCACTCGGGGCCAAAGACGATGGTCCTGCTTCCACTCGGACGGTCTCTACCGTGACCATCACGGTGGGCTCGACTCCTTTCGACCTTCCTCTGGGCGATGTACCCTCTTGCGTCGGGCCTTGGATCATACGTGTCACCGACTGAACGCCGATCATCATGATGACGGGGCCCATAAGGCCCACCCCGCGGAGGGGTGCGTGAACGGCGACGATCTTCGGGATTCGTGGAACGGCTGCCCCCTCTGCGTCGCTGATGAGAGTGGGGGCTGTAAACCGACCGATGCGTGTTCGCGTGAACATAACTGTTGTGGATCCTGTTGTGCGACTGGGAGATCGCCGAATTCTGATGCTGCGTCGTGTGCAACAGGGAACGGATCTGCTCGATCCCTCTACCAGCCTCCGAATCAGTCGGTTGGAGGGAATCGGCTATCTTGGCAGCGGCAGCCAGGTTGAGGACGGGTGTACGGAACACCTCGACGTTGCTCTGACGAGTGCGTCGACTGGTAGAACGGTGGTGTTGACGGCGAGTGCCGAACGATTCGCCGACCTCGTGCTCGTTCCGGCAGTCCGGTGGGGACTTTCGTGGGAATTTGCCATGAGAACTTCGGCTGCAGGCCCGCGACCCAAGTACTCGGAAGGTAACTCAGTTGGAACTGAGTCCAAGCACTGGGACGGCGGCGCGACCACAACCGACTCGAGGACCGCCACTTGAGAGGACGCGTTCTGGCGCACCTGGGCGTGTCGCACCCAACGCTGGAGCCGCGGACGGGGCCACTTGTTGCGGCACGTGACGGGGGCGAAGGTCGACACCGGGGCCGACTGCTGGAGAAGAAGGACGCCGCGGGCACCGACACGCAAGTGCGTAGCCCCGCGACTGGGGAGCGCCTCGACGTCGAGAGACGCATCCCGAAGCCATGCCGAATCGTCGACGATGAAGGAGAGTGCGCCGAAGAGGATCTCCCGACCCATGCATAAATCTCCGTCGGACGACATGATGAAAAGATGAAGCTGCAAACTCGCCGGAAGTCGCTTAGACGCCTGCCCCACGGTGGGCGCCAACTGTCGTGGGTATAAGTCTGACAGTAGATGTGTAGGGTACGAAAGGATGGGCAGAGCCTTAGCTACGGCGAGGTTGTATGAGTTCAGGCCCCTGTGCGGTGGAGGTAAAAGCCCTACGTCTCACTGCTCTTGGGAGCTTATTGTCGAGTGGAATATAGGATTGCAGTAAATGCCAACCCCTGCACCAGTGGGGAAGGGCGGCTTATATAGAGTGCGCTGCCCTTCACAATGGCCCGGTGGACAGGGGTGGAGTAGTGGCGAATAAATGCCTACGTTACAGGTAACGTATGCCTTAAATGCTAATAATGGTGTATGAAAACATATGACCGTTGCCCTCCTGGGAGGTTACGATGTAAAGAGTGGAATTCAGTCGGTACGATAAATGTGCTCCGAATGCTCGTCACCAACTGGATGATGGGGGTCCTTAGTTCAGTCGGAACTGTCTAAGGGCCTTGCCCTCTATGAAGGGTAGTCCTTGGGTAGGACCTATAGGGCAGGCCTAGGACCCTACCCTGGGACTATAACCCCATCAATAACCATGAATGTAAAGTGGGTGAGAACACGTACTCCCCCAAGCTTAGGCTTTTGGCCTAGCTTGGTCTACTCCCATGGTGGGAAATAACCAGCTCCAGGATACTCCGGAGCAGACTGTGGATGCCACTGCTGTGTGAGCTCCTCTGGTCCCATTGATAAACTGGCGTCTGGTACTCGACTGGCGGCTCGGGCACGGGCGCCTATTGTTGGGCCAAGCCCCAATATGCGTAGATGTCCGAGGGCATAATAGTGTACCTGCCTGCATGAAGATCGAACAAACAAGGAGCAGGCAAAGTAATAGTCTCTCGAGTACCCTGACTAAATACCAAGTTATAAATCATTCGTCTACTAGCATCTCTATCCAGAAAATCATGGCGAACCATGCTGTCAAAATCCAGATATTTCTCAGGGAGAAGCATCTCTCCTTCCTCTCCTAGTCTAATGGGTATCTCAAAGTGTTTGGAAAGACGGGTAGCATAGATACCTCCATAGACGACACCCTTGGAACAGTTGGTGTTCAACCGCTGGGCCACTATAGCAACTAGGTTGTAAGTCTTATCATTATAAAGGCCTTCGCGCAAAACCGCAAGGTTTGGAGAACTAAGTGATCCAGCCTCCCCATAGACAATCAAACATTTTCCCACAAATAGTGAGAAGTACCAAAGCACAGGAAAATGTATGCTAGCAATTTTAGCGCGCGACACTCCTCTCTCCTCTCCAACAGCAATAGTACCAATGAAATCCTCCAAGTCCCGTGGACGAGGGTCACGGATATCCCCAACATAAGGTAATTAGCATACATTGCAAAAATCCTGTAGTGTCATGCTCTGGGGAACATCGTATATCATGAACTCAACCATGGGAGGATTCCTCCTCGGATAAAAGTTGAAGCTTTGAATGAAAATATTGGTGAGGAGGAGGTATTGTGAGCACTTATCTGCAACGAACGTAGTAAGACCTGCGTTCTCCACCAAATAATAAAAGTCTTCACAAAGCCCAGCGGCGCGCAAAAATTCATCACTTGGCCACTCGCACGCTCGAACTTCTGTGACTCGAGGGACTACGTACTTGGGGTGGTTCTTCTCATCCTCCTTGAGGTTACGGCTTGAAGAGCCTCTCAAGAACCTCCTCATCTTTTCCTTTTTGTAGCTCTGAAAAATTCTGAAATTTTTAGAGACTGAGAAAGAAAAGTGAATAAAAATTAACCCAACTTGTAGCAACTACTCCTACTAGTGCCTAGAGACCGTATCACGCGCTAAAACTACTTGGGACCAGCTAAAATCAACATTTCTAGCTCAAGAACAGGGTCACCAAGGTAGCAAGAATACGCGAAGGATAAAGCACTAGAGCAAAAACTAATTGGACCAATGGAGGGGTCACTTACCAAGGAGTAATTTCCCCAAAATGGTTCGGAGAATGGCTCTTTGAGCAAGGAGATCGAAAATCACAGCCAAAAGAGCAAAAACACGGGTTTGAGCCGCGAAACAATTTTTTCTGGAGGCGGAGAAGAGGATGGGAGCTGGAATGAGTGGAGGGGGTCCCTGTGGGCCCCACAAGCTTGCTAGCCGCCACCAGGGGGGTGGCGGTGGTAGGGCTTGTGGCCCACTGGTCAGGCCCCCAGGCCAGCTCTCAGGCTCAGTAATTTTCAATATTCTAGCAAAAATCATACTAAATTTTCAGGACCATTGGAGAACTTTTATTTTCGAGGTATTTTTCTCCGGGACGCTAAAACAGAAAACAGGAAAAACTAAACTAAATCTATCATTTTTCTTCTAAGAAACAGAAAATGAAAGCTCAAAACAGAGGTATGTGACTCTTTGATTCATCCATTTCATGGTCATCGAAAGAAATCCATCAATGGGGTTGATCAAGTCCTCATGACAAAACCTTTTCGAATCGCAAGAGAGAACGGAGAATTTTCGAATAGCTACTAAGTCACCTCAATGGGGATATGTATCTCCCCAACAAACAAATCATACTTCATCTCGACACGAGGAATAAGGCATTCAAAGCTCCCAATAAGAATCGATGAAGTCTTTTCGATAGCATTGATGCAATGTACTTGATATCGTTTCTTCGGAAAGTGCACTTTGTGCTCATTACCGTTGACATGGAAAGTGACATTGCCTTTGTTGCAATCTGTAACAGCCCCTGCCGTGTCTAAAAAGGGTCTTCCGAGGATGACAGCCATGGCATCGTCCTCGGGAATATCCAAGATAACAAAGTCTGTTAAGATAGTGGTGTTAGCAACCACAACAGGCACATCCTCGCAAATGCCGATAGGGAAAGCAGTTGATTTGTCGGCCATTTGCAGAGAAATTTCAGTGGGTGTCAACTTATCCAATTCAAGTCTACGATAAAGAGAGAGCGGCATAACACTAACACCGCCTACAAGGTCACATAAGGCAGTTCTTACGTAGTTTCCTTTAATGGAGCAAGGTATAGTGGGCACTCCGGGATCACCAAGTTTCTTAGGAGTTCCACCTTTGAAAGTGTAGTTGGCAAGCATGGTGGAGATCTCAAGATCTGGTATCTTCCGTTTGTTAGTGATGATATCTTTCATGTACTTGGCATACGGAGACATCTTGAGCTTATCAGTTAACCGCATCTGCAGAAAGATGGGTCTTATCATCTCAATGATACGCTCAAAATCCTCTTCATCCTTTTTCTTGGATGGCTTAGGAGGAAAGGGAATAGATCTCTGAACCCATGGCTCCCTTTCTTTACCATGCTTCCTAGCAGTGCAGTCATTCTTATCGTATCTCTTAGGTTGTGGGTTATCAGGATTAACCATATGTTCAATCTCCACATCCTCATCATTGCTAGGTTGAGCATTATTATGAACATCACTATCCATATTGTCACCAGGTTCATGTTCATCACCAGATTGTGTTTCTGCATCAGACGCAGAAATATCATTAGGTTCTTCCGGTGTGACAGTATTTGGTGAACTAGCATGTAGGTTTCTATCATCCTTCTTCTTCTCCTTAGGATGACTAGGTGTATCAGCATTGATTCCTTGAGAATCTTGATCAATTCTCTTAGGATGACCTTCCGGATACAAAGGTTCCTGGATCATTTTGCCTCCTCTAGTAATGACTCTGACAGAGTTGTCATTTAATTCATTGAGCAAGTCATTCTGAGCTTTAAGTACTTGTTCTACCTGAGTAGTTATCATAGAGGCATGTTTACTCAGAAGCTTTAGATCATTGACATTTCTGTCTACACAAGCACTTAAATGGCTAAGCATACAAGTACTTTGTTCCAAATGTCTGCTAACATAATCATTGAAACTCTGTTGTTTGGCAACAAAGTTGTCAAATTCATCAAAGCATAGGCTAGAAGGTTTGTCAAAAGGAATATCACTCTCATCAAACCTACGCAGAGAAATCACTTCTACCACCTGTATCGGGTTATCGAGACCATGGATCTCTTCGATAGGTGGTAGATTTTTGACATCTTCAGATCTAATGCCTTTCTATTGCATAGATTTCTTGGCTTCTTGCATATCTTCGGGACTGAGGAATAGAATACCTCTTTTCTTCGGAGTGGGATTAGAAGGTGGTTCGGGAATAGTCCAAGCATTATCGTTGATCAAGAGGTTATTCAGTAGGGTCTCACCTTGTTCTACAGTTCGTTCCCTAAAAACACAACCAGCACAACTATCTAGGTCGTCTCTAGAGGCATCGGTAAGTCCGTTATAGAAGATATCAAGTATCTCGTTCTTTTTAAGAGGGTGATCAGGCAAAGCATTTTGTAGCTGGACGAGCCTCCCCCAAGCTTGTGGGAGAGTCTCTTCTTGGAGTTGAGCAAAGTTGTATATTTCCTGCAAGGCAGCTTGCTTCTTATGGGCACAGAAATATTTGTCCCAGAAGTAATAGACCATATCCTGGGGACTACTGACACATCCAGGAGCAAGAGAGGTGAACCAGGCTTTAGCGTCATCCTTTAGAGAGAAAGGAAACAACTTAAGGATGTAGTAGTGGTGGATCTTCTCCTCACTAGTGAAAAGGGTGGCTATATCGTGTAGTTTGGTAAGATGGGCTACGACTGTCTCAGACTCATAACCGTGAAAAGGATCAGATTCGACTAGAGAGATTATCTCAGGATCGACAGAGAATTCATAATCCTTATCGGTGATAAAGATAGGTGAAGTGGCAAACTTCGGGTCGTATTTCATCCTAGCTTTCAGAGATTTTTCCTTCCACTGGAGAAGTAATTTCTCAGCATCATAGGCATCCTTACACGCAAGAAAATCCTCATCTATCTCTCCCTCCATAACGTAACCCTTAGGTATATCAGGCAATTCATATCTAGGAGAGCTAGATCTAATAGGAGCAAAAGCAGGTTCTGTCTCAATAGTATCGGCAGTATCAGAAGCATCACGAGCATTGGTAGTAACTCTAGCAATATGAGCATCAAGGAACACCCCTAGTGGAACATCAGGCAAAGTAGTATCTCCAGCAGTATCAAGCATAGCATCATTAGGCATAATAGCATCTCTAGCATCATAAGGCATAGCATCTCTAGCAACATCAGGCAAAGTAGTATCAGGCATAGCATCTCTAGCAGTATCAAGCATAGCATCATGAGGCATAGTATCAAGCATAGCATCTCTAACAGTAGCATCATAAGCATCATCAAGCAAAGGCGACATATCAAGGTTTCTAGCAGAAGGTGATGTCGCAAACTTACTCATAACTGAAGGTGAATCAAGTGCAGAGCTAGATGGCAATTCATTACCTCCCCTCGTAGTTGAGGGCAAGACTTTGGTTTTTGGATCCTTCAGATTCTTCATAGTGATCAGCAGATATAAATCCCAAGTAACTCAAAGAATATAGCAATACCTCCCCGGCAACGGCGCCAGAAAAATGTTGACTCCGTGACAGCAGACCTTCCCCTGCAACGGCACCAGAAGAATGCTGCTAGCACTCTCCGGCAATCAAAACTAGAAGAATGTTGTTGACGGCCCACCAGCGCGTGGGATCGCAGTAGCTTTTGAGGATTGAGTATTCGACCCAAATTTGTTGATTCGCCAGGCAGGAGGTCAGAGGATACTGTCGAGTATTAGCGGCTGAATTTATCAGATTCATCCACACCTGAAAGATTAGTATCTGCAAGCAAAGTGTCAGCAGCAAAGTAGTATGATAACAACGGTGTGAGAAACGATCTGTTGACGGTAGACTATTCCTAACGATTGTATCAATGGCGCCAGAAGTTGCCTGTGGACGGGAAATATTCCTTCCCGTCAACGGCGCGAGAAAAAGTATTGTAGCAGGTAGCAGCAGTGTAACGATTAATAGCAGTGGCAAGGAACAACAGAAGTGACAGCAGTAGCAAGTAGCAACAGTAGCAGCAGAGCAAGACAAGTTACAGCAGTAGCAACAAAGCAAGACAAGTAACAACAATAGCAGCAGAGCAAGACAAGTAACAGCAGTAGTAGGACAAACTCATAGGCAATGGGTCGGTGATTTGTTTGGATGATATTCATCATGTAACAGTTATAACACAGAGAGATATGTGGCTAGCTCCCTGTGACAGCCCGATGCCGACGTTCCAGAAGATTCCCTTTCCTTTCCTTTTCGTCGTGTGATTTATTTTATCTGTCGCATCATCATCGCATCATGCGCATCATCTGCATCGCATCGGCATCTCCGTTGCCGCCAGTTTTCAAACTTGCATCCGTTGTTAGTTGCTGGTTCGCGTCGTCGTCCGTTCTGAGCCCGACCGCACTCGCACGCGCGTGCGGCACCGTCGAAACCCTGTTTTTAAAGTGCGTTTAAAACTTTCTCTGATTGTTTCGACGCTTGACGTGCGGTCTTAATTAGTTATAGCGAAGTCGCCTGTCGAATTTCTCGCGATCGAAGACCGTCTGGTACCCGAACGGTCGACCGTAGCGGCACCGTATTCGGTCTACCGTCGGACGTGTGTCGGTGTTTTAAAATTCGTTGCCGCGCCGCCCGTTTCCCCTCTCCTCTCCGAATATCTACACAACACGGCCACGTAACCGTGCCCGCGTTCGGAATCGTCCGAATCCGACCCCGCGGTTGGATCCGGAACGCGATTCCGGCTAACCTAGCCCCCCCGTTTGTCTATATATAGACCCCCTCTTAATTTAGACAGCCCCCTCCTCGAATTACGTGCGACCCTACCCTAACCCTAGCCAGATCCGCAGCCTCTCCCACCAGCCGCCGCGGGCCCGCCGAGCCCAGATCGGGCGCGGGCAGGCCCATCCGGCTGCCGCCGCACCGTTCTCGTCCCTGCGCCCGAGCCTCCCCGTTGCGCCGCCGCTGCCTCCTTGTAGTGCCGCCGCCGCCTCCGTGTGGCGCCGCCGCGGCCTACCCCATGCCCGCCACCGGAGCCGCTGGTAGTACCCCCACGCTGGAGCTTCGCCGTCCTACAGCCTCATCGGTGCCGAGCTCCTTGTCTCCCCGTCGCCAGTGGCTGGCCGCCGTGGGAATCAGCGCCCCAGCGCCGCCGCCTCCCGCAGCCAGCCGGCAGGAGCCCCGCCACCCCCGGATCAAGCCGCCCTCGCCCTGCCTTAGTTCCGGCAATCATCGGAGACCGGCCTCGTCGGGGCCAACGGCCGTGCCAGATCCCCTGCTCGAGAGAGAGAGCTCTATTTAATCCGAATTTATTCTTTTTTAGAAGTAGGCTTTATTTCAAACGCCCCTAGTTTAATAATCGTAAATCGGATCGAGACGTGTAATACATGGTTTTCATGTAGAATTCCGCGTAGATTTCGAATTTCTTACTTGCATAATTATTTGAGGCAGTTTGAAGTGCCTAATGCATCGTTTTACGTGCTGTTTCAATAGGTTACGTCCCGTATTTTATTTTCATGCAAGTCCGGACTGCCCGTATCCCGTAGATTAAATGCCCATGTTTTAGGGACTATTTTTCTGTGTATTTTAGAGCGGTCACTCATATTTTTGCGTGTAGGGTTTGCCTCTAGTTTATTTTCCCGTATACAGGTTATTTTCCCGCATTAATGTGTGGCATTATTTTGTATTGCAAACCCCACATATTTTATATGTTTCCGGGGTAGAAAAATCCCCCTTGTGCTTGTGCTTGTGCAATTAGTTTTAGCTTTCGAGTAAGTTAGTTCGCGAGATATTTTGCTAAGTTGCCCTTTTGCTTAATTCGGAGGATTTATTTCGTGCCTCGTTTGAATTAGATGTCAACTAGAGAGTTGATCTTGGATGTTTTGTTTAGTCCCTGGCATTTTTGGTTGCAATAGAAATGCATGTTTAGGTTTGATTTTCTTGCTCTCAAGTTGCTAGAAATAGTGCTGTTTTAGAGGAGCTGAAATATTTCTAAGTCTGGGATCTGTTATATTTTGTTGCTGTTTTGTTTTGCCTCTAGCTTGTGATCTGTAGCTCTTTTGAGGTTGGTCCAATGGAGTTAGTTGTTCCCCTTGTGTTCCTCTAGCATGCTGTTAAGTTTCATGCCATTTGGAGTCCTGTAGCTATAGGTTTTGCTGCTGTCAATATTGCTTCAGAACGAAAACTGCACTTTCATGAGGTGTAATTTTCACTAGTGTGTGGGAAGCCATTTTGTGACTTCTTTCCCTAGTGATCCTTGCTTCCATGCTAGTTGTTGTTAGTTGCTTGTAGTAGTGATTCTTGCCCTCTTCCGAACCATGCCTTGCTTGAGCATATCGGAGTTGTGTATCCGTAGTTGTGGGGCGTAGAAGATGCTATGTGGCTGTTTTTGGCAGATTGTAGTGTTTTCTTGTTTTGCTTGTACATGTTGAACCGTAGCTCCGATTTGATCGTGCCCTATATGAAACTT